>NC_138143.1:31504680-32032180 GCF_964188305.1 Podarcis bocagei
CTCCCCATATTTTCCAAAACAACCCTGTGAGATAGGTTGGACTGAATGAGTCCAAGGTCACCTAATCAGCTTTGTGACCGAGTAAGGATTTGTAATCTGGATTCCCCACTTCAAAGCCAATACTCTAACCACTATGCCACACTGAATTTCTGTTCCTATGGCCTATTTCTCTGTTCTGCTTCAACACTCAGCCTTTCAAGAAATAGCACCCACCTATGAAGTGACTGGTTTGGGGAGGACTATGGAGACCAGACGCACAGAAGCTTAGGGCTCCTATATTCTTATCAGACCAGCAACAATGGGGATAGCCACAGTGCCAATGTGGGTGGCACTGTGGTCTAAACCACTGAGCCTCTTGGGCTTGCCAATCAGAAGGTCGGTGGTTTGAATCCATGCTGTGGTGGTGAGCTCCCGTTGCTCTGTCCCAGCTCCTGCCAGCCTAGCAGTTCAAAAGCATGCCAGTGCAAGTAGATAAACAGGAAGTTAAATGGAGTTTCCATGCGCTCTGGTTTCTGTCACAGTGTTCCTTTGTGCCAGAAGCGGTTTAGTGATGCTGGCCACATGACCTGGAAAGCTGTCTGTGGACAAATGCCAGCTCCCTCGGCCTGAAAGTGAGATGAGCGGCACAACCCCATAGTCGCCTTTGACTGGACTTAATCATCCTTTACCCTTTTCTTTTCTTTTTTCCACCTTTTAGTCACCTTTTCTTCCCAAGAATACCCCAGGCAGTAACACTACATAGGGTTGCCATATTTCAATAAGTTTTTTAGTTTTTTTTGCAAAGTCTCCATATTCACCAATTTTTTAACACTTCCGATATAGCCATACGCCAACTCAGCAAGTCACCACATGATCCTGCAGTAAAGTATTCTTCAGGTTGTTAAAAGAAAGAAACAAATCCTTCTGCCATCTCACGCAAAGTAAGTAAAAAAATATTAGCGTTCACTCACAACCCCTAAAGTTCAACACAATATTGGGGGAACATTTTTTACCCCAACCTGAAACTAATGAAATTCACATGGGCTGAATTTTCGGCCCAACATGAATGCAAAGGTTTCTAGAGCTGTTTACAAAGATCAGTAATAGCACTAGGCAGTCATAAGGTGGTTGTCCCTTTGAAGGAGAAATTTAAAACTATTGAGGAAGTGGGAAAGGAAGTGCAAGCACTGTGTTGGTTGGAGGAGGCAAGGAAGTGTGAACACAGAAGGGATGGTGTCTGGAAAGAAGTGGAAGAAGTGAGAGATGGAGGAGAAGGGTGGAAGAAAAGAAAGCAGGGAAGGCAAGTAAGGAGGCGGGGGGAAGAGTAGCAAGAAGCTAAAAAGAAGAAATGAATTGGTGGGGAATTAAGGGAACAAGGAAGTGAATGGAGCTAAGGGAAGCTGAGGAAGCAAAAAGGAAAGGATGGGAGGAAGGATGAAAACAAAGGTAAAAAAATAGATGGAAAGGCAATGGGAGGGTGTTGTGCTCCCCTGTGATCTGGCCTACCACTGATATATGGCCTGCACAGGTAACAATAATATTATTGTTACTATTAATATATTAATTATTTATATAATATAATATTTATATAATAATATATAATATATTAATTAATTAATAATAATGAACATTATTATCCTCATGAATAATATCCTTAATGAAGACAAGTAAAGCAATTGATGTGTACATAAGGAAAACTGCCCCCTCACTTTGTTGGTGTCCCCCACCCTCTGAACTTTGAGACTGGCTATGAGAGTAAGGCTCCAGCTAATTTGTATATTATCCTGGTATGTGGCTGAGACAATTTTTTTCTACCCTGGCGTGCAACTGGCACTTGCTTCATGTCACTCAGCTGGTTTCTCTCCCAACAGAAATCATCTGTACCAGATGAGACCCGCCATCCTGTTGCTGCTCTTTTTATTTGTCACCATGGGTTCCTCTCGCTCGGTGCGCAGAGTGAGTATAATTACTTTGCGACAGCCGCCATCTAACAGCTTGATCTGTCTGTCCAATCGACTGAAGTCACAGCCTAAACTTTGTGCTCTGCTGTGTTGTGCTGGTTGTCTGTGAACCTTGCCAAGGCATATTCAGCAATAAATAAATAAAATGGTCCCCCTAGTGCCTCTTAATGTAAGCACAAAAGGCGTTTGATAGAGCAGAAGGAATTTTTAAAACTGCTGATCAGGGCTGGCCCAAGACATTTTGCCGCCTGAGGCAAAAGAGAAAACGGCATGTCCTCCCTCCCTGCCACCTTCTTTTTACTACCTCACCGCCCTCCTCCTCTGCTGCCTGAATCAACTGGAGGTGGCCCAAGGAAGCCCCATCACACTGAAGACAGCAGAGGAGAAAAAGGGAGGCCAGATAGAAGCAGGTTCTGCTCTTCCCGGGTGATGCCAGAGGGTGGCAAGTGCAGAAGGTGGCAAGCATCCTCCTCCATGGGAGCTTGGATCTGCTGCCCCTCCAATCTGCTGCCTCACTGAGGTTAATGGATGGGCCGGTCCTCCTGTTGATGCAGGGCAGCCGCACCATTCAAGAGAGTGGTACATGTGACACTAAAGCATACTGTCTTTTATGTGTGATCAGCCAGTTCACAGCATACCCTCCCAAATCAGAGATGATGAAAATGGGATGTGGGACCCCCAGATCCACTTTGCAGAGGCAATTGCACCACCCCTCCCCACTGCCAAACAGGGGCAAAAGCAGCAGGGGAGGGGGCCCTCCCCTTACCCCTGGGCCAAAGCATGAGCCAGGACTCACCTCTGGTGGGGGCATAGGTTCAACAGTGCGACGGAAAGCAGGAGACAGAGACCAGCAGCGCAAGGAGACCCCATTCTTCAGGAGCCGATCTGCTCCTACCCTCGGCTCAGATCCCCACTCCTCCCAGTGCTGTGGGGCGCATGTCCACCCACCAGCCCCATGCAAAAACACATGTCTTTTGGTCCTGCTGTCTCACGAGAGAGTGCAGAGCAAAAAACCCGGGACCTTCTAGGATACATTCAGAAGCCAGGATGGTTTCTGTAATTCTGTGGTGTCCTGGTCAAATCAGGATGGTAGGGGGATATGTCCATTCAGAACTGAGGAAGGTCTCATTTGGTGGTGGCTCAGTGGGGCTGAACAGCCCTTATGATTCTGAAAGGGAATGTTCAGAATCTGGTCTCCAGTCAAATCCAAACCATCCATTCAAAACACTCTTAATACCATTTCAACAAACCACGGCTTCCCGCAGAGAATCTCAGGAACTGCAGTTTCTAAAGAGTGCAGAGAGCTGTCCGGAGACTCCCTTACAGGGTTAAGCTTCCCAGCACCCGTAACAAACTATAGTTCCTGGGATTCTTTGTGGGGAAGCGTTAACGGTTGAAGTGATATGAGCACTTAAAATGTGTGTTGTAGGTGTGACCTTCTTCTCTGATCTCTCTCCAAGACCCTAGCAGATCAAAACAGATGTTTCCACTTGTCTTCATTGTGCAATGAAATTACCAGCGTACATGAGAACATGTTTTGTTTTCACAGCCTAGAAATGGAGATTGGACCAAGTATAGGCCAACGCTTGGACTTCACTACTGGTGGTTCTCAGGAATTCCCAGGCTGCCACCTCATTTTGTGGCGGTTTATGTGCCTTTCAAGAAGCCCTCCGTGACCTCTGGTAATGCAAAACCTGTGACACCTGGAAGAGTTCCGGATATAAACAGAACTAATGCAACACCGGGTTCAGAAACAGGAACTAGTGGTAGAGGAGACAGGAACATGGGAAGAGGGGATCGCGACCCCCTGGTCACACCTAGTCAATATTGAATTGCTGAGGGAGTCCATGGTTAGATTTCCTGCATTTCAAAAAGGCAAATGCAGCCGAGTGTGTGTCATGCAGATTAGGTGTTGAGAAGGGGGCTTTAATTTCCCCACCCCAGTGCCATTTTATCCTGATCTAAATTGCGCTCTGGAGCTGCTCTGTGCTTTGGGAGGCAAAACATACAAACGCTATACAGGCTCCAGTATGCTTTACGCCTTAGCACAAATAGCAGTTGGGTGGGGTGGGAGGCGGGATTTAGGTCAGGTAAATGGCATGAGACGAAAGGGTTAACAGTGGTTCTGAATCCCCCTCCCAGTTCTATTTTCTTTTTAAAGAAACTGTTAGAGAACCAATCATGAATCTTCTGCGCTCTCATTTTGTTGAGCCCTCAGATGCTGCACAGAATTGAAACGAAGCACCATGTAATCAAAAGGAATTACAGAGATCTCAAACTGAGTTAGCATTCATATTGGGGTATAGTTGGTTTTTTTTGTTCTTTTAGGGTTTTTGGGGTTTTTTTGCTGAATGGAAAAGTAAGAAGGATAAATATTAACCTTAGCTGTGTTTTCTTTTATTTCTGTTTTCTTCCTGTTCCCCTCAGAGACTCAATAATCCCTTAGTTTCTTTCAAATTTGTTTTCTTTCTGTATTTTGGTAAATCATCTTTATTACCTTTTATTGGTTGAAAGCTAGTTATGACTTTTGTAACCATTTAATATATATACGTACTTTTACATTAAATTGGAAATCCATGTTAAATATCATGCCACTGATATTTTATTTTTTAAAAAATAGTCCTTGGCTGACATAGTGCTTAGGTTTAAATAGTGCTTAGGTTCAAAACACTTTGACCACAGTGTCTGATTTGTAAAGTGCTGGCTTAAAAAACCCAGCATTTTTCTTCAATCTTTACATCTCTGTACCACATATTAAAATCATAACATGTTGTATACCAACAGAATGGTGAGATCAACTGTGACAGGTGAAATAGGTTGGATGGTATGTTGCATTAACAAGTGAAGCTGAACCAAGCAAACAATTGTCTGTGGCTAACAAATCAATAGCCAACCTGATCTTTGTAAATGGCATGATTGCTGTAGTTCCTAAAATGGACACCAGAGGGAGGAAAAACACAAGCTACTGCAGGATAGCATCTTTTTTTATTTTATATTTTAAAAACAACTTCATAAAAGAGAAATAAACGACATTTGTTTTGAGTTCAATACAATTTCTAAGATCAGGAATTGTAAGGAAACGATTGGAAACATCAGTAGTAATCTTCTAAATGAATATAAGAAAGGCAAATATAATACCTTGAGCTGTTTTTGGTGCTAGAAGTAGGTGTGATGTTTTTATCTTGCACTTGTATCTTGCATTCACCAAGAATCAGAGAAAAGGAAGTCTATTTTAACCGACAGTGCAGAGTCGGTTAATCAATGCTGGATTTACGTATAAGCTAAACAAGCTATAGCTTAGGGTCCCACTCTCTTGGGGGCCCCCAAAAAACTTAAAGGGGAAAAAAAACCCTGGATGTACATTTCCAAAATATAAGATAAAAAACAAATAAAATAAAACCTACATACAGCAACAGTTCTTTGTGTTGTGTAGGCTCCTATGATGTAAGTAATGGGCCCGACCTGCTAGTCTCCTCCCTAAAATATCACTGGTTTGCTATTATTATTTCATGTTATAGCAAGTTTCTAGAGACTAGATTATGAGTCTTTGTAAATTGTGTGTCTAAAGGAACCTTTGTTATTGCCAAATGCCAATGTGTTTGCATTATTAAGTTTGTTATGAATAAAAAAATCATTTTAAGTTAGGGCTTAATAATTATTTCACTATTAATACACTTCTTCTCAATTGTATTTCAGTTCAACAATTACTTTGATAAAATACATATTTTGTTATGTGCAAGTGCCTTTAGGTACCTATTAGGTTCATAAATTACCATATAGCAGATATTTAACACAAAAAACCAGTGGCAATTTGTTGTTGACAAAGGACAGCTGGCTACATAAAGGGCCTCATTACCTTCAGTAGCTTAGGGCCTCATCAAACCTAAATCCAGCCTTGGTCGGAATCATCCAAAAGCAAGTGCCACACAATACAGTCCTAGTGTTTGAGGCACCCTGGATTCAGCTGGCCTTGTTCTGCTGGAGCTTCAGTACAGGCTCCTGCAGTTGTGAACCCTTTTTAGCAAAGCAGCTGGAGGAGGAGGAGGAGAGGATAGAGGAGGAAGAAAGAGCTGTTAGTGGAGAAGGAGCCTTTCCCCATCCTTTGGACCCCCTGGGAAACTCAACAAACCTGCTGCACCTGGAACAGGGTGTGGAGAGCACAGCTGAAGGGGACAGAGCTGTGGGCAGCCAGAGGAAGGGCCATCCATTTTGGGTCTACCCATAAAAGCAAGTGAGAGACTAGGCTGATGTCTACAATTTCCAGGAACTCTTCTTGTTGTGAGATTTTTGTGGGTGAGCTGAGATTTTATTTGGACCCTGGGTGAGAAGCCAGAGACTGAGAGAGCTGATACATGTAACTTTGTATTAATACAGTGGTACCTTGGTTCACGAAATTAAAAGACGCCTGCTTCTGGGGAGAAAAGCAATGACAAACCTAGACAGCATCTTAAAAAGCAGAGACATCACCTTGCCAACAAAGGCCCATATAGTCAAAGCTATGGTTTTCCCAGTAGTGATGTATGGAAGTGAGAGCTGGACCATAAAGAAGGCTGATCGCCGAAGAATTGATGCTTTTGAATTATGGTGCTGGAGGAGACTCTTGAGAGTCCCATGGACTGCAAGAAGATCAAACCTATCCATTCTTAAGGAAATCAGTCCTGAGTGCGCACTGGAAGGACAGATCCTGAAGCTGAGGCTCCAATACTTTGGCCACCTCATGAGAAGAGAAGACTCCCTGGAAAAGACCCTGATGCTGGGAAAGATTGAGGGCACAAGGAGAAGGGGACAACAGAGGCCGAGATGGTTGGATAGTGTCCTCGAAGCTACCAGCATGAGTTTGACCAAACTGCGGGAGGCAGTGGAAGACAGGAGTGCCTGGCGTGCTCTGGTCCATGGGGTCACGAAGAGTCGGACACGACTAAACGACTAAACAACAACAACAACCTTGGTACCCAAACAGCTTGGCTCCCAAACAAATCGGTTCCTGAACACTGCAAACTCGGAAGTAAGTGTTCTGGTTTGCAAATATTTTTTTGGAAGCCAAACATCTGTTTGGGCTGTCAGCATTGTTTCTGAGACCAATCAGCCAATGGTTTGCCAATGTTTTGGAAGTAGAACGGATTTCCAGAACGGAATGAGTTTGAGAACCAAGGTACCACTGTATATGTAACTGTGCATTTCTGTAATGATTTAAGTTGTCTGCTATTTCTCCAGGTGTTTTTGGTTTTTGTTTTGGCACACAGCTTAGAGATATTTTAACATATTAAGTGTTGAAGAAATAATTTTATTTGTACCATGCCCATCTGACTGGGCTAAATTAAAATGATCCCCCCCAAATAGGTCTAGGGTTTGAGCCGAATTTCAAAATTCAACAGAGATTTGTATCTAAAACATACATGCTTCCACACCTCAGCTGAACACCTTAATATCCCCCCTACATCTCCAGTTCGCATGAGCCGGAGCAGCACGGGGGTTTGCTTAGCTGAGGTGTGGCTCCCCCTTGCATCACCTGTTAGCTGGGCTGGGGGGCTGAAGAGCCTCAGGAAAGCTCAACTGTGCCTCCAGCTCACGAGGAGACCCTCCCCAGAGCGCGTAGAGGATGTTCCCTTCAGGCTCCAGGGAGGGTCTCCTCATGAGCTGGAGGCACAGCCAGGCTTTGCTGAGGCTGGTCAGGTCTCTCCCCACACTTCCATGGACCAGCTGAGAGGTGCCAGAACACTGTTCCAGCTGAGTCCAGCTGAACAAAAAGCCCTGCTCAGAGCCAAGTGGTGGGACACTGAAGACAGGTCAGTGGATAAGTGGGGTAGGCAAAATGGTTGGGTGCTGAACAACCAACAGGCTTGAGTGAGAGAGAGGAAGAAGCAGAAAGTACTGCAGACATAGGACAGACAGCTGAGGAGGAGGTTGGGGCTGAGGGGGCTTAGGCTGGAACAGATTCCCTGGAGCCTACAGATCCTGCTGTATTCAGCTCCCCTCCTTCCTCGTCTCCAAGAGCATGGAGAGTTTTGCATGTAGCAGAGCAGAGAATGTGGGGGGTGGGGCTCTCCAATGGAGTTTAACACTGCTGGGAAAACAGCAGCACAGTGGAGAAGACTTCGGGGGAAGGGGGAGCCACAGATCGTCAGTCCTGGCAACTGCTTTGCCGGGGCCAGTCTTGCCCATAGGTTTCTCTGTTTGTATTCTGTTTCCCTGAATAAAGAATCAACTTTACTGCTCATCTCTGAATCCCTTTGCTGACCTGCAATAGCCCTGACACCAGGTGCAAGCAGGCCCTTTACAGAGGCGGAGCTAGGTGTGCGGGGCTAGCAGCGGGGGCGAGCTTCCTGGGGGGGGGGTTACGGCGATTTCATCCCCCCCTGGGATGACACCCAGGGCGGCCCACCTCCACCGCATCCCCTTTCTCTGCCAGTGGCCCTTTATCATAGAACTGTTCTGAAATCCTATGTGATGGCCTGGGAATCGGATTCAGAGGCTGAATCTGAGGAATCCCAGCCTGCACAGGAGTCCCTGCCTCCAGGGCCGGCTGAGCTGGGGCAGGGGCTTGAACCTGAAGGGCCCTCACCTGTGCCGGATCCTCAGGAGCAGACACCAGCTGAATCTGCTCTGGCTCCAGAGGTGATCGAGGACCCATTGCCTACAGGTGCTCCACTATCAGCCCCGTCAGGGGAAGGTGAGGTTGCCTCTGGGTCCAGTAACCCTCCAGCCTCTCATGAGCTGCAGAGGCTCAGGGCAGAGAGGCGGAGGGAACTAAGTTCCCGCAGGAGGAGTGCTCGCCTCCAGGCCAGGAGAGGCGAGTGACCTGTGAACCGGGACCGCCCTATGCCTCGGGGCAAATAAAAGCTAGCCAGCCCAGTCCCAGGTTTTGGGAGCAGCATTGTTGGTAACCTGTTCCTGCCGGCACCTTGTCCTGCTCTTCTGCCAGAGTTCCTGACCACACCTGACTCCCTGCCTTGGACCCTGCTTCAGCTTTGACGGACAGCCTCCATACCACACCCTCAACCTCGGACTGGACTCGGACCACGCCGCCTGGTAACGCCCCCGGGACCAGCACATCCTTACTGTGGCATAGTGGTGTCACCTTGTGCAGAGGACAGGGATGAATCAGGATTGTTGATGTGGTATCCTCCAGAGGTTTTGGCCTCCGACTCCAATCATTCCAGCCAGCTTGACTGGTGGTAGAACATGATGAGAATTGTAATCCAAAACATTGGAGGGGCACCACTTTAGCCTTAAAATCAGGCCTTAAAACCCTAGGTAAACACTTGGGACAGGTATGGGGGGAACCTTTGGCCCTCCAGATGTTGATGAACTGCAGTTGTCATAATCCCTGGCCATTGGCCACGCTGGCAGGGCCTGATGATCATTGTAGTTCAGCAAATCTGGAGGGCCAAAGGCCTGGCTTAGGAGATGGAGGTATAGAAGCAGCCTAGCTAGGAGGTTAGGGTTGGAGCAGGAATGTTGTTTTTGTTGGCACTCATCTGTCTGAAGAGACAATGGAGTGTGCCTCCAGGGGTGAAGTCAAACTACAGCACCAAAGTGACCTCTCTGAGGTGCAAGCCTGGGTAGTATGTATGGAGGTCCTGGGCTGCCCAGGCGACAAGACCTCCCCCTCGACCTCACAGATGTGGTCCAAAGGAAAGCAGACCAATACATTTGGTACCAGCTCAGCTGCAGAAGTTGCTAGAAGGAGACATTTAAGGCACCAACCAACCATCTCAGGGACTCCATTCCGGATTGGGGTAGGGTTTACTTCTTAGCCTGTTCTTCTCCTGAAGATGTCCCACAAGGCAGCAGAGGTTTAGGACCAGAGCTTTCCTCCTCCTAGATGGGCTTCCTTCCCAGGTTGCCAAGCCCCACGAGAAACAAACCCTATAGAAGAGGGACGGAGAGATAAAATTTTTAGAGCACAGACGTGCAAAGGATGAGTTGAATCAATGGTTCCTTTATGTGGAGCAGCAAATGTGAATAAGAGAATGGGGGTTCTGTAGGCTCTCCCTGTTTTGGAACCTACCTCTGCTTTATCTTGAGAAAAGAGGAGGCCTTTTTCTCTTTAGGAGTGTTCTGCAGGGGGATTTCATTCTCCTTAGACACCCAGGAATAAAGAGCAAGTGTGGGTTGTGTCCTTTCAATATGTTGCACTGCCAGCCCAACTGATTTTGATATGCAACTTATTGCATATCAAACAGCCCAACTGATTTTGATATTTGGCAATTTCAGTGTTGTGAGTCAAGGTGAGTTTGGTGTTACATTACTAGTCACCAGACAACCAGGAAGCCCTTAATTGGCAGCACAAATCCAAAGCTATTTTTGGAGATCAGTATGGGATTAGGAGCACCTTTTGAATCAAATGTGTGCATTGGTTCTTGCTCATTATGTCTACTTATGCTAAGTCTATTATGAATCACATTTTTGCTTACTGCACACTTTGAAAATAGCCCATTTATTACATGTAATTCTTAACCTAAATGGGAAACATTAGTTTCTTCATACTCTAGAGAAAAGTCGGGGAAGTAAAATTATATACCACCAGTCGATCTGTCATTTTCATCTATATTATCACAATCTAATTAACCATCATTTCTGTTTTGCTGATGCTGTGTTCATCTCTACTACAGATAATCTTGAGGACATTTTTGCCTTGTCTAAACCATTAATTATGGTATGATGGTCAGGTTACCCAATTCCAGAATTAGGTGTAGGTTTGGTGCAAGAAGTAACTTGTTATAAATATTCTTTTTGTTTCCTTTTTGTGTAATTAAGAGAGAGGTGGGGAAGGAGGAAAGCATGAAATCAAGAGGTGATCAGAAAAAGTGGGTGAGTTAACGTATGTATTTTTAAAAATGTTTTGCTCGTGTAAAACAATGAATTTCAAAAGAGAATGACCTAAAAATAGGAGTTTTAGGCCCAGTCCTAAATATATTTATTATTCTGGGCACTTCCCACTAAGTTTAGTGACATTAACTTCCACCCAAACATATGTAGGGGTTAGGCTGTGTCCAATTTGCAAAACACTTTGCATTTCATCTGAACCGGACCCTATATATGGTTGAGTATCTGGATGCACCTCTGTTTCTGTGGTTACTGTTCAGTTTGTTCAGCCTAAGGATGAATGTCCGGAGTTGTAAGGGCATTTGCCTAGCTGATTAAAGTAACCAGAGGTAGCATGTTCTGCTGGGTGGGCAAGACAATCAACGCTTCTTTATAGGAAAGCAAGTTGCCAAAGGTTTGGAAGAAAAGCATGGCAAGACTATTACAGAAGGAACTATTTTTCTTTTTTTTAGACCCCACCATTTTTAATGACTTCTGGCCTATACATTCCATCTGTATCAGATGCTTGACACCCCAACTTCAGGTGCTCCTGGAAGACACTAATTTTTTGGATCTATTTCTATTATGGCTCTCAGCCTGGTTTTGAGACTGAAATTGGAATTGGACAGGGGGGCTTGCATCCTCTTGCTGGATCTCTGATGGCCACACTGAGCTGTCAAAGGGACTCATGGGGAGGGGAGAGATTAGCATCCAGTCCACCAGGCAAATCCAGTTCCCCACTCCTGGTTTATGAGACCCCTTAGGCTTCCACCTTGTCCCCAAGCTGTTTAATATTTGCATGAAAGTTCTGGATAAGTTGTCCAGAGATTTGGAGTGTAGTGTCATAGAATCCAGAGAAAAGGGCAAAGCCCACCCCAAATAAACCCTCCAAGGAGGCCTTTGTTAAGCCCACTCCAGCTACTACCCATCTCTTGGGCTTCCTATTCCTTTGGTCCTCCCACTCACAGCCTTTTCTTAGTAACTGCAGCGATGCATCTTCTGTTGTTCCTCTACTTCCTTCCTGAACCAAATAGGAAGCAAAGACACACAGCTTATACCTCATTTCTCCCATTCATCTCCCAACCACCACCACCCAGGACCAATAGCACAGCTGCCTTTGTGATCCCCCCAGGGAAAACACATACATACACTGGGGGGGGGGGACCTGACCTCTCCCTGCAAATGTTAGGAAGAGAACAAAGGGCAGGAGCGAGCCTAATGGGAGATCAAGGCTTTCTGGGAAATGATATATAATGAACTGAAAAAGGTATTTAAATATACTTTCCCGAAGAAACCAGAGGCCTTTCTCCTGGGCATAGTTGGCCAATCGGTGTTAAAGAAGGATAGAACTTTTTTTATGTATGCTACAGCAGCAGCAAGAATTCTCATCGCAAAGCATTGGAAGACACAAGACCTACCCACCTTGGAAGAATGGCAGATGCAACTAATAGACTATATGGAGATGGCGGAAATGACTGGCAGAATCCGAGACCAGGGAGAAGAGTTGGTGGAAGAAGATTGGAGGAAATTTAAAACTTATTTGCAGAAATATTGTAAAATTTTTGAATGCTGATGACATTGAAATGAATTGAAGGGGTTCTAGCAACAATGTAAAATGTAAGATGGGATTAATAATAGATAAACTAATAGGACATGAATTTGCTGAACCAATTTTTAAAAGGGATACAAAAATGGGAGACATGAGGAAGTCAGGAAAATAAGTTAACTAAAGAGGAGAAATTAAGAAAGAGGGAATTTTTGTTTTCTTTTATATGTGTCTTTTCTTTTTCTTTCTTTGTGTTTAATGTCTGTATTTTTGTATTTTGTAATTTTGTATCTTTTTCGTTTTTGTATTTTTCTAAACTTTTCTATTGATAAAACCTAATAAAATATTATTAAAAAAAAAAGGAGCGAGCCTAATGGGCACATGGTGAGGAGGGATGTAGTGATGCTTTCAGGTGCCACAACAGAGGCTTTGATGGGGCTATATGGATGCAGACTCAGAGAATGAATCAGAAGAGGGACCACATTTGCAGAACACATGTAATCTGTCACCCAGCTAGGGCTGCACACACACCATGCATGTAAAGCACATTCCTGCCCTCTCCAAGAATCCAGAGAACTGTGGTTCATTAAGGCTGCTGGGGACTTTAGCTCTGTGAGAGGTAAGCTACAGTTCTCAGGATGCAAAAAGCTACAATTTGATGCACCCTTAACTACAATGCCCAGGATGTGCTTTAAATGTGTTCTGAATATTTGTTGTGTGCACAGCCTAGCAAAGTTTGTGCAGAAGCACTTTCTGATTGTACATGTTCCCTCTGTAAGTTGGGCATCAGTCTGAAGAACCGGCGAGTTGGCCCTGGATATGGGTGCTCCTGAATTATGAATTATGGTGCTGGAGGATTGAATTATGGTGAATTGAATTATGGTGCTGGAGGAGACTCTTGAGAGTCCCATGGACTGCAAGAAGATCAAACCTATCCATTCTTAAGGAAATCAGCCCTGAGTGCTCACTGGAAGGACAGATCGTGAAGCTGAGGCTCCCATACTTTGGCCACCTCATGAGAAGAGAAGACTCCCTGGAAAAGACCCTGATGTTGGGAAAGATGGAGGGCACAAGGAGAAGGGGACGACAGAGGACAAGATGGTTGGATAGTGTTGTCGAAGCTACCAGCATGAGTTTGACCAAACTGCGGGAGTCATTGGAAGACAGAAGTGCCTGGCGTGCTCTGGTCCAGGGGGTCACGAAGAGTCGGACACGACTAAACGACTAAACAACAACAAACAACAACATGGGGGCTCCTGAGGAATAATCACATGTGATCTGAAGGTGGGGTGATGGTGGTTAATTGCCTTCTCTCTGAGGCAGCTGGGTTCCACCCCTCAGAGAAGTGGGTCTGGTTTGGTTTAGCTCATTCCATGTGTGTTCCACCTCAGTGAGAAAAGACTTCCCTCAATAACCACAGACTTTCTGTGACATAATGATACTTGCTGCTAATAAGATGTTGGGCATTGCGTGAAACACAAATGACTGTGTGTGGGTTCGGCTTTGATCACTGCCCACTTGGAAGAGAGTTTAAATTCCATGCAGGAGATGGGTACATCCCAAAAAGACTTCAGCAGCCGGGGAAAGAGCTTCAACAAAGCAGCAGGAGGACCAAGCCATTATTTCTTCTGAAATTGCCATACAAGCACGTGGTAAGAATTCCTTGTAATGCCAAGGTTGAAATTTGCAATGTGAATAATGAAAGACGGTGGGGGGAAAAAACTCATTTCTGATTCTTTCATGCAGGTACCAATTTGAAATATGAAGATTGTAATTCTACTCCTTTCTCTTCTGGGGCTGGCAATCTCTTTACCAGTAAGTAGCTTTTAATCTACTCAAGCTTGGCTGTTTTGGTAAGACACATACATACCTAGCAAGCTACAGCAAGGTACACTTCATGCACGGCATAGCTCTGGGCTTCTAGCTGATAATGGTTCAACATGCTTCTCCCTAAATCCAAGCCTGCAGGGGCAGTGAAACTCACCATTCCACATGTAACTTGGCTTCCTCTGTGCTGCAATGCTTTCCCAAACAGGAGGCAACTTCATGCTCCAAATATTGACGCTTAGGTGTGAAAATGTTCATTTTCAGACTTTATTTTGTAATCAGCATTTGCACATACTGTACCAAATTTCAGCTGGTTGAAAGTAGTATTTTTTGGGTGGGTGGGTGTGTATCCTTATCTCCTCCCCCCCCCATTTCCTAGGGAGAGACTTACAAATGTCTCAATTTCACACTGTGCTAGTAATCAGGGGACTGCAATGGGCTTTGCCTATGCTACATGCTAGCTTTCTGAAAGTATTTTCAGCAGCGGCGGTATAATGTTTCTGGGGGCAGGCCTGTCAATGTCTTTCTTTTCAGCCTTTTTCTGCTAACTAGTCCCAGACTAGGTGTGTGCTTTCTGTGTGGCAAAATACCTTAACCACATGGGTTGCAATTTATAACACACACACTCCAATTTGAAGGTGAGACATAGAAACGTCCTGCTTTCAGTGGTGTGTGTGTAGTAATTGGGGTGCACTGAACTTTACGTGTGCCCATTTTCAGAGCTCTAGCTCACTGAGAAATACTCATTTTCATTTCTCAAGTGAGCCAAGCAGACAGTAAGGGGTATATGTGTACATTTTCAGAGAATGAAAATGAGAAGGTTTAGAAAGGTTTATATGCAGAGGAGAGATTGCCGGCTTGCTTAATTCAAGGCTAGGCATAACAACAACAACAATTTAAATAACTAACAGTTTGCTGCCCTTTCCTGGTGTCCCAAATCAGCTGCCTGAGGTGGAAGGTTTCCTTTGTGTAAAGGCAGCTGCTTGCCTTTCATTGCTCATGTTATTTTGCAAAGCACTATGTGCATTGATTGTGCCATTTCTGTGTTTCCCAAGCTTCTGATAGCTGACACACATTTGGCTTTTAAAAAATAATAATAATAAGTAAATCCTGAATTAACATTAGGGACATGCATCGGTTTCAAAGGAAATTCTAAAAGCTTACTTTTATGTATGAGAAAGAGCTACCCGCACACAGAAGTGCCCTCAACCTTGCTTTTTGAGGCATCTGTGTCCTGTGTGAGTCTTACCTGGGATTGCATGTCCAGACTTTCCCAGAGATATTTGAAAGACCGTGGTCAGCAGCAGTGTCTGGGCAAAAATTGTTGAAATGTCTGGGAAAATCCAGACACCTGGCAACCGATGTCAGCAGTGTGTCGTTTTTACTGATTTCCCATAAAAAATAGTTCAGAAACGTTAATTTTGTTTTTTTATAAGATATTTATTAAAATTTTCAAAATATTATATTACAAAAGAAAAATAGAAAAAAAAGAAAAATACAAAATAAAAATAATTAAAAACAACTCAATCTTTCCATTACTTATTTTTCATTAGCTTGTTTCCCGGACCTCCTCACGCTTCCCTTTTTTGTATTCCAGTTCAGTTTGTTGGTTCAGCAAATCCTTCCCCTCTTTGTTTATCCTAATCTTTAATCTTAAAATATTATAACATTAAATCTTTACCTATTAGTAATCCATTTTTCATATTCCCTTATAGTATTGCAGCTAAAAACCCCTTAGTTTCTATCCAACGTCGTTCTAACATTCATTAATTTTACAATATTTCTGTAAATAGTCTTTAAATTTCTTCCAATCTTCTTCCACCGACTCCTTTTTTTTTATTACCAAAACTGCAAACAAAATTAACGTTTCTGAGAAGAGTCAGAAACGTTAATTTTGTTTGCAGTTTTGGTTAAAAAAAAAGCTCAACAACTTTTTTGTCTGCTTTTTCATGGTTTGAAATATGGCAACCCTAGTCCTCCAAGGATAGATCATTCTGCTATGTGCCAGGTTCAACCCCTGAATGTCTCCAGTTTAAAGCAGGACTGGGTAGCAGAGGTTGTGAAACCTTTACCAGAGGCCTTGGAGAGATTTTCAAATGCTTGGAAACAATACCCAAGAAAGAATAAGCAGTTCCATGTATATTCCCTTAGAGTAACAATATTTACACATGTAAATCCAACACTAAAAAGTTCATCAGCAGCTCAGTGCAGATGCACCTGGCAAACACAGAGTAGTGAATTTTATGTGATAATTTATGCCATAAATATAATGCTGCAACTCACAAAGCTCTGCTGATGCTTGATCTCTGCCCATCTCATTGCACAGAAAGTTCTGTGTTCTGTTTCTGTAGACTTCTGAAACTTCTGTAGACTTCCGAAAGTTGTGATGCTGGGGAGATGTTGCTACCCTGATGCAGTAAACGGTAAACGGTGCACTGCCCAAGCAGTTGGTGCGACATGACCTATCAGACATAAGCATTCAGGAACTACTGCATTACTATTATTTCATTTTAGTAGGTTGCAATGATGCTCAGTGGCGTAGCGTGGGTTGTCAGCATCCGGGGCAAGGCAAGTAATTTGCGCCCCCTAACCCGTGGATTTGCGCCCCCTAACCCTAACCCCCAGATGTTGCGCCCGGTGCGGCCGGCCCCCCCTGCGCCCCCCACGCTACGCCACTGATGATGCTGGAACATGAACTAGGTAATTGTTATAGGAAAAGCGAATGAGACGCAACACCAGTGGCAGAGGAAGGGGGTGGGGGCGGGCTGCCCCGGGTGTCGCCACTGAGGGGGGTGACAAAATGCAGGGCAGCACTCACTGCGGGGCCTGCAGCACGCCTGAGCCACATGTCTCTCCTGGGAGTGAGGTGGTGGCTTGGGCACCCTCAGGCTCCACGCTGCCCCAAGTGGTCAGCCCGCTGCCTCCCCCTCAGCTGTAGGGCGGCTGAGTGGGAGGTGGCAGGCAGACTCTGGAGGCCCCACGGAGCATCCTGCCCCGGCTCGCTCTGCCCAGTGGGTGGCTGGCCCTGCTCTGAGCACAGGGCATGCGCGCTACCCCAGGCACCCCATCAGCTTGCTCCACCGCTGTGCAACGCCAATCCATTTTGGTGTACTTCATCTGGAATGCATTTGCTTCCTCCTTAGGTGAACCAAATGGGCAGAATCCTTGCTACAAGCAACAGCAGAGAGGTAAGCAGTGTGCTTGTGTGCATGCTTTGTAATGTTAGGAAAGCGTTTTTCCAAGCTATGTATTTCCTTGTCGCTTTTACAAGCTGGATAATTAGCTAGACAAATGCTTATCAAGATGGCAGTGATGCTGGAGACTGGCGCAGATTCTTCCCCCTATATACATATTGTGAGTTGCTGGGTTCCCTTGGCAGCTCCTCAGCCTCAGCCTCCCCCCCCCAACTATTGGTTCTGGCCAAAGCAAAAGGCAGAGGAGGGGCTGTTTCTCAAGGTTTGGCACTGTTCAGCACTAAGCCAGAGTGCACTTTGGGGTGAATTTGAGGGTGAATGCTCAGTAGAGGAAGCTGAACAGATGATCTCTGTGGGAATTAGACTGTGGTTCCTATTTGCAGAGTATGTGGAAGACAGACCTGGGTTATCTGGCCCTTTCATTCTCTCTTCCCTCATATAGAAACAATGCAAGGCACTCTCATTTAAAGTTAAAAGAATGCATAACTTTACTCTGTGTACTTGCAGTTGTGATGTTGCCCCCCTCAATTGCCCTCGCAAGCTGGTACCTCTGTTCAGAAGTTTTGTGTTTCCTGCAAATATTTGGCTTCTCTGATGTACTATCAACCCTGGTGACAAATGTTCTATAAGGGCTGGTGAAGCTGTGGGTGTTATTGTGCCGTTTTTGTTCTTTTCTTCCTTTTGTGCCAACCCGAACATCTCCCAAAAGTCTTCATCAAAACATTCTGTTTTGTTTTACCGCTGTAGACACTTTGAATTGTTTTCAGTCAAAATAAACTGCCTCCCAAGCTTAAGCACATGTGTGTATAGGAAAACATCCGCAGTACAAGGGAAAGTCAGCAAATTACTATATATCATAGTATATGAATAGTCTACATCACTTCTCCAATGATGAATAATTCAGATTTATCACTTGCAAGAAACTGTTCTGTAATTCAATCCTCAGATACTACGACTGATGCAAAGATACAAAGCCATGGGGAACAATCCGCAGCAAACACAGGTACCTTAAAAGGAAAGTAATTGAGGTGCAACAAGTTGGAAAAGAAAAATTAAGTTTTAACTGCATTGTTCTTGTGAATGTGACTTCTCAAGATAATCTTTAACTGCTGCAGAATTAGGTCATAAGTTTAGTTCTGTATTCCTGTGTGCTGGCTTTACCACTGAATATTACCATCATTGAAATTTCAAGGCTAATTTGATGGCTCAGTAGAAGCATCAAATGGCAGTGGGATGAGAAATGGAGAACAGGGAGCTTGGAATGCCAACAATTCCTTGTCAGACAAGGCTGTCCCACTTCAAGTTGCTCAAAGCTCACTTTAAGCTTCTCCTAACTTAGATTTGGACTTGGACAACACCTCTAATCTTTGCAGCTGGAGACTGAGTACAAGACCCACAATCCTCAGCTGCATATGGCAACCAAGGCTAGGTTCTGCTCAGTAAGGGAGGTACAGAACTAATAAGGAGGGGAGTAATGAAGGAGGGTGTCTATATTCTGAGTTTTGCTAGCATTTATTGTGAACATGTAAAGGTTTCTGAGTACACAGTAGGAATGCTTCCAAAAACCCAGGTGGTTTTTGAGACAAATAGGAGAGTGTCTGCACATGTTATAATCCAGGAGAACTAATGGAGTCTATTCTTGCCTCAAAGGGACACCACTACTCAAATAGACTTCTGTCAATATCCTTATATTTGAGCCTCTTCCTCTCTCTCTACTTTATGAGACTTCCTCCCACTCTTCAGCATCCCCAGTAAAGCTATTTCTGTCCCTAGAAGCTGATGTGTGGTTTTAACCCCAGCCAAACTGACAGCATTGCTGTCCTTCACATATCCACAGATACTGAACTGCAAACATTCTGATACACTTCCCACCCAAATATGATAGACGATAGATGATAAACGATAGATGATAGACGATAGATGATAGATAGACAGATAGATGATAGATAGATAGATGATAGATGATAGATGATAGATAGATAGATAGATAGATAGATAGATAGAGATAGATAGATAGATAGATAGATAGATAGATAGATAGATGATAGATACTGTAGATGATAGGTAGTAATAGCTTGCTCTTCACCAAATGGTCCAGGGCAAGTTACAAAAATATCACAATAAAAACAGGTGCAATTTATATTAAAATCATAAAAGACCACAAAACTAACCGATAACAAAGTTAACGAAACACGAGCCCAGAACAGCAATGGATAGGAAGGAAAGAGGAAGGAAGACATATACTCAACCAAAGGCAATCCATACTGGATCTTCCAATAGGTAATAGTGGCTAACTAGTACAACCTCAATGCAATATAGAATTAATTTCATCATTAGAAAGAGAAAATCTTGGAGCAGTAGCAACACTTTGGGAGTGCTTTTCTTTATTTCGAACAGAGGCCATCTCTCTTTTAGAGCTGAAGCAATAAGCAAACATAAACCTGATCCTTAAAATAAAATAAAATAAAATAAAAACAACGTTCAAATTGCATACTTCATCCTTAATTTGTGTTCCCTCCTTGATGGTAGCAAAGGCCAAGATTGGGGCCTGGATTGCCTCCAGCAAAGCTGGTTCCAGATCAGAATCCATCAGTAAACCAGGTGCCCAATGAGGTAAGCTGGAAAGAATTCATCTCACAAGTCAGTGTTGTGTGATGCGTTTCCATGGTAGTGGGTACCGCTATTTTAGAAGTGCAGACAGAGAAATCAATGCCAGCTGCTCGACTCCAAATTGCAGGCCTTCTGGCTCATGGGGGAATGACCCAGTGGAACTGGTCTGGCTAGGTCCATTAAACAAGATGCTGTAGGTGGGCTGAAAGCAAGGAGCTTAGAAGTCCCAGGCCTTATGCTTTGAGGGCAAAAATGAGAAAAGTTTGCAGCAGGCAGATCTGATATAATGGCTCACATTCTAGAGGGAGTCTGGTGCCTGACTGCCTTCACAGATGAGGCTTCTGTTACTGTTATGGAAGGCTGCATATACATCTGCTCTGTGTGGTTCAAGACAAAGAGATCTGGGCGTTGAATGGGAAGACATTTCTCTCTTACTGCTGGTGTTATTTGTGCTACTAAATTGACTGTGCAGAGAGGAAGTGAGGTGGTTAGAAATACATTTTCTTAAGCCCAAGTTAGTGGTTCCAGCTAGGTCCCTCCTTACTGCACAAGAAGGGGTCAGTCTATGGACTGACAAGAATAATGATGATTCTGGGTCCGTGGCAAAACTAGTTCACATTCCTGCAGCAGCAAGTGTAGGACAGGTGGGTCAATCCTATTCAGAATCAGAGCTGGGACTAATGGACCTCGAGAGTCCCAAATGTCCTTGCGTGTTTCAGAGCTAAATACCCTTGTTTTGAAGTCATTTCCTTAGTCTCACCTATTTCCACTGAACCTACTTCTGAAGAAATGTGTTTGGGATTACATACAAACTCTTTTCACCACAGCTTGACTGTGGCTCAGATTTCAACTAAGAATATGGGAGATAAATTTGGCATATCTCACGCCCAATACCTTGATTCAAACTATGCTTATACATATTATTTACTCTGGCTAAAATTCTATACACAATGGAGTCAAGTCCTATTGAATTGTGAGTGGACTGCACTGTCCATCTGTTCCACCATAACCAGCTTTCCAGGTTATACTTATTAAATGCACGTTGATCAATGTGATTCTTTGTCACCCTTTAGCAGGTTGCTCCACTTGAATGGACGTTTGCAAATTTCCCAGTTACTTCCAATTTCCCACAAAACCCATCAGAGCTGGGAGGGCCAAACATGCAAGTAAGGAAGCTTCTTAAAGGATTATGTGCCGTCTTAAAAGCAGATCATAAATGCATTGTGCTTTTCTAACTTGTAACAGAGATTTGAGTGTTATTTTATTTTATTTCTCCATGTAGTCCAGGAATTATTTTATTTCAGCATATAGTCCAGATATTGTTCAACTCCAGCTCCCACCATCCCTGACCATAGGCTATGTTTACTGGGGCTGATGGAACATTTGGAGGTCCCCCTCCTATTACCTTCTTCTAGGACCTTGTTTTACCTTTTCCAGTGTTTTTTAAATAAAACTGAAGGATACATTGGCCTGGTTGACACATCACAATCAGCCAACCATGGCTAAGCACATGTGTGTTGAGGTCTAAGCCACTTTGTTCCATTCTCCTGTTGTGCTGAGCTAAGCCATGGTTTGGCTTAAGATGTCTTCTGAACCTGTGCTCATGATGTAGCTCTCCCAGACTCTCTCCACAAGCCATAAACCACAGGACAAACCTTAAAGCTCATAGTTAGTCTGTAGAGGGCTAAACCACAAGCCCATATCTGGATGACATGATAAGCCAAGCTATGGTTTATTTGCAGCGCAGTGCAGCTCAGCAGCAAAACAACTGTAGAGGAGAATATCAGCAGCAGGAGTCCCCATGTTAGTACAGCCATGCTAGGCCATGGTTTCACTTAACGTGGTATGTGAAACAGGCCATCAGTTCTTCACTGTTGTGAAACATTCATTGTGAAGTCACTCAACAGTAAGTTTTAAAAATGAGATTTCAAATGGTTTGATCTTTAAGGGCTAAGCAAATATTCTAGAGCTGCTATTATTGATTTGAATGATTTCTCCTACTCCTCAGCCAAGAAAAGTTCCCAGAGCAGCAAACACTGCTCTGTTGCATCACCTGATATCCAGAATACTCTTTGAACATTAGAATACAAAGTAATATCCTGCCTATTAAATGTGTTATATGCTATGACTTTCAATGTTTTTGCATAAATCACTTTTAAAAAGCTCAGTCATTTTTGTGTTACAGAACTTTCCTGGCTATAATGTACTACCGTTGACCCAGATGCTCCCATTGGACCTTAATTCTGTAAGTTATTTTTCTTCCTAAGCATGCCATGTTCTATATTTGGTTTCATCACTGCAAGGTTATTATTTTTTTAACAAAAAGAAATGAAGAAATCATTTTGGTTTTGCTTTATAGGAAGTTTTGTTATATCTGAAGGTATTCTGACGTAAGGAGACACCATTATTGCTGCTCCTATTACAGAACTTCTATTTATCTAAAAGAGTCAAAATATAATGTAATAAGCACGATGTGTCCCAATTTTCTGGTACATCTCTCTTTCAAACCACTGTCAATGACTTCCTTTTCTTTTTTGAATTGTTAAAGTTGTTGCTCTTTGGGGTTCTAAGAAATACACACACACACACACACACACACACACACACAATATCTCCCAACCCTGTAGCAGCAGGTGCTGTTACTTACATAGAGGGGCAGGGGAGGGGCAAGGTGCCAGAGACCTGGGTGCAGTGCGAATGGGCCAGATGAGCCAATCCAGTTCTCCCACAACCCCCCTACCGCTGTCCCAGTAAGCGGCAGTGACTCATCTGCCAGGAAACTAGTGTGCTGGCTCTGCACACCCACTGACCTCATGGTCAGATTCAAGCTGGAATGAAATTTCTCTGAAAACAATTTTCTGATAAATGTGGTGAATTTTTCTTTTTTTCTTTCTTGAACTGAACTGCTGGAGAATGTATTTTGAGGGGAAACAGCCCTAATCCAGCACACTTTTTAAAACGCTGCAGATAAAGTAAAATGGTGTTTGGCCCTGTGTGCCCCCGTTTAGCAGGCAAGTGGAAGAGGCACAGGTGCAACAGAACAACAAAAAGGGCTTCCAATGTCCCATGGTGGTCTGCTCCTCAAACTGACACCTTTTTCTCAGAGGTTTCTGTCTGCTGTAGTTCCCTGTTCCAAACTGTGCTTGGTGCTGTGAGTAAAAAAAGCTGATGCCCAATTCTCAGGGCTTCACGTTGAGGCCACACACTCATACCCTCCAACATTTCTCCGATGAAAATAGGAACATCCTATTCCATAATAATAATTTCATTCATTATACCATGCCCATATGACTGGGTTGCCCCAGCCACTCTGGGCAGCATCTAACATGTTTAAAAACATAATAAAACATTAAACACTAGAAGAAGAAGAAACCCTTCCCTATACAAGGCTGTTTTCAGATCTCTTCTAAAGGTTATATTTTTACATATCTCCTTGGCTTAGATAACTCCATATTTCGCTGATGAAATATGAATAACTCCATATTCCGCTGATGAAAATAGGGATGTCCTAAGGAAAAGTGGGACATTCTGGGATCAAATCAGAAACTGGGTTGGCTTCTGTAAATACAGGACTGTCCCTGGAAAATAGGGACACTTGGAAGGTCTGCACGCTGCCTGTCAAATGATGCAAACAACGACATTGTTCAAACTGACTCAACATTGTCTTGGCAACATTGTGGCTGCCCTGCTTACCCATCATGAGCTGGCCTGGGCTGAAGGCCTCTGCTATGACAACAAAGCTCATGTCTCTGTCATCTGCTGTGTTTAGAATTAAAATATTTATGGTTCTGAGAAATTTTAATCAGATTTTACATAATTAATTTCAAATGGAGCATTTATTCTCTTTCTGTATTTGTCCCTGATAGTTTCAAACCGTTATTTCTTTTCACATAGCTTGCTATCCTGTTGGGGGCATTGACACTTCCTCAGACGCTGCCTGTAGCGGGTGTTGGAACAACTATGCCACAACAGCTGCTGCCACCCCAATCGGTAAGTATTTTATAGCACTTTGAGGATGCAATCTCATACCTGATTTGTTGTTTGGTCGTTTAGTCGTGTCCGACTCTTCGTGACCCCATGGACCAGAGCACGCCAGGCACTCCTGTCTTCCACTGCCTCCCACAGTTTGGTCAAACTCATGTTAGTAGCTTCGAGAACACTGTCCAACCATCTCATCCTCTGTCGTCCCCTTTTCCTTGTGCCCTCCATCTTTCCCAACATCAGGGTCTTTTCCAGGGAGTCTTCTCTTCTCATGAGGTGGCCAAAGTATTGGAGCCTCAGCTTCACGATCTGTCCTTCCAGTGAGCACTCAGGGCTGATTTCCTTAAGAATGGAGAGGTTGGATCTTCTTGCAGTCCATGGGACTCTCAAGAGTCTCCTCCAGCACCATAATTCAAAAGCATAAATTCTTCGGCGATCAGCCTTCTTTATGGTCCAGCTCTCACTTCCATATATCACTACTGAGAAAACCATAGCTCTGATTACCTGGCAGTAAATCCCACTGAACTCTGACCATGCACTTATAGGATGGCACTGTAAACATACTAATGGTGCAAGTCTATATAAGTCTGCTCCAAAGTGAGCAAAGGATGGCGGCTAATAGTGTCTACACTATTCACCCTTCACCATTTGGGAATTTATTTTGGTGCTAGTGAAGAGATACTGGTGCAACACTAAAAAACACACACTCACCCTTCTAGATAAGACAGCACAGCTCGAGACTGGAAACTGGAATGCAAATGAGAATAATGTCCCCATAACTTCTGTGATTACTTGTAGCTTTGTAAGGGTCTACAGCTTCCAGGATCCTTGTGTAGGAAATGTACTTTAAAAATATGGTGCGTATTTTAAATTTGTCAAGGAGGTGCCAATTATGACAACTTTTCTTACAGATGCTTCCAATTATAGTTGCGCAAATGGGGCCACAGGTAAGAAGTTAGACAAAACTATTTTAATAATAATAATAATAATAATAATAATAATAATAATAATAATAATAATAATAATATTTATACCCCGTCCATCTGGCATCCACTCTGAATCTCTTGGGGTCTTGAAATATTGTTGTCCCTTTCTTTTTTTCTTTTTGCCTGAAAAATGAGGGGTGGACGCCTGTCAGATATTACTGAGCTACAGTTCCCATCACTGCTGACCATTGACAATGCTTGCTGGTGCTGATGGGAGTTGTAGTCCAACAACATCTGAAGTGCCACAGGGTCCCCATCACTGCCCTGTTCTCTCATTGCACCTAGTTAGCAGTTGGGTGAGGGAAAGGAGTGACCTCACATTCCCTGCCATATCCACTCTCCACGTGCTGGTGGAAGGTCTGGTGAACCTGTACTACACATATAGGCTCCCTGCATGATTTAGCTCCCCCATGGCCTGGCAGGGGGTATGGCAGCAAAGGGGGGGGGGCTGATGGCCATGGCCTCGCTTTCCCTGCCCACCCTCCAACATTTTGTGGGAAAAATAGGGACGTCCGATGCTGTTTTTCTAGAAAAAGAGGAGCTGGAACTCACCATGAACACCTCCCTCATTCTCCTAGAATCTGACATTATTGTTAATTGCGTGAGGGAATATGGCTCTAGCTTATTAGAGATGCTCATTCTCATAGCAAGGGGAGATGTAGCTTAGTCACAGAGCATTTTCCTCGCAAGCAGAGGGCTGCATGTTCATTCCCACAGAATCTCTGGGTAGGGTTGGGAAAGATACAAAATACTGACCTCAACAGTCTGGCTCAATGTGAGGCAGCTTCCTTCCCACGTTCTGCTCTCGAAAGAAACGCACAAGTGGAATGCATGGGGATTACCTTACTTCTCTGTCCTGGATCTGGCAGGGTGTTTTAATTCCAATGAAACCTGCACAGAATCACACACAGGCAGATGCCAGATGGCGTAGATGCGTGCTAAAGAGCTAGGAACTGGTGGTGTTGCATAGTGGCTACGTTTGTTGACAGACCGAGCTGTGAACATGGAAGTCCATTTCATACGTTGCCTCTGCCATATAGTAATTTGCCTCATAAGACTACTAGGCTACGATTACTACCAATATTACCCAGTTGGCATTGAAATTGATTAGACTTTTGTGTGTGTGTGTGTGTGTGTGTGTGTGTACACCCACACCCACACACCATTTCTATTGTTTTGATATACTGAATAGTTTCATATCTGTTATTAGCATATTGTAAATTTCTTTTGGGATGCCTCATGGCAAACTACTCCTAAATGAAATAAACAACAACCACAAAGCCTGCTTGTGTTAGTATGTTGTGTACCTTCTTAAAGATATCATATATATATATATATATATATATATATATATATATATATATATATATATATAATCTCTGCAAATTTAGCTATTACTTACCTCACCCCTCTCCTTTTTGGGGCTCTAGGGTGCAGTGCTCAGTTCTGAAGAAATGGTAAGTAGCTCGCTCCATAATTTCTTATATTCTTTTCTCAAAATAGTTGGTCAGCAATCACCACCGAGCTGTTTCAAGCTCACCCTGTTAGTGTAGCCCCCTCACTTCTGTGGCCTCCACTACATAGGAGAACAACGAAGCACCCATTCCAAGATCCTGTGTCAAGGAGGGGGAGGATATGTCAGAATTTAGTCTTGGTTTCAGGACTCAGTACCCCTGAGTATTTTAGTTTTTGTTTTGAATGTGAGGAAGCCTTTAGTCAAGGTATATGAAAACTCTGGGCTGAGGGCCAAAACTGGACACCTTGGAACTCTCCCCTGGCCTCCCCTCTATCCACACCTGATGATGCTCTAGGCACAACACACCCTAGCCAGCTTCCTGATTGTGGGTTTGTGTGACTACCCCCTCTGGTCACATCCTCACCCTCTGGCCTCGCCCTCTTTTGGCTCTGACCACACCCACCACTAGGGATGCAGGTGGCGCTGTGGGTTAAACCACAGAGACTAGGACTTTCTGATCAGAAGGTCGGTGGTTTGAATCCCTGTGACGGGGTGAGCTCCCGTTGCTCGGACCATGCTCCTGCCAACCTAGCAGTTCAAAAGCACGTCAAAGTGCAAGTAGATAAATAGGTACCACTCCGGCAGGAAGGTAAATGGTGTTTCCGTGCGCTGCTCTGGTTCACCAGAAGCGGCTTAGTCATGCTGGCCACATGACCCGGAAGCTGTATGCCGGCTCCCTTGGCCAGTAAAGCGAGATGAGCACCGCAACCCCACAGTCGGTCACGACTGGACCTAATGGTCAGGGGTCCCTTTACCTTTACCTTTACACCCACCGCTGCAATGTAAAGGGGCTTCTGTTAGTTGGATCTGGCCTAATAATAACTAATAAGGATTGATGTGTGGGTAGGCTTGCCAAAACAAAAAAGGTTCATGTGCGTGACAGTATACCCATCACCGAATCCAACTTTCTTGGAGCAGAATTTGGTATTCTCCCATCTCACCATGGGGTTTAGGGAGATGCTGAAGTTCCAACTCAAGCACTGTGGATAAGCAGGTGCACTACATTCCTCCTCCTCCTCCTCCTCCTCCTCCTCCTCCTCCTCCTCCTCCTCCTTCCTCTCTCTCTCTCTAATGTCCAAAGAGGCTCTCTGTGACGTTGATGTTTGTCGTCAAACATCCTGACAAGTGTTCTATTGCTTTTCTTCTCCCTTTGTAGCCACCACAGTCGCAGATCGTTGGGGTTCTAGTCCCTGGAGGAGGATTCTTCCCTTTGGGCCAGGCCCTTCCTGAAGGTCAAGAAGATCTTCTTCCAGCAAACCAGGCTGGTTCTAATCCGGGCAACCTACCATTTCCAGAGGGCACAGCAGCAGCCATCCAGAAGATTTCTCCAACAGCAAGTGATGGTCTGAGTGAGGTTGCAAGCGGGTTATACCCAACCCCCTCGGGCTTCAGACAGCCAGGCCCTGTGACGAATGGTGTGTTTGCCGAACCAACTGCTGGCATGAATATGGAGCCGAGTGAACTCCGGGAACCACCTACGTCTCTCGTAAGACTTGATAAGGACAATAATGGGAAGCAGCAGCACAATCTGTCTCGGTCACATGTGAGAGGAGACAGCTACGTGCCATTAAGCACTGTGGCAAGTAAGCCATTGAAAGAACCATAAAGGGAGACCTCTCAATTATCATGACTTCTGTGTATTGTTTTTGTATGCAGATGCTAACATGTGTAACTGAGTTGAAATTTGCGCTAGGGGTGGTTGGAGGATTTTTTGTTTTTTGAAAAAATAATAATCATTATGGATTGTATCTAACATTAATCCTGCTTAGAGGAGACCCAATGACATTAATGGACACGAGTAACTTAGGCCCCTCAACTTTAGTGGGTCTTGGTTGGATACAGCCTTACTAGTTGGAAAATTTGGAAATTCCCATTCCAGAAAGGGAAATACTCTTTTAACAGCCTTATAACAATGCTTAGCAGCTTTTAATTCCGGCTCTAGATCTTAATGACGAGGGGTTGAGTTGGGTGATAAATATTTTAAGAAAGATTATCGTGAGATTCTTTTTATTTAGTTTCATGCCTCTTTACAGTGAGATCCTTTTT
Source organism: Podarcis bocagei (assembly GCF_964188305.1). Lineage (NCBI taxonomy): Eukaryota > Metazoa > Chordata > Lepidosauria > Squamata > Lacertidae > Podarcis > Podarcis bocagei. Next base: position 31,533,135 of record NC_138143.1, read on the forward strand.
CATAAAGATTCTCTTGTATATACAGGGAGGAATCTTCACATGCAGAAGTTCCATTTAGGAAGGGCAACCAGAATCTCCCTTTTCCCTTTTCCAGACACTGTGCAATAATTCACTGGAAGCCTAGATCCGTAGCCTGCAATCAAGTTCCATATACTGAGCGGCTATTGTGATAAATGATTAATGGCCAAATTACACATGTGGGCAGAAGACCTGAGTTTTTAAACGCAGGAACCGCCCAAATCACATGTAAAAGGGTGCCATTTAAAGTACAAAAGTGGGTGTATGATGTCCTCTGTGCTGTTTTTGTCCTCAACTAAGTCTGCAGGGGCCATATGCCAGTTCCTGCCTGCTAGGGATAAGACTTGTAACAATGCTTCTTCCACTTTCTTATATGATACAAAGCCAAAAAACCAGCAAATTATAAATTCATGGGGGATAAATGTATCCTGCCGAAGATATCGGATAATGAGAGACTGTCCATCAAAGAACATATTCATTATATTTCACGATTTGACATGACTTGGTGAACAGTGTGCCACAAATGTCCCTTTCCTCATTGTGCCATATTGCATCTGATAGTAATTTCTGGCGGCAATGCATAATAAACAATAAGTCAATAAATATCTTTTCAGAGGCATGTGATTGGGCTTGAATTTAGTGCGCTATTCCAGCTGAAGGTTTTAATCATATTAAAGGGAATGAGAAAATTTTCCATTCACAATATGAAGCTTGTTCTGGTTATTTCTTCTTTATGGTTGCTTGGAAATGTTTGTCACACTATTACAAATATTACGCCTGAGCAAATGTAACAGCTTGCCAGATGGAACGAGCTCCCCTCGTCCCCATGTCCTGTTCTGGGGTTTCCTCATGCACACACCCCAATTTTAGGGACACAAGGGGAAAACCCTGTTGCACAAGCAGAGGTTCATTAGATAACAAGAGTATCATAATGTCAGGAAACTGACATCAGAGCAACAGGAGAAGAAGAGGCTCTCCGATTCTGCAGGGGAAGGTACCAGCAACAGGGGGAGACGCAGGTTGATAGAGGGGGAAGGAAATCAGTGTAACACCAAGGATCCAGGAGAGCAAATGGCAGAGGAGGTGGAAGGGCTCCGGGATTCTTCCTTGGAAGTCAGTGAGGAGAGCACTGGTCCTCCACTACCCATGCCCTCCCTGCGCAGAAGACTCCCACGCAATGAGAGGCAGAGACGATTGGGTGTCAAACAGCTTTTATGCTGGAAAAGGTTTAAGAAACGCCCACAGACAGATTCTGCTAGCGACTGAGGCAGCCACGCTGAGATGGGCTGTGCAGTCAAGACGGTTTAACCCAGGCAGTTAAGCTCCCAAACGGGGACAGTTTACGCATGATGAACTCCAAACCACTACACATAACAAACGTTGCTCGAGTTTAACAAAATCTAATATAGTTTGAAATCCAAACTAGAGCTTTAATAGCTACTCTGTTATTGGTGGAGCCTCTTCCCACCTCCTAGTTTTGTCTGATTATCATTCTTCTTGCAGTAATCCCAAGAAAACCCATTAATCCCAGTTTTATTTTATTATTTGGTAGATTTACAAAAAGAAAAACACACACCAATAAATAATTTTTAGAAAGGAGCAAGATGAGACACTGACGCACAAAGCATATTTTAAAAATATCAAGACTCCTTTGCACTCTGCTCCGCTCCTCCTTTCTTCCCACCCAGGGCAGCCCTACCCTCTGCCTGCACTCTATATATATATATATATATATATATATATATATATATATATATATATAAATAAATTTATTATTTATACTCCGCCCATCTGGTTGAGTTTCCCCAGCCACTCTGTTAAAAACACAATACAGCATTAAATATTAAAAATCTCCCAATACAGGGCTGCCTTCAAATGTCTTTTAAAAGTAAGATAGTTGCTTATTTCCTTGACATCTGATGGGAGGGCGTTCCACAGGGCAGGCGCCACTACCGAGGGTGGTACATATTTTAGAGCTGACATGTCATGTGGGGCTGGACCTCAATGTCTCCCCCTCCTGGCCTGCTCTCCAGAAGCCACTACGAGCTGCCCAAGAGAGGAGGCTAGTGGTGGCGGCCAAGGAGAGGCCATGGAGAGGCAACGGGATGCTCCCATACCCCACCCAGAGGAAGTAGCCTGAATCCGTGCCAGAGTTTTCTGCCGAACACTGCAAGGTCATGAATCATGACAAGAGCATTCTCTCTCACAGACTCACCAACCACAGTGTGTCTGTTTACCCAGTTACTATTTCTACACACATACTATTTCTTGCTGCAGAAGCTTACACAGCCCTGGTGATTTGTTGCAGAAAACCCCCACTAAAATGCCAGCAATTGTAGCACAACCTGTGTGCTATTTCTGTTTTCCTGAGATCTGTTAACCTGAGAACAAAGCATGTCTGGGAGAAGCTTTCACACCCTTCAAAAAACAGGGGAGTTGTGAAGCTCCTGCAAGGTGAAATCCCTAGGCTGTCCAGCGAAAACTATCTAAGGTGTCAGGCCTGTGAAAGACCCCCAGAGCCTGAGAGTGTCTGGAGACAATATTGGACTAGATTAAGGTGTCCCAACCTTGGGTCTCCAGCTGTTTTGGGACTATAGCTCCCATCATCCCTAGCTAGCAGGACCAGTGGTCAGGGATGATGGGAATTGTAGTCCCAAAACAGCTGGAGACACAGGTTTCGGAAACCCTGAGCTAGATGGACTTATGGTGTAAGGCAGTTCTGTATGCTTCTAGTTCATTGGCCTTGTACTGCAGCCCTCCAGGTGCATGACAAACTTTCCCCAGCTTTTGCAGTCTTAGGCAAGCAGCAAGAGTCATGCAGCTCCACAGCTGGCTCACCATATATCTCAGTAGACTGTGTGACTTGTGATAGATCACCGGTTGTTTAAGCAGCCATCCTGCTCTGTTGCTGTTTGAGACTTTCTTCCAACCAACTGCTGAGACACCTAACTACTGCCTGTCTCTCCACAAGTCTTTGCTCCTCCACTTCTCTCCCTTTCTTCTCTTCCCCGTTTACTCCTTTGTCATTTCAACCCCTCTTCCGGAACTCCCTCCTTACAACGAAGGCACGAGGTACCTGCACATTATTGCAATTTATGAACTGTCGCCCATTTAAAATGGTTTGTGCAGCTGGAATGTAAGTGGCTCTGAACACTTTGCAATGCTAACCGGGCTTCCCTGTTTGCTCAAACGCCCCATCTGGTCTCTTCAGAAGCCACTTATACGTATTGGGTACGCAGGAGACATCAGCTGGGTAATTTGCTAATACTTTAGGTTGCTCATGGCAGCTCCTGGTCTTTTTGTAATTAATATTTGTTCAAACGTTTCCCCAGGCTAATCAGTATTGATTGGAAAGATCAAAGCGCTCCCCAATCCTGTGCGATCTTTACTTCTTTTTAAATGAATTGCCCCTTCTCGGACATGCATGGAATCTGAAACGCAGCCTTTGCAAGGAGAATATGAAAGCAAACTATTTTAGGATGGAAACGTATTTCCATTTCAAAGCCCCAAAGAACTATTTCTCTGGATCTTCCACTGGCAGACAAAGTCTGGGCTAGAAATACATTCACTGCAGAGATTGCTTGCCTCTAAAAGCAGTGGCGGAGCTTCATGCTCCAGCACTGGGAGGTGGAGAGCAGGTGGGGCAGGGCATGTGTCCTGGGGGCGTGGTGCCCAGACCCCACTGGGATCGCACTGCCAGGGGCGGTGTGCTCCCCCCACACTCCTCTTCCTCTGCCAGTGTCTAAAAGAAGGAAGCCTGGATAGCTCAGCTGGTTACAGCATGGCGCTGATAACGCCAAGGTTGCAGGTTTGGTCCCTGTATGGGACAGCTGCATATTCCTGCTTTGTGGAGCGTTGGACTAGGTGAGCCTCAGGTTCCCTTCCAACTCTCCAGTTCTGTGATCCTGTGAAGACCAGACTTTGTCTGGAGCTCCAGCTCTTCAGCTCACAAAGACTCCAAGGGAAAGCTCTAAGCCAGTTTCACTTCTACTTATGTGGTTGGTTTCACAAAATAGTATTGGGTGACTGTGATTCAACCCCTGCAGTGGATAGGCAGGGCGATATGACTGAGTCCTCAAGGCCACTTAACAGTTACATGAAGCCTCTGGGGGCAGTCTTTAGAAGATAGGTGAGAAGGGGCCACCAGTATGCTGGTGACACCTAGCCCTAGTTTGTGAAATGTAAATGAGATGAAATAATATTGGGGTGGACTTTATTATTATTATTATTATTATTATTATTATTATTATTATTATTATTACCCCACCCATATAGCATTAAATATTAAAAACTTCCCTAAACAGGGCTGCCTTCAGATGTAATAAAACCCTCTCAATTCAAATTGGATTGGCTATCTCTCATTACACCCCTAAATAATCTTCCCATTTAAAAAAAACAGCCCTTTCCCCAATATTCTGTATGTTCTTTCTTTCTTTCTTTCTTTCTTTCTTTCTTTCTTTCTTTCTTTCTTTCTTTCTTTCTTTCTTTCTGCAACTCTGAGTTTTCCAGTTGTCTTTATCAAACTTAAGCCATAAATTCTCCTCCAAGCCTGGAAGTAAAACCTTGAAATCACCTGGTTTCTAGCTAAGATTGTACCCTCATTCCTCAAACTAATTGCCCCAAACAAGATTTCTGTCTCTAAACAGGGATGAAAAACTTGGTTAAAATAAAAACAATCCAATTTAACAAACATAAAGGCACACACCTGGGCAATTCCAGACAACAGGGGAAGTCATCACTCACACAACTTTAGTTCATATCTTATACCCCCAAAGTTCATCCCATAGTTTATAATTGGGGTGTTTTTCCTTGAACAGCTGCTTCCTATCTGAATAAAAGAGGAGAGACATTGGTAACTCTCAAATTCAGAACAAACAATATGTAACATCAAAAGGTAACTAAAGATACAAATGGATGAAAGGAGTAAGATATTTCATTCCCAATTAAGCAACAATTCTGTGTTGCTCCAGAACAGGCTTGAGTGGGTCACAGTGATAAATCCACTCCTTTTTAATTAGAATAGGGAGTAACCAGAATCCACTTCTCCAGGGATTCCTTTGCTGCTGCTATCAGAAAACTGTCAACCAAAACTATATTCAAAGGAAGATATAGTGTCCATCTCTTTGTTAATGTCAAAGTTTGTATGGTGGAAAGAATGATCCATGTATTCAAGGATGTTTAGCCATCATTTATTTTGCTCCCTCCAGTCTTTGGACTTGGCACAATTATCAAAGCTTCCTGAAGCCCAACTGCAGTTCATACAGGAAGTGTATGAAGGAACTGCTCCTTCTTACAGCACCCCAAAACCCAGAAAATAAGTGTTTAAAAGTCCAGTAACTAAAACAAAGTAGTGGATACAAAAATGCATGTAGTAGAGTAAAGTTTGAATAAGATGCCTATAACTATTAGGGATGCAAAAATGTGCCCATTAGGAAAAAATTGCCTGCAAAGTTGTATGCAATACACAAAATTCACACTAAAGTGCTGCTGGATTTTCATGGAGACTTCCTATAGGAAAAAATGCAAACTGATGTAGAAACGTGGAGAAGTGAACTTAAGAGTGGGAAAATGAGAAGCTGGGTAACTCAGTTGGTTAGAGGGTGGTGCTGATAACGCCAAGGTTGCAGGTTCAATCCCCGTATGGGACAGCTGCATATTCTTGCATGGCAGGGGTTTGGACTAGATGATCCTCAGGGTTCCCTTCCAACACTGCAACTCTATGATTTAGCCATTACTAGGTGGCTTGAAAGTTCCAGAAAGACATCTACTTCTGCTTCATTGACTATGCAAAAGCCTTTGACTGTGTCGACCACAGCAAACTATGGCAAGTTCTTAAAGAAATGGGAGTGCCTGATCATCTCATTTGTCTCCTGAGAAATTTCTATGTGGGACAACAAGCTACAGTTAGAACTGGATATGGAACAACTGATTGGTTCAAAATTGGGAAAGGAGTACGACAAGGCTGCATATTGTCTCCCTGCTTACTTAACTTATATGCAGAACTCATCATGCGAAAGGCTGAGCTGGATGAATCCCTAGCCGGAATTAAGACTGCCGGAAGAAATATCAACAACCTCAGATATGCAGATGACACAACCTTGATGGCAGAAAGTGAGGAGGAATTGAAGAACCTTTTATTGAGGGTGAAAGAGGAGAGCGGAAAATATGGTCTGAAGCTCAACATCAAAGAAACGAAGATCATAGCCACTGGTCCCATCCCCTCCTGGCAAATAGAAGGGGAAGAAATGGAGGCAGTGAGAGGTTTTACTTTCTTGGGCTCCATGATCACTGCAGATGGTGACGGCAGCCACGAAATTAAAAGACGCCTGCTTCTTGGTAGAAAAGCAATGACAAACCTAGACAGCATCTTAAAAAGTAGAGACATCACCTTGCCAACAAAGGTCCGTATAGTAAAAACTATGGTTTTCCCAGTAGTGATGTATGGAAGTGAGAGCTGGACCATAAAGAAGGCTGATCGCCGAAGAATTGATGCTTTTGAATTATGGTGCTGGAGGAGACTCTTGAGAGTCCCATGGACTGCAAGAAGATCAAACCTATCCATTCTTAAGGAAATCAGTCTTGAGTGCTCACTGGAAGAACAGATGGTGAAGCTGAGGCTCTAATACTTCGGCCACCTCATGAGAAGAGAAGACTCCCTGGAAAAGACCCTAATGTTGGGAAAGATGGAGGGCACAAGGAGAAGGGGATGACAGAGGACGAGATGGTTGGATAGTGTTTTCGATGCTACCAGCATGAGTTTGACCAAACTGCGGGAGACAGTGGAAGACAGAAGTGCCTGGCGTGCTCTGGTCCATGGGGTCACGAAGAGTTGGACACGACTAAACAACTAAACAACAACAACAAAGGTGGCTTGAAGTCCTTTCTTAGTTACTGGAACATATTATGGCTTCCTTTCCACCATTGCCACTTATTTTTAGGAATATTGCACCAGAGGCCAGACAGCCACCAATACCGCACGGCAATTAGGCCATTTCCATTGTCTAGCCAGATCTCTGCTTGCCTTGCTGAGTTCTAAGTAAAGCTATATTTTTCTAACCGCCACAGATTGTGCTTGTGTGTATCAGCAAGCAGAGCACCATCCATTACCAGCAATTTTGCCCCATTTTAATTACCGTTTGTGCAACAGTGAAACGCAAAAGCTTCAGAAAGTCTTGCCTCATCATTCTGATCTGAGACACTACTTCACTTTCACACATAACCCAGCCTTCTGAAATGTGCAGAGAGATCAAAACAGGCACTTCTTCGACACCTGCCCAGAAACATCAACTTTCAGCCATTTTGTCTTCTTCAAGAGTCACCCATAATTCAGACAACTGATGAGTCAAAGTCTGTCTTGGTCCACTTCCAGCCCCTTTCACAAGCATTGCTGAGGGTAATTTGCATCTCCTGCCTATACTAGCAGAGGTCACCCTATGGTTCAGGCTAGGCTGCCATCTGAATATTCAAGACGAAATGGAAACAAACTCATCAACATTCACCAGGTTTCTCTCTCTAGCTCTGGGGTTATGCTTCAGGCACAGCATCAAAAGTGTTCCTTCCAGTGTTGTAACGCCAGCCTTTTGGCCACCAACAGGGTGCACAAAGACCACTTACATTGCCCTTCTGTCAAGGCCCACAGTGTTGGAATATAAATTGTGTGCATCCCAGAATTTTAGGAATTTTCCATGGACAAAGCTAATATTGACAATGACTTCCATCCAAGATGGCGTCACTATAAGCCACCACCACACCTTTCAACACCACACTTGGCAGAATGTCTGTGCATGCAAGACGTTTCTGACAATTCCTTCATCCAAGTCGTTTATGAAGACATTGAACAATAACGGGCCCAGGACAGAACCCTGTGGCACCTCACTCTTCACTTTTCCCCAGGATAACAAGGAACCATTAATGAGTCCTAGCCCAACATTTCAACCAGTGCACCACACTGGCTTAATTTAGTTCTGTTTGCATGCAAATTCTTTCCAAAACCTTTCCTTTTTCTTCTTTGGTCTTTTTTGTATTTCTTTCGTCATGGATGCAACAAGTACTAAGAATATATTCCATAGCCTCCTTATTCCCAACTACAAGGGAAGCAGGAGATGGTAGAGACAAAATTGACTTTGCCATGAATTTCTGCCTTGTTTGAACATATCTAGAGCACTTAAATAATACAATTTCCATTGACATTCTCTTGAATTCAATTCCTGAATTCTTTAGGCACTTTCAAAATTTCCCCAGAGAATCTGGCTATGTGACAAAGTAATTTTGCCTCGAGCCTTTAATTTAAAGGATGAAAGCAAGTCAAATCACATCACAGTGGAAGTCAAACGCCTGACTGCTGGTTTTGTCCTTTCTTCCAAGTTAAGAGAAAAAGTTCAGTGAAAGAAAAATAGTGCCACAGCAGGAAACAGAGACAGCTTTATTGTTATAATTTCATTTAGACGTGGGGGCATATTTAAAAGGAATATCGAGATGTAAAGGCCTTATGTTAAGGGAGGCATTCAGAATGGGTGTGAGGTACATATATTCTAACTTCATTTATCAGAAATTTACTTCAAATATATATAGTATTTCAAATCTCCCATTTTGGAGCATTAATATTGGTTGTAAGGTAAAAGTAAAGGGACCCCTGACAATTAGGTCCAGTTGTGGCCGACTCTGGGGTTTTGGCGCTCATCTCGCTTTATTGGCCGAGGGAGCCGCCATTTGTCCACAGACAGCTTCCAGGTCATGTGGCCAGCATGACTAAGCCGCTTCTGGTGAACCAGAGCAGCGCACGGAAACACCGTTTACCTTCCCGCCAGAGTGGTACCTATTTATCTACTTGCACTTTGACGTGCTTTCGAACTGCTAGGTTGGCAGGAGCAGGGACCGAGCAACGGGAGCTCACCCCGTCGCGGGGATTCGAACTGCTGACCTTCTGATCGGCAAGTCCTAGGCTCTGTGGTTTAACCCTATATATATATTGGTTTTAGGTGAGCTTTAAAAAATGGTCATGTGACAATTCTATGTCCCCTTTGGAAAAAAAGTGAAGAAGTGATTTGAATTCAGGTATCTGAAGAAGTGTGCATGCACACGAAAGCTCATACCAAGAACTAACTTAGTTGGTGTTTAAGGTGCTACTGGAAGGAATTTTTTTTATTTTGAATTCTTTAGTATTCAGTGATTTTTATCTGGATGCCATGTTCTGAAGGGTTTTTTTTTTTTTGTTTGGTTTAGGGGTTTTTTTAGGGGCATTATATGACTTTATATTTTCTGAAGAATTCATGGGATTTTGGGATGGGAACATCCTGTTCTTAATGCGGGGGTATGTTCAACATTCATTCACTGTAGTCATTCAACTAAGTGACTCACAAGTGTGAACCATCACAAAATAATCACCTCATACAGAACCACCATTTCATTTCATTTCATTTCATAGAATCATAGAACTGTAGAGTAGGAAGGGACTGTGAGGGTCATCTAGTCCACTGTTTCCCAGCCTTGCTGTTTTTGGACTACAACTCCCATCAACCCTAGCTAGTAAGACCAGTGGTCAGGGATAATGGGAAAACAGCTGAAGACCCAAGGATGGGAAACACTGATTTAGTCCAACCCCCAAAATGCAGGAATCTTTTTGCCCAATGTGAAACTTGAATCCATGACCCTGAGATTAAGAGTCTCATGCTCTACTGACATATCCCAGTCATATGATGTCAATTAAAATTAAATACCTTTTCCAGTAAAGGTCTCCCCCCCCTTCAGTAAGGGATCCGGCGTGGTGCTATGGTCTAAACCGTTGAGCCTCTTGGGCTTGCTGATCAGAAGGTCAGCGGTTCGAATCTGCATGATGGGGTGAGCTCCTGTCGGTCTATCCCAGCTTCTGCCAACCTAGCAGTTCAAAAGCAGGCCAGTGCAAGTAGATAAATAGGTACCACTGCAGCAGGAAGGTAAACAGCGTTTCCGAGCACTCTGGCACTCATCACGATGTCCTGTTGCCCTAGAAGCTGGCCACATGACCCGGAAAGCTGTCTGTGGACAAACGCCGGCTCCCTCAGCCTGAAAAGCTTACCTACAGAAACAACAAAAAGAGATGGGCTCTTTGGCAGGTTTTGAATAAACATTCACAATCTTATTTAAGTAAAATATGAAGAAAGACAATGCAATAACATCTAAAGTATATTAATATGCAGAGGATAAAAAATAATGTAACAAAACATAAGGGGAAGATGAGGGAAGTGATTGGGGAGGGTGGGGATTGTAAAATGTAAAATTGGATAATTGTATTTGCAATTCGTTATAACGAAAGAAATTTAATAAAATATTTATAAAATAAAATAAAAAGCGAGATGAGCAACGCACTCCATAATTGCCTTTGACTGGATTTAACTGTCCAGGGTTCCTTTGCCTTTACCTTTTACCTTTGCTTTGCTATTAAATTTCTTGAGATGAAATATTACAAAACAATTCAAAGTTTTCATTTCATACTTGTGTACAACAATGCACTCACATCTTTCTCTCTTATCTGAAAAGTCAACATCGTCAACGAAATGTTTCTGGTTAAAGACCACAAACCAATTCCAATTATCATTATGTCTCTTTATCTTGTTTATTCCTTTCCTTCATTCTTGATCCAACACATCCTCTCATCAGATGTGTTAATGTCAACATAAGCATAACATCTTCTATATCCTGCTCTGTCTGATCCCCCTAGTTACAGGGCATGTCCAAGTTCTTGTGGCTGCCATTAAATCAATGATAATTAACTGGGGATATCCAGTGCTTTTTGGGGGGGTGGGGTAACTCTCATTTTCCTCCTCATATTGAAATACTGCCCCTCAATGAGGCCAAACTTAGGTTCACAAAATGTTTAGGGGTATGCATCCCACTGCGCCCCCCCAGAAAAAAGCACTGAGGATATCTGTGACTTCCTTCTATGGAGCCTAAAATAAAATTATTATTATCATTAACATTATCATCATCATTATTTATTTATTTATACCCCACCCATCTGGCTGGGTTTCCCCAGCCACTCTGGGAGGCTTCCAACGAAAAGTTAAAAATACATTAAAACATCAGTCATTAAAAACTTCCCTAAACAGGGCAGCCTTCAGATGATAGTCAGATTTGGTGGGATAATAACTGTAGGTATATTATGCCTCATTACTGATGAAATTTCCTTCCGGAATACCTTAATTTTACCTGGCTCAAACAGAATTTTCTGTGGGCCCAGTTACACATCAATGAGTGGGTGAGTTTGTACATGACTGCTTATATGTAATCGCCTACTGTGATGGGAAATTCCTGGAGAAATTCTAAAACTGGGAACTCATCAGTCAGAGAAAAGGGCTTCAAAACTTCTCCAGAACTACACTGATGGTGCTTGTAAACATGCCACAATCTCCAAAGCTGGGAGTCTGAGTGAATCCCCAAATATTGGAGTCTTGATGAATCCCCAAAGCCATGAATCTGAATGAATGCCCAGATACTTAGGCTGTCTCAGGACCTCTTTTAACTGCTGAATATTTTGCAGGATTGGTTGCCATCCTTTCCCTCTCTCTTTACAAACTATGCCTCCCACGTGCTTGTATCTCCTGCAGCTTCCTGATCAGACCTCTTGACTCCCATGTAGCCACTTTACCCAGCCTTGCTTCTCCATTGCTGGAGAACATTCCCCAGGGCTTCCTAGTGTCCCTATTTTCCAGGGACAGTCCTAGATTTACAGAAGCCGTCCCAGTTTCTGATTTGATCCTGGAATTTCCTGCTTTTCCTTTGTTGTTGTTTAGTTGTTTAGTCGTGTCTGACTCTTTGTGACCCCAGGGACCAGAGCACGCCAGGCACTCCTGTCTTCCACTGCCTCCCGCAGTTTGGTCAAACTCATGCTGGTAGCTTCGAGAACACTGTCCAACCATCTCGTCCTCTGTCGTCCCCTTCTCCTTGTGCCCTCAATCTTTCCCAACATCAGGGTCTTTTCCAGGGAGTCTTCTCTTCTCATGAGGTGGCCAAAGTATTGGAGCCTCAGCTTCACGATCTGTCTTTCCAGTGAACACTCAGGGCTGATTTCCTTAAGAATGGAGAGGTTTGATCTTCTTGTGGTCCATGGGACTCTCAAGAGTCTCCTCGAGACCAAAATTCAAAAGCATCAATTCTTCAGCAATCAGCCTTTTTATGGTCCAGCTCTCACTTCCATGCTTTTCCTTAGGAGATCCTTATTTTCACTGGAGAAATGTTGAAGGGCATGAAGGTTGGAGTGATCCCCAAGCCATGGAGATAAGTAAGTATACAACCTTTAGAAGACATCTGAAGGTTTAATGTTTTATTATGTTTTTATATATGTTGGGAGCAGCTCAGTGTGGCTGTGGCAACCCCGTCAGATGGGTGGGGTATAACTAATAAAATTATTATTATTATTATTATGGAATAGGATGGCCCTATTTGGATGTGCCCTATCAGCCAATGTGGGACAGCAATGGTTGCTTGTCAAATCTCCAGGATTAGCCTCAGGAGATTCCTGGAGATTAAGGTTGATTCCTGGAGCTTCCTGGCCATACCTGGGGGGGGGGGGCTGGCAACCCATTGAGACCACCAAATAAAATCAACTACACTCAAATACAATAAATGAGACGATATACCTGAACATTCTACAGACGGTTATTACACAATAAGAGGTACATTACCAAGTAAAACATCCAAAAGGTACACAGTATACAAATGGTTCAGCTTACACTAATCAGTGTAATTGGCTGACAGTGTTAGCTATTGAGGAAGAACATTTAAAACAGTCGGTTATCCTGGAAGGACTGTCCTGCTGCTGCTGTTTTTGGAGCACCAACATCCTTCAACTTATTCCCTGCAAAACACTGCTTTGTCTGATTTTACACTTACCTTGGAAGGCATGTTGCCTCAAGTTTCAGTGATTCTTTGTGAAGTTATACTAGCCAAAAAAATCCCTTACTTTGCAACATTTTCTTAACTCATATTAGGTGGTGTCACCATGTATATATTGTACGCTGATTGTAAATTAAGATACAATTCAGTAGTGATATAAAAGTGTTGTAATCATATTATTAGACTACCTTGTTGCTTTTGGATTGTCAGATTAACATATAATGTTGACACTGGAAGAAAACATGAAATGAACCATTAAATAAATCTCAGCTGCTTTCATATATATTTTTCTTTCTTACCAGAAAATGAGGTTATGTCCTTAAATCAACATTTTCTCCTGGTTTTAGTTCATTTTGTACCTGCAGTGTGTCCATGTTTTGATACAGGTTTTGCAACTTGAACAGCTGAGTGGCAGGTAGGTATTCCACAGGGCAGTGTTTCTAGAGATGCAGCAAGGTGGAAAGCTACACCTTTGGGACAGCTACTAAAATGGAGCCGTTTCAGGTAGAACACTTCTGTTGCGGCATGGAGAGGGTGACCTCCAAGACACCTGGTGTCATAAACAAGATTTCATCTCCATTTTGCTTTGTTGCACACATTCTGTTTTTGTGCTCATTTTCTATGTGTTAGACAATGGGTTCTATAAATATAGACTTGAGGATGCAATTATAAGTAATGAGATATCATGGCTTTGAGTTTTATGTGCTGTGGTAAGGGTAGGTGGGAACTTGCTGGAAGTCTGTAATTCCCCTGCCCTTTTGCTCGGTATTGATTGGTTAGCCGGCCATTTCAATAAGGCTTATATTCTAGAGAGAGAAGTTTACAAATCATTCCTGTGAAAGCTTTGTCTTCTGAAGATTTCTCGAGTTGCCTCAAGACAAGAAGGGTTGGGGGATTTTCAAGACAGCGTGAAGGTAAACATTTCTTTCCATCTTCTGTAATAGATATGCTTGGAGGAAGGGGACTATATTCCATCACAGACAAGACTTCTGTCTGAGAAAGAAAGCAGTCACGACAGCACACACTTTCCCCTGAATTTTTGGTTCTGCTTCAGGCTAGTGGGGTGTGTGTGTGTGTGGGTGTGTGAAGAACCCTGTGGAAAAAAGTGACAAAGCTTACATTACGAGAGCTCAAGGCAAGTGTGCTAGGCCATTTCCAGAGAGTCACTATTTTGTGGGTAGGATTTAATTGCACACTGACAACTTTAGTTTGGGCAATTAAAGTGGATTTGGTGCTCTTGCAGAACAAACCCACTCCCCTTTCAAAAAAAAAATAACAATGGGCCTTTTGTGATGAAGGAAGTGGTCTGGGGAAGCACTGGGGGAAAGTAGGATAATAACTGTGTGAAGTAGGTCCTATAGCCTCCTCAGAAACAAATCAGAGTGAATGTTCAAAAAGTAGCAGGTTATCATATCAACGCCCTGCAAACTTTGTGCAAGTTAATTAGGACTCACTAAACACAGACCCACCGAGTGTCCCTATTTTCCAGGGACAGTCCCAGATTTACAAAAGCCCTCCTGGTTTCTGATTTGATCCTGGAATGTCATTAGGATGTCCCTATTTTCATCAGAGAAGGGTTGGGGGGCATGGAGTTATGTGACTCCCAAGCCAAGGAGATAAGTAACTATACAACCTTTAGAAGCCATCTGAAGGCAGCCCAATATAGGGAAGTTTTTTAAAAAAAATGTTTAATGTTTTGTTATGTTTTTATATATGTTGGAAGCCACCTAGAGTGGCTGGGGCAACCCAGTCAGATGGGCGGGGAATAAATAATAAAATTGTTGTTGTTCTTGAATAGGATGTCCCTATTTTTATCAGATAAATGTTGAAGGCGATGTAAACAGTCTTCAGGAAACAACCTTAGTCTTTAAGGTGCCAAATAACTTACTTTGGTTTTGATTTTTGCTGCAATGGGTTGTCATAACTTCTTCCCTAAAATTTATCGTTAAGAAACCCTTTCACCTTCCCTCAGCTGCCACGAGGCAGAATGTAATGGCCGCCACAGGCAGCTGATTTGGGGCTTGTTATTGCTGTATTTTTATTCCCAGGGAGAGGCACTTTTCTACCTCAGGTGCTAAAGTAACTTGACTGGCTCTGTGTACAAAATACATTTTGTGGTGTGTGTGTGTGTGTGTGTGTAAGTGTTTGTTTGTTGACTGGGAAGGGCACATAACATTTGCTGCTTTGCTTCAGGCAGTAAAATATATTGGGCCACCCCCAATTCCCCAAGCAAGAATTTCCACATTAGTCTTCCGTTCCTCTATAAGTGAATTACAGGACAAGTGTATTTAATCTAGAAGCCCTGCCACTTGTGGAATATGGCCCCGCTGTGCTGGAGAGCTTGCTTGGGATCAATTCATTAGCATTGCTTTTTATATCTCTGTGCACTCTCAGCCTAAAATTACTTTTTGCAGTGTTAGGCTATAAACATATGACACAAGCTATTCTTTAGGGAAGAAAAATGTTTGGCACAGGGTGTATATTGTGTAGGCCTGATTGTGATTGTTATGAAAACCCTCATTATCTTGTAGACTAAAGTTTCAGACAGTTTCAGCATTATTCTTATTGGAGATTAGTGTATGCTCAAAACATATATAAGCAGCAGAGCCACCAGGAACCAGAGAGGGGTTTACTCATGAGTACAATTGTACTTCTATTTGCGTTCACCTCCAGTTATGTATCCTTCGGGATACGTACACAGCAAACCTGGAAGTATTTTTCCAGGTTTTGCCCCGCGCTCATGCGCAGAAGCGCTCTATGTGCCACGTGCATGTACAGAAGCGACACCTCCGGTTGCGGAAACCTCAGGATCTGACCGGAGCTCTGGAATGGATCCCGTCCGCAACTGGAGGTACTTGCAAAGTCCATTTTTAAAAGGAACAAGTTTAGTTCAAGTTCCTCTTATCCAAAAATGAACTTGTCTGAGTTCAAGTTTGCACTTTTACAAAGCAAACAAATTCACTCCCAGTTCATCCAAGCTCTTCAGTTCATAGAAAGTTTATCCTCACCTGCTTCTATGCTGAAGTGTAGGGTCTGAAATCAAATCAGTAAATGCACACAAGTAATAAGCTCTTTTGACAGGCAGAATAGGTAAAGGTAAAGGGACCCCTGACCATTAGGTCCAGTCGTGACCAACTCTGGGATTGCGGCGCTCATCTCGCTTTATTGGCCGAGGGAGCCGGCATACAGCTTCCGGGTCATGTGGCCAGCATGACTAAGCCGCTTTCTGGAGAAACAGAGCAGTGCACGGAAACGCCATTTACCTTCCCACCGGAGCAGTACCTATTTATCTACTTGCACTTTGACGTGCTTTCAAACTGCTAGGTTGGCAGAAGCAGGGACTGAGCAATGGGAGCTCACCCCGTCACGGGGATTTGAACCGCCGACCTTCTGATCAGCAAGTCCTAGGCTCTGTGGTTTAACCCACAGCGCCACAGGCAGAATATTAACAGGTAATGATTCCCCCATAGCTGCATTACAGTACCAGAAAAGGCTTGCCTGCCACACAACTGGCACAAGGCATTGTTCATTTAGTTCCTGTACCTCTCCTTTTCTCCATAAGCTACTCCTGTTGGAAGAGCAGGACTCTGTTCAACAGGGAAGATTCAAAAATGCCTCGCATTCCTCCTTCTGACTGCTTGACAATAGTGTTAAGTGGCGAAGCATCCTTAGACATGCAGAGCATCATGGGAAGGCCTCCCTCTACCATTAGGTTGAGTGTGATGTCATGATTTGGGGTATAGTGAAAAAGCAGCAATTAAATCCATTTAATTAGTGATTAAAATAAATTATTTGATTTATTAGCATTGTATTAACATTGTATTGTAATGTTGTATAATAATTGTTTTTTCCCCATCCTCCTAGGGATGTGGGGTTT
The DNA here is from genome assembly GCF_964188305.1 of Podarcis bocagei. Taxonomy (NCBI): domain Eukaryota; kingdom Metazoa; phylum Chordata; class Lepidosauria; order Squamata; family Lacertidae; genus Podarcis; species Podarcis bocagei. Next base: position 31,549,900 of record NC_138143.1, read on the forward strand.
TTGTTTCAGTTGATAAAAGAACTTCACCAGCCATGGGTATTAAGTACCTCAAGCATGGAAGGCAAACCACATTTGTCAAAGGGGTCTTTGCACTGACTATGCCACTATTTCACTGTTTACTATATTTCGTTTCCAGGACCTCATCATCCTCTGAAATTCTTCCCAGGTCCTTTTTTTTACTCAAGACATAACATCAAAGATATGAAAAAATGGATCCTTATCTCAGTCCTATTAGGAATCTGCTCTGCAATGCCGGTAACTAATACAATTTTACCTCAAACTGTTGTCCGTCAAATTAAGGAGAACCTGTTTCATGCTTTGTTTTGTTACTAGTAGTATAGATTGTTATTTTGGAGACTTGACATGCACAGTGCTTTCCAGAGTAGATGATCCTCTGGTTTTTTCTCCATAAATATCAAGATGGCTTCCAAGGCATTTTACAAATGGTTTGAATTTTATATGACAAAGGCCCAGTGTTGCTACATCCCTGCTGAGACTGGGAGCAGATTATGGGCTTGATGGCTTGCTCCTCACACAACCTCTTTGCCTATCCATAGAAATTTCCCCCCTTCCTTTCTTCTCCCAACATTAACTTTAATTTTGCTTCAGATGAGCAGCAGCAGAAGCCATGGGCAATGCAAACCAGGGCTGAAAACTATTGTTTGCAAGTATTACAACATTAAACAGACATGGCTTCCTCCAAAAACTCATGAGAAATGTAGTTTGTTAAGGGTGCTAAGAGTTCTTCGGAGACCCCTATTCTCCTCACAGAGCTACAATTTCCATAGTTCTCTGGGGAAATGGGTTGACTGTTAAACCACTCTGGGAACTGTAAGTTCAAATGGGAAATAGGTATCTCCTAAAAACTCTCAGCATCTTTAACAAGCTACAATTTGCAGAATTCTTTGAGGGGGAGCCATTATTGTTTAAAGTGGTGTGATGATGCTTTAAATATGCAGTGCTGGTGCAGCCTAGGTGATGAGGAGTCCCATTGCTTTAATCAGGACTATGTCATGCCTAACCCAGCTTGGATCGGGTCCATTCGTTTTTGTGTCAACAATGTGTGGTTGCACAAAGCTGAATCTGTGGCCATTTTTAGACACCTAAGCCTCAGTACAATATAAATTCCATGCAAAAGAGCAAGTCAGCAATGGCAAACTTGCTTCTTCCCTTTCTGAATACAGATGATTAGCACCTTCCCAAATGTAAGTGTTGCAAAGGGGGGGGGTAGAGAGATTCAAGAGATATTTTGTTTGGCTGCAGATGCTTCTTCAACATGCCGGGATACCTGGAAGGGGTGGTATAAGCCTTGAGGTATATTTTACCCCCCACCAGCAGTTGCAAGTACAGTGGAACCTCGGGTTACATACGCTTAAGGTTACATATGCTTCAAGTTGCAGACTCTGCTAACCCAGAAATATTACCTCGGGTTAAGAACTTTGCTTCAGGATGAGAACAGAAATCACGCAGCGTTGGCGAGACAGCTTCAGGTGTTCAGGTGGTGCTTCAGGTTAAGAACAGTTTCAGGTTAAGAACGGACCTCCGGAACGAATTAAGTATGTAACCAGAGGTACCACTGTATCTCTAAAATATCCAGAAGTCATTACGATAACCTTCAAGGAGAGCCGGTCCAATTAGCATCTTAAAATAAGCTTTTCTGAATGATGGTGTTTGCTGTTTTAAATCATTAATGCAGTAATGAATAATTAGCCAGGGCTGCAGTGCTACAGCTGGTGAAAGGCTAGCTGAATTGTCTTAGGAAGCTGTAAATGCCATCCTCCTGCAGAGAGGGAGATCTACAGACAGGCCTTGGCACAGAGAGCCCTGCAAGTGCAGATGTTCCACTAGCAGTGGGGGTGGGCAAACCAAGGCATTCTGGGGGCACATCAGGGCAGCCATGGATCATGGGGCCAAAACGCCCTCATGCCCCTGGCAAACCCACAGAATGATCCAGAACCAAAGGCAGCTTTAGCGGTGCCATCAATGTTTTAGCTCTCTCCAGTATATTTTCCGTGATGCTTAAGTAAAGGGGTAAAGGGGACCCCTGACCATTAGGTCCAGTCGTGGCCGACTCTGGGGTTGTGGCGCTCATCTCGCTTTATTGGCTGAGGGAGCCAGCGTACAGCTTCCGGGTCAAATGGCCAGCATGACTAAGCCGCTTCTGGCGAACCAGAGCAGCACATGGAAATGCCGTTTACCTTCCCGCTGGAACGGTACCTATTTATCTACTTGCACTTTGATGTGCTTTCAAACTGCTAGGTTGGCAGGAGCAGGGACTGAGCAATGGGAGCTCACCCCGTCGCTGGGATTCGAACTGCCGACCTTCTGATCGACAAGTCCTAGGCTCCATGGTTTAACCCACAGTGCCACCCGCGTCCGTGATGCTTAGGAACAACTAAATTCTGTTGCATATGGGCTTTTATAACTAATTCACCACCCAGGACTGTACCTGTCATTATTTACTCTATCACCTGCAACAAACGATGGTTACAAGAGTTAATCTCAACATCACCTAAGAACTGACATGCAGCACACACCTGCTGGGCTGCTGATATGCACAATCTGCTAGTGGAGGTTGGTGCACTAGGGCAAATGTGGCAGTGCCCCCAACAACCTTGATGTGCCCTCTGCCAGCCCCTGCTTGCCTGCCTTCTTACAGACATCCAGTCCAGGGGGTGGCACTGGCTGCCAGCTTATCTCTCTGCCCCCCCCCTCCACCATCACAGCATTGTCTTTGCAGATGTCAGCAGGGAAAAGGATGGGGACCAAAGTAGAATTAGTTATCTCTGCCTGTCATATATTCTCTGGAACCATTTGATAGATAAGAAGGATGAATTTTATGTATACAGTGGTGCCTTGGAAGTCGAACAGAATCTGTTCCGGAAGTTCGTTTGACTTCCGAAATGTTCAGAAACAATTGGCTTCCAGTTGGCTGCAGGGAGCCCCACAAGTCACGTCAGACGTTCGGGTTCCAAAGAACGTTTGGAAACCAGAGCGCTCACTTCCAGGTTTGCGGCATTCGGGAGCCAAAATGTTTGACTCACAAGGCGTTCATGAACCAAGGTATGAATGTACTCTGTGTTAAGACCTAAATATGAATTACCTTTAAATGCTCAATGACAATATCTTCAGAAAAAGCATTTGCTGACTACCACTTATGGACCAACAGCTTTTACAACCTCAGAGGCCCCAGAGATATTAAAACAGCTGATTAATTCTTATGTAACAAGGAAAAAAAACCTGTTACCTTATAGAAATATTTATTAGCAGCAAACCAGTTCAATGAACATATATTAAGGGAGGAGCGGAATAAAGAATTTGAAATCTCGATCTCGGCCAAGCAGTGGGAAACTGTGTTAAGCTCTGTAACAGGGTTTCCCAAACTTGGATCTCCAGCTGTTTTTGAACTACAACTCCCATCATCCCTAGCTTGCAGGAGCAGAGGTCAGGGATGATGGGAACTGTAGTTCAAAAACAGCTGGAGACCCAAGTTTGGGAAACCCTGTTCTATAACAAGGGTGTCTCTGGGCCTTAAACAAAGACTCGTACAACCTGCAAAGAAGGAAATTTGACAAATTTTCACCACCCCTTTCCTCTCCTGGACGCTAATGCTTCGGGCCACCCCATGAAACTGTCCAGTAGGAGATTCTGAACAGATAAAAGACAAGTGCTTCTGTGCACAATGCATAAGCAACTTGTGGGAATTGCTGCCACAATGGCCATTAGTTTGGATGGCTTTCAAAGAGGAACAGACCATTTTAATACAGGATTGGTCTGCCAAGGGTTACTAGCTGTGATAGCAACCTCCACTTTCAGAGGCAATGTATTTCTGAATACCATTTGCTGGGCACAAAAAGTTGAGAAGGGCTATGGTTTCATGCTGCGTTTGAGGGCTTCTCAAAAGAATCTGGCTGGCTGTATTTGGATACAGAATGTTGGCCTAGACTGGATGTGTGTGATCCCGCAAGGTTCTTTTATGTTGATCTGACACAGGCATTCTACAGTATCAGGGAGTTCTTCCACAATAAGAAGGCTCTCTGCACATGCTTAGAAGTGTTATTACTTATGTTCTGGGCACTATATCTGGCATCAAAAGATAAGGACCTTGAGTTAAATACCAATTCTGAGCATCAGAAATGGGCGGGGGGGGGGGCAATAAGAAGGAGACGAATATTGCAAAGATAAAATGGTTGGTATTAATGTTGTGGGTTTTTCATTTCTTTTCAGCTGATGAGACAATTGGCGGGACCAAACGTGGCAAGTGTACTCCCGCAGGTAACTGTTGCTAACTACAGATAACCTCTTTGAAAAATTCTCTTTGTAAGTGAATGTAACTGCAATAGAAAATACATGATGCAATTCTAGAATATTTTCCTATATGACAAACTACCCAAAAAATCTGTTGTTCCTTTGGCAATAGAAATCCAATTGTAATATCCTGCTTGCTCAGCAGATGTCTGCTTACATCTCCAAAAAGTTAACCGGAGGGTTGGGGGGTGCCTCTAGAGTAGATTTGCGGGGGCCCAAATCTTCATAGGGGAAGGAGATGAAGGAGAATTCCCATCCTATCTGCTGGCATGATGTTGGATCTTGTCTTAATATTCAACAACTGATGATTTCCTTCTATCAGTCTACGATAGAAAGTGTTCTCTCATACCGTATTACGGTGTGGTACGCTGGTTTGACAGCCCTGGACAGAAAGTCCCTACAGAGGGTGGTGAAGACAGCACATGATATCATGGGCTGTCCCCTGAGTCCATTAGATGTCATCGCAGGAGACCGTTGCCTCAGAAGAGCGAGGAACATTCTCAGGGATGACTCACACCCTGGCCAGCACCTTTTTAATCTCCTGCCCTCGGGCAGGAGATATAGAAGCATGATAAGCCACAGCAACAGGTTGACGAACAGTTTCTACCTGTGGGTCATGAGCCTGCTGAATGGAAGACAGCAACAGTGCAGCTTATGTCCGGGGTTGGTGGTCATACAACAGCACACAGAGTATAACAAGGACTGAGAGATTGTGAGAGGGAGGGGGGCTTGTTTAATCTCACTGTAAACAAGTGGTACAGTGACAATAAAGTATTTCTATATTTCTATAACAATCACATTGTGTTCAACATGCGCACAGCCTGTGTACCCAGATAGTTGCGCTGTATACTTTGTTCAACAAGTGTGCGGTCTATGTAACTCTGTATACAATAGCTGAGCTGTACAGATGCATGAATTGCACTGCTTCACACAAACACTTGTGCATATGTAGAGACAGCTTGGGCCTGAAGGCTGTGCAATGTGTGATCAACCCTCAAGCAGTTTAAAAGTCAATTAAAAGAGACAAAGGAAAGGTACATTCTGGCTCAAGTTGGCCATGACCAATGCTGCAATCCAATCTACAATTATTTTATGTTCAGTGTGACATATAGCTTAGTAAACGTAGAAAGGATTTGTCTGTTCTACATTGAGAGGAATGGAATCTACTGTGTTACCCTTTACATGTCTTCTCAGAAGTGAATCCCGCTGAATTCATATAGGACTGCAGTCTTAGCCTGGGCTATCTTTGTTCCACTGGTACCTTGGATATGCAGCCTATTTTAATGCATGTTTACTCAAGACTAAGTATGCTTACTAGGGAATAAGTACTTACTTCCAAGCAAACTTGCCTAGGATTGCAGCTACGTATGGTCACAAACTAACTTTATCTAGAGGACTATGGATAAAAAGTGCAGAGCTTTTTATTTCAGAAGGCATTTGGAGGTCTTAGAGTTTAATGCTGTACTTTTGAAAAATCCTGTTGTGCTCTTGTAAGAAAGGCTTTATGTTTTATTCATTGATATGGGTTTATGTTGTCTGTATTTCTTTACTAATTTGTAAACTAACTTGAGGGTTCCTTGGGTACCCAAAGGCGGAATAATTGTAAATACTTCTTTGTTCCACCTTCCTCTTCTGCCTCTATCCCTCTGTAATGAAATATATGGCTGTATTATTGAGCAGAAAAAAACTGGGTATGTCAACATAACAGAAATCAATAAGAAAACCCATTCCCAACTATTTATGATGCCACATTCTAACACGAGTTTTAAGAATGCTAAAATGTGAATTGCAGCTGCAGAATATCTGCATTGATTTTTGCCATTTCTTTAGTATGCTCAGGCTTATAGCTATGCAGATCCGTTTAATACAATGTGGATACACAACTTTCTTCCACCACATTCATCTTACTATTGGTTAAGAGGAAGACCTCAGCAACATGAAACTCAACAGGTAAGTTGCTTGTGCTACAGTAATTTTGGGAACTGTACTCAGTATAATGAGGATTAAAAATAAGGTGCTTCCAGGCCTTTAGAATTTTGCGGGAGAGATTCAAGCACTTACTCGGACTTTAGGTTTGCCCCATTAAAGTGGACTAAAGCCTGAGTTCAACAAATCCTTTTTTTAAAAACACCCAAAAACCCCTTGAGCTTTTTGTGGTTTGGAAAGCAATGGGGAAATGCATTGAAAAGTGTGAGGAGAATGAAATATTAATAGGAAGATGTGCAAAACAGCCTGCAAACAAATCAGGATGGATGGAGGATAAATGTTCATTGTCAAATAAAATATCGGAATGAATACTCAAGTCATAGTCTATTTTGGGCAAAAAGATCAGGATGAATGCTGAATAAACAAGGCATCTGGATGTGATGCAATCGCTTTCATATCTCTTAAATGATGACAGCCAAACTATTCCCCAAGATATTTGCTAGGAAGAATGGCAATCTTCTGTTTGCTGTCAGGGCACAGTTTATAGGGAGAAAGCCCTCTTGGAACACATAAGGAATGATTAAGGATTGTGCTTTATAGGCATTTAAAGAGATCATCTTTATTTCAGTACAACTCAGTCATTAGCATCTTTTGCTAATTATTTGGCATCTTGAATACTAATGAAAGAACGTGAGATTTTGCAGGCAAGAGCCTAATACATTAGATACTTTTTAAAAAGGCATGCACTGCCTTTGGTATCATGGACATAACTTCTTAATGACTGCACCCTTTTCCTTCTGGCTGTTTGTCCTCCCACGCTCCTCTCTACAGTATGAAATCAGCATGCCAGTACACCCTCCTCCACTACCATCTCAGCAGACACCCATTCTGCTTCAGCAGCCTGAACTGCAAGAGCAACCTCTCTTCCAGCTCATAAATCTCATTCCTACAAGGCAAGTCCAACTCCAGCAGTATGATATGCAACCACCATTCCAGCAGAAGCCATTTCTGCTGCCAGAGGGAAACCAGCCAGTTGTCCAACAGCAGCCATCAGAGAGACAACCTCAGCAGGTCAGTTTTATAAACAGGTGACATCTAAGTCCCAAAACCACCAGTACAGGTTTCAGGGACTCCAGTGCTTGAAAACTGAGCTCCACCCACCCCCAGATGATAGGTTCGTTTTCCTACCAAAGGCCAGTTTCTGAATTTTTGGAAGATTTTTCTTCCATAGAATTTCAAATTTCCATCCAAAACACTGCTGTAAAAGTATCCAGCCTCAAGTGCAAGTTAGGATTAAGCCCCTGTCTTTGTTTTTCTTATTCACTTTGTGTCTCCTAGTCTTATGTCTCTAAATGTTTTCTTGATAGATACAGTTACCCGCTATACAAGAATACTCAGGGACATTAGGTCAGACAGTCAGTATAGAATTTTATTCCAATCGCCTTGAAAAATTAGCATTGAACTCTATGCACAAATAGGCAGCGCCCATAGTTTTTTGATACTTTTCTTGGGTATGTATTATTGTACCTATTCTCTCTATAAATTAGTTTTTGCCTTGCATTGCATTTCACTGGATGTTTCTATGTTCCTTTCTCTTGCAAAGCTCTTGGAACCCCACAAGATGCAGCCAAACAGCCACAGCAAAGATCTGTATGTTGATTCTCAAAACAGTCATGCAGCCAGCACACTGATTCCCATAGCTGAACTCTCTTAACATGCAACCCCAGTGGTGCAGTTAGGTGCTTTCAGGCTCAGAACTTTGTGGTATTACAGTGGTAGTACCTTGGGTGAAGAACTTAATTCGTTCTGGAGGTCCATTCTTAACCTGAAACTGTTCTTAACCTGAGGTACCACTTTAGCTAATGGGGCCTCCTGCTGCTGCTGTGCCGCCATCGCACAATTTCTGTTCTCATCCTGAAGCAAAGTTCTTAACCCAAGGTACTACTTCTGGGTTAGCGTAGTCTGTAACCTGAAGCGTCTGTAACCCAAGGTACCACTGTACAGGGAAGGTGTGAGGCAGTAATACATATTACTTTGATCATTCTGAAATGTGGTCAGTCAGTTTTTCTGCTAGGGGTGGAAGGAGCTGTCAATTTCAATTCTCTCAGTTTCACATTTTTCTTAAATTTAGTTCTTCACATTTCTGCAATTCTTTTTAAAAAAAACCCCTCAGCATTTTAATTTGAATTTCTCATAATAAACATATTTTTTCATGCAATTTTGTCTCAAGCACACATTTTTAAAAGCAATTATCTATAATATAAGGCATTTTAATGTTACCGGTATTTTCATTGACATACAGTGGTGCCCCGCAAGACGAAAAACTCGCTAGACGAAAGAGTTTTCCGTTTTTTGAGTCGTTCCGCAAGACGAATTTCCCTATGGGCTTGCTTCGCAAGACGAAACGTCTTGCGAGTTCTTGCGAGTTTGTTTCCTTTTTCTTAAAGCCGCTAAGCCGCTAAGCCGTTAATAGCCGCTAAGCCGCTAATAGCCGCTAAGCCGCTAATAGCCGTGCTTCGCAAGATGAAAAAACCACAAGACAAAGAGACTTGCGGAACAGATTAATTTCGTCTTGCGAGGCACCACTGTATTAGCTTTTACACACACTGTCCCCTAATATATTAATTTTTGTAAATGTTGGAGAACTGCATTGCAAAATTTGGATAAGTGTCAATTTTGAAAGATCCATGTGTTTCAGTTCTAACATTGCAAATTTGATGCAGTCACCTTTAAACTGAACCAGACTTCTCACCCATCCATATTTGTGGGTTGGTGGGGGGAAGGGCTCCTGCTCATTCTCCTGAGTTTGGCCCTGGACTTATGGCCCAAAGTCCAACCTTGAGTGCATCAAGTAAGTATCTTGCACAGGTTTAAGAATGAGCTTATGTCCAAAGTGACTTTTCTGAGAAGTTAAGCTATGCAAGAACTCTGTTTATATGGGTGCTTTCTGCACTATCCATCATGAAGCAAAGCAGTGCATGGTAACACAGAGATCTAAAGCAAAGGCAGTCATCAAGTGCCTTCCTTTCAGCCTTGCTACCCCACATGCACACCCCACATTGACCTCACAGACAAGTCTGGGCAGGGCAGTAAAGGACTAGGCCAGGCATTTCCAAACTCAGCCCTCCAGATGTTTGGGGACTACAACTCCCATCATCCCTAGCTAACAGGACCAGTGGTCAGGGATGATGGGAACTGTAGTCCCCAAACATCTGGAGGGCGAGTTTGGGGATGCCTGGACTAGGCAATACAGGGTGTGGGAATCCCACTTAATCATTCTTACTAGTAGGATTTATTGATCTGTCTGGAGAAAAGCCATCAGTACAGTGAATCACGTAAAATTATTGCAGTACCTTAATCTCACCCAGGAGAGGTGTTGGACACTTCTTCCTTGGAGGTTTTAAAGCAGAGGTTGCATGGCCATCTGTAATGTATGATCTAGCTAAGATTCCTGCATTGCAGAGGTTTGGACTAAATGACCCTCAGGATCCTTTCCTACATTTCTATGATTCTATACTTGCTGCGAAGAAGTGATGACTTAAGTCCACAGTGTAGGTGCTAACTATAAGAGCAAGAACTGGGAACCTGTGGCTCTTCAGATGTAGTTGGTTTACAACTCCCATCATCCCTGACTATTGGCCATGTTGGCTAGACTGATGGGATTTGGAGTCCAGCAGCACCTGGAAACTCAAAGGTTCTCCATCCGTGTCTTAGGGCATTTTGGCAAGACTACCATTGAGAACAAGATGCTGACGGGCCTATGGTCTGATTCTAAGCTCTTCACTGTTTTGCATGAAACAACAAAGAGTACTGTTCCTGAAAGCAAAACTACTGCTAACTGGTTTTCTCCTTTGTCTAGATGCCACCCAGTTTGCATTACATGTCTTACATAGCCAACCAAGGAGTAAGTATGTTGCATTCATTTACAGGCAATGAAATCCTTATCATTATCATGTCAGGGAGACAACCAAAACATTAAAGGAATATCTGGGGTGCGGTACATCTCTGTGTGCTCTGTGCACAGTATGAGAATGCTGGCGACACCAATATATTATTATTATTATTATTTTTAGTTTGGATTTGATATCCCGCCTTTCACTTCCTTTAAGGAGTCTCAAAGCGGCTAACATTCTCCTTTCCCTTCCTCCTCCACAACAAACACTCTGTGAGGTGAGTGGGGCTGAGAGACTTCAAGGAAGTGTGACTGGCCCAATGTCACCCAGCAGCTGCATGTGGAGGAGCGGAGACGCGAACCCGGTTCCCCAGATTACAAGACTACCGCTCTCAACCACACAATATTGTTGTCACCCCAGTAGAAGCTGTGGCCAGCCAGCACCAGAACCAAAGGGCAAAGTGGATCTAAGTGCAGCACTTTTCCCTCACAGGAATGAATGGAGAAGGAACTCAGAGATGCCACCTGAATGAGGGCAGAGCTAGCCCTTCCGCTACGGCCAATCCCAGCGCTCCCTTTCCTCCCCACCCAATGTTTTCCTTATCACAGTTTGATTATTTTGTCTCTAAAAGCTCAACAAGAGTATCTGAGAACTAACTTGCCACCCATCTACGCATCTCAGCCCATTCATCAGCATAGTCTCATCCTTTTTGTCAATCCCACTAAAATATGACAAACGGATGAAATCAAGGAAATGATTTTTCCGTATGCTGCTTGCAAAAGAATAATTGCATTCTAATTTAGCTATTCAAATGTGTGTGTGTGTGTGTGTGTGTGTGTGAGAGAGAGAGAGAGAGAGAGAGAGAGAGAGAGAGAGAGAGAGAGAGAGAGAGGGAAGGAGGGAGGGAGGGAGCACACTTATGGGAATGATCATAAACCTACCCCTGGAAGCTACACATTGCAATTTTTTTAATTTCAAAAGACAGGAAGAATTTTCAGGGAAGGAAAGCAAAACACTCCAGAGCTCGTTAACTTGTTTATGATACACTAATGTTTCAAAGGGAAGGCAATAATATAAGCAGCAATGTGGACTTTTAAACCATGTAGACAGAAATGTTTTATGAAGTACAAGCAAATGGGTATAATATGCTTTAAAATGAAGGGTGTTTTCCCTCCACTGTACGTGTATTGGCCTGGGATGATTTGGTCCTCATATGCTGTTTGCTTACATGTTCCTTAGGCGGCTCCTGCCAGACTAGGAATAGTAAGCTCAGAAGAAATGCCGGTGAGTCGTGATAAGTTGAAATATGCCTCCTTAATTACTACATTAATTTACACTGTGAATGAATCAAAAAGCAAATTCTGTCTACAAAGATACCTTATGCCAGTTTTCCCTTACCTGGTGCCACCCAGATCTTGATGGGCTCCAGCTCCCATCAGATCTTGTCTACATAGCCAGCGGTCAGTGATGTTGGGCGGTTTCTACCCTAAAACATCTGGGGGAAGGCTGGTTGGGGGATGGCTGTCTTATGCTATAAACATTAAAAGCTAAGTATTATAATAGCTACCATTCAAGGGACTCTATGAATTGTAGTGATGGCACTCAGAGTTGCTAATGAACATTTCTCGGTTACCTCACAAAAAAATTGACAGTACTTGGAGAGGTCATTACCCTCAAACTGATATAATGCTGATTACAGGATTGTAATGTCAGCAGATCTCCGTAATTCTCCTACATGGCTAGATAAGTATCAAAGAACAGGTTCACCAATATTGAATGATGTATGCAGTTTACCACTGATGCTGGAAGAGAAATATTTGGGAGAAACAAATATATAGTAGGGTTTCTTTTTCTTTTTTCTTTTTTTTAAGCCTGTCAGTGCCAAGGAGGGTTAAAAAAAAAAAGCTTGGCCTTTGAATAAGCAGCCACACCCTTTTTGACACAAAACATTTCCCCTCAATTAAAAGAAACTACTACAATCTGAAGGGACGCGGGTGGCGCTGTGGGTTAAACCACAGAGCCTAGGACTTACCGATCAGAAGGTCGGAGGTTTGAATTCCCGTGACGGGGTGAGCTCTCGTTGCTCAGTCCCTGCTCCTGCCAACCTAGCAGTTCAAAAGAACGTCAAAGTGCAAGTAGATAAATAGGTACCACTCTGGCGGGAAGGTAAACAGCATTTCCGTGCGCTGCTCTGGTTTGCCAGAAGCGGCTTAGTCATGCTGACCACATGACCCAGAAGCTGTCTGTGGACAAACGCCAGCTCCTCCGGCCTATAGAGCGAGATGAGCGCCGCAACCCCAGAGTCGGCCACGACTGGACCTAATGGCCAGGGGTCCCTTTACCTTTTACTCCAATCTGAATCAGTAAGTGATCCCCAACACTAAAATCCTACATTAGACTCTAATTCACCAGGATGTGAATGAGAATCAAGCCCCGAATATTCCATTAAACACATACCTGGCATCAGAAATGCCAGCCCTATTTTTTAATACTCCCTTCTCATCCCAAAACATCTAGAGCAAATGTTTCAGCACTGAAGTCACAGCCCCCACTAGTAACAGACCATGATGTGGAGCAGGAAAACATGCATTGGTTCAGTTTGCTCGACGCCTCTCTCCTCCCCTGGCACAAGCAGCAGCAACAAACCATGCTCCCTGGTTTAGCCTTTCATCTGAACCAGGGACTGTTCCCTTGTTTCACTCAGGCCACAGTTGGTAAGCCCAAGAACAAACGAAAGGGAGCAAAGGAAGGGAGTGAAAACCACAATCTCCAGTTTGGGTATAACACTAAGCCAGGGGTTGTGCAAAGCAAGGAGTGAAGTGAGAGTCCCCTGCACATTCACAGCTATATTAACTATAGCTTACCGTAATGTGAAAATACGGCTGCCAGTGTGGATATTGGAAGAGCTCTGCTAAATGCTACTGGGGTGGGCAAGGGCAGAGATTTAAGACATGGTTTTCATTTCATGGACATGTAGCACTGCTCCCTGGAGACCACCTTTCCTCCTAATATTACTGGGAGGTTGACACCAGTGGTACAAATGGAAATACCAGTGCAAATGGTTACAGCATGCTGCTGATAATGCCAAGGCTGCAAGTTTGATCCCCATATGGGAAAGCTACACATTACTGCTTACAGGGCAGGTGATACTCAGGGTCCCTTCAAACTCTACAATTCTATGAAATATCTTAGTTGAGATTCTAACTTTGGCAAAATCCACATTTGTTTTTCATAGCAGGGTAAAACTTAGCAATAGGAATTTATGGCAGTCATGGTAATGGGACACTCTGAAATTTTTTCTCTCCCAGGGTGGTGGATTTGGCGCACCAGCCTATCACGCACCAGGCCCAAACCTGTTTGCCATGGATGCTAGATATGGAAACATGCAACCGAACCTCGGTGGGCCAGGTGATTACACTGTGGAAGACGACCAGCTTGGAATAACAGAGCAGCCTGAAGTTCAAGGAGGAGCCAACGCAGGAGCTAACCCTTCAGGCAAGGGGAGCAACATCATCTCCCTAGATGGCACCCAGGGTGGTGCCTTGCCCAATGCCAACAGCAACCTGCTAAACCCTGCGGCCCAGAGCAAAGGACCAGCAGGTGGACCCCAGGCCACAGCAGCCCCTCCGGCAGCTGAAGGGCTCCCTGACAGCTTCATACCTTTTAACGCTGACGCTGCCATGCCTTTGGATCCCACCATGTTCCCCAACACCGTACCCACAGCCAATGCAGGAAATGAAGCTGGCTACCCACAAGTAGGTCAAGATATGTGGCATTTCCAAGAGCCTTGAGTGCCCTTAAGCAACGCATGCCCACTTCTGCTCTTCAGGTATTTCCTGTGCTTGATGCATTGGCTTAGGAGGACTATTAATCTTCTACACAATGAGCACCAAAGCATTAAATGTGCTAATCAATGTATGCAGCTTGTGGCAGTGATGGCATAATTTCCCGCCCCCCCCCCCCCATGTCTTACATTTCACGTCTGGAAAAGCAACAGAGGTGCCAGATGATTAATGGCTAAAAAATGAATTCTGTTTCTGCTGGCAATCGTGGAGGTTCCCTTCCCTTTTGTTTATGCCATTTTAGCTTTCATATGCTTTAAGCCCTCGCCTGATTGATATTTTAAAGAATGATTATTATTTATGAAACCTTTGGCATTAGAAACCAGAAATGCACTCAAGATTTATAAGCAGTTGCGTGTTAATCTGGAGCTTACGGTTGGTGTGTGTCTCTGATTCTGATTAGAAGGCTCACTGTGTTGCATTGATTTATGTAGGCAGCGTGTAATAAACTTTTATTTAGCCATATTAATGCTTCTTGCGGCTTGCTTTTCTTAAAATGTCGAGTAAATGACAGCGCAGTTATGCAAAAGCTGTTCGCAAACATAACCAATTCTTAACCCTCAGTTGGGTCACCTTTTCCTTCCCAGATACTTTGCCTACTGCACATTACACGCAGAACTTTCAGGTAACCAGATTTAATTTTGGGGAAGCCAAAGTCCCCCATTCATACGCTTCCCTGGGTGGCCAAGGTCATGTCCCTAATCCCCAGGGGCAGCCATCTTGTTTTGCTGCCTAATGAAGAATGGGAAAGTGCTGTCCCTGCCTGCAGCTGAAGTCTCATTTACCAGGTCACATGGCAGTAGCTTCTGGTGAAATCTCTCTGGAAACCAGCCAGAAATCTCTCTGTGCCCCCCAGCGGTAGTAGGGGGAGGCAGGGTACCCATGGAGGCACCATGCCATGGGATTGTACTGCAAACCCCATAAACTGAACTGCTGACACACCCAATTTTACAGATGCAACTCCCTTCGCATCCCTCTTTACTTAGCATATAGATTTGCAACTGGAGAAGCCAGGGGTAGCTCAAGGGCTTCCAGCTGCTTTCCTAGCACAGACCTTGAACTGCCAAATTGTCATAATCTAGGCTAGGGACATGTGATGCTGGATCACAGCAGGGTCCATGCATTCTCTGTTCCAAAGCGGCCAGCCCAAATTCCTCTGGGAAACGTCCATGCAATTCCAACACACTTTGTGAAAGATTTTTGGTGGTCAATCCAATACCTTTTGCTGCCAGAGGCCATCCTGCTCCTGCCACCCTCAGGCCCAGGTCAAGGTACAAAACTATTCAAGGGGGACTAAGGCGTTTTAAGAACTGTGACAACATATTCCACAAGCACTACCCTCTTCTTCTTCTGACAGACTATTTGCTGCCCTTTCATGACACCTCAAACCAGTTACCTGTCTTTACCTAGACCTGGTTTTATTTCTTTGGCTGGGAGGAAGGAAGGAAGGAAGGAAGGAAGGAAGGAAGGAAGGAAGGAAGGAAGGAAGAAAGAAAGAAAGAAAGAAAGAAAGAAAGAAAGAAAGAAAGAAAGAAAGAAAGAACTTGCTCTCCCACTGCCAGTTGCGCCAGCCTTCACAGACATTGTTTACTGGAGGGGTTTTCCAGTGATAAAATAAATTACTGTATTTTGACCTGTTGACCAAATGAAGAGTCTGACAGAGAGTCTGGGTTGAACTAGAGCCTCTTTATAGAAGATTAAAACCCAGAGAAACCCTGCAGAGGGCAACACTATTGCATACCCTCCAACATTTCTCTGATGAAAATAGGGATGTCCCATTCCACAGCAGCAACAACAACAACAACAATTTTATTATTTATACCTGCTCATCTGACTGGGTTGCCCCAGACACTCTAGGCAGCTTCCAACATATATAAAAACATAATAAAATATTAAACATTAAAAACCTCCCTATTCAGGGCTGCCTTCAGATGTCTTCTAAAGGTTGCACTGTTACTTATCTCCTTGACTTGGGGGTCGCATAACATAACTCCATATCTCCCGACATTTCTCCCATGAAAATAGGGATGTCCTAAAGAAAAGCGGGGCATTCTGGGATCATATCAGAAACCAGGACAGCTGGAAAATAGGAACCCGTGGAGGGTCTGCTATTGGTGCAGGAGCAAACCTGAAGCCAACTGCAGCCTCTAGAGTGCAGGCGCTGGAAGCATGGCTGTCCAGCCTACATTCTACTTCCAGACTATACCCTGAATGTGTGTAGGAAGGCCTATACTGCTCCACCAGCAAGGCTCCATAGCTTCAGGCTGATGAAGCAGTTTAGTGTCAGAAGCAGCCCATATCCCACCTCAAAGCCCAGACAGGAAACCTCAAGGGCAACCCATCACCCTGAAACATGCCTAAAGGGGGTCACCAGGCTGAAACACAGCTGCTCCCCTTTCCTCCATAGCTCACCCATTGGGCTAGTGAGATGGTTATATCCTTGCAACACTGGTCCGTCTTCAACCACCATAGCTGAAGATGAGCCTGGCCATCAAGGGTCAACTGAGAAAACTACTCCATCAAAAAACTGGCACTCCCCAGAATCAGAAGTGCCAGAGAAAATCATTTAAACAGTGCACCACCTGTGCCAGACCTGGTCATCTCTTGACCACCCACTCCAAAAAATGTACCAAACATGTACCAAGCAGCCAATTGTAAAAGCTATATCAACAAAACAAGAGCCATCCATCAAGGCCCAACAAATAAAAATCCCAGGGCTGACAGGCAAAAGGCAGATTTAATGTCACATTTGCCCATCAGGGACCCACTAACACAGTTCTGAACCATACAGATCAAAGGAGGTATAGGAAACTGTGCACAACTGATCTGGGATGTGATGATTGAGTGATGGGACAAGTGGTGAATAAGCTTAAACTCACTTGGGGCTTTCTAGGGCACTATAACTAGACGCAACACCCTAAGAGAGGGCATTGGAGGGACAGAAAAGAGGCCTAAAACCTTGCCTTTGTTAAATTCCTTATCTATCTTCTACCAGGTTAGAGACTCCATGCCTAATACCGACTTCAGATTCCTTGCAAAAGAGGGCCCTCATAAGGGATGTGAAAACTAAAAAGAATACCTCCATGAGGTTTACCTCAGTATCCTCCCTAAGGGGATAGTCCTCCAGAATTTGGCACATGGCATCCACCCTAGTTGGACATGGCCTTTTTTGAGATGCACTGCCCTCCCTCAGATCCTGGATTTTTGCCCTGGGAATCCCTGTAGCTGTACTTTAAGAATTGACACATTCAAATTATGAGAGGTCCCACAGATGGAGCAGTCATGTTGACATTTGTAGGGATTCGGTGTGCAAGGGCCACAGGAGCTGTACTGCCACAAATACATCCCACTGGCTGGTACTGAGGTAGACCAGGTAGTGGACTGGACCTTTGCCATAAACAGAGGCCTCATAATCCAAACTGTGTTGGCAGCCATCACAGAGGCAGTGTCGTTTATTATTACAGCTGAGCGATGTGTTGGCAAATATGGATTCTTACCATTCTTAGAAAGTTTTGAACCGGACCTTTGGGACAGCGTGAAGACTTTTGCAAAAAATAAAATAAATGAACCGCATACACATTTAAGTTTTTGAATATGTAAGGCCCCAGAGGCAAAATGAGGCCATATTCTAGAGCTGCTTGGCAGGAGCTTTTGCCTGGAAAGATGTGTGGAGAATAATTAGTTTAGTACTCAGAACTCCAGAAGAAATCTGTGCCTCCACAGCTATCTTGGGAGCGTTGCAAAATGCTGTTGCCATGAGCAACGAATCCTGTCCTTGTGACCATGAGCCCAGTCTCAGAATGATGTGGATGTCACGAACACCCCCTCCTTCCCTGAATTCCCTGCACATGGAAAAGTCTTTGTAAAGAAGGGGAAGGGTTATGTCTTGTGCCTGGTGGGACTGGCAACCTGATCATGAGGAGCAGAGAGTCGACCTCTTATTTAGCACCAGGACCCTGCGCTGCAATGCAGCAATCGCCTCTTTCTCTCGCCTGATTCTGTGTGTCTTCAAAGCACACATTACTTGTGGTGACGCAAAAGGGGGCTTCTTCACTGGTGGCACCAGTGCTTTGGAATGCACTCCCTGATGAAACATGAGAGGTCCAATCTGTATTGGCACTGCACTGTTTACACAGGCATTCCCAAGATCTTTAGATCCAAATCTCCTGTTTGTATTGATGTGTTGTTCTAACGTATATTTTAATCATATTTTAATGTTTGTATAACTGGTTTTAATAATTTGCAAACTGTTTAGAAGCCTATGGCATGAAATGGTGTATAAAGTTGTTGTTAAACATGAGTGAATGGCTTATTTTGTGCTGTGCTTTGAAGGCACTCTAAGGCAGTTATAGCAATTCTTCTGCCTCTGTGAGTCTGCAAATCTCATCACACAGTGAGAGTCTGACCTCATTCTTCCTTGAATCCCCCAAAGATACCAAGATCTCTTAAAGATATCCAGGGATGGGGGGACGGGACAGGACAAACAAAAGTAATGACCGGGCCACCTGTATTTTGGATCTGTATATCCAACACTGTAAGTCCTAGACAAATACACACTACTGTGAATTCACAGAGCTCTGTTAACAACTGAGACTTGGTGTTTGGATAGACATTGGCCCATGTGCACTGAACAGCACAGCACACTAAAATTTACAGTTAGGAGGCATATTATGAGCTGTAGAGCACAGCGAAATATGGAAATATTTGTTCAAGGTGTTTGGAAGGTTTTGATGAAACCCATTACAGTTTTATGAATGTAACTTGAAAATATATTCCCAGAGGGTGAAAATAGGCCAGCACCAAATAGAAAAGAGAAAGAAGGAAGGAAGGAAGGAAGGAAGGAAGGAAGGAAGGAAGGAAGGAAGGAAGGAAGGGAAAAAGAAAGAAAGAAAGAAAGAAAGAAAGAAAGAAAGAAAGAAAGAAAGAAAGAAAGAAAGAAAGAAAGAAAGAAAACCTTGCAAGAACAAGTCAACAATTTGTATTCTTGTTTTGCTAAGGAAGATTTCCACTGAAACAGGCTGTGCAATTAACTACTCATATGATCACATTTCTCCGAGCAGTGAGATGTTCCAGAGGCGCTGTTATATGTTGTTTTCACAAATGCATGCATCTTTATGCAGACTTTCCCCTAATCTACACCTTTGTGTTAATATTTTTTTGCTGGAGAACTGCACCACAAAATTCAGAGAGGTGCAGAGTTTGAGGGATAATTGTGATTAGGTTTTGGGAAGTGTGAAATTGGTAATTTCACATTTAAATGTGAACCAAATTTCTCTCCCCCCCCCACCCCCAGCTTGAAGCTTACTCAATATTCCCCCTCATCTTCATATTGAAAGGAAACATCAGTAGCAATAAGCAAGTGGCCTTTCAGGTAAGCTTGTCCACCATTGCTGATCTTCATACCAAGAAATACTGACTGGATAGCTAGGCAGGGGTCAGCAAACTTTTTCAGCAGGGGGCTGGTCCACTGTCCCTCAGACCTTGTGGGGGGCCAGACTATATTGGGGGGAGAATGAACGAATTCCTATGCCCCACAAATAACCCAGAGATGCACATGTTACTCATGTAAAAACACGCTGATTCCCCTCCAATCTGTGGGCCGGATTTAGAAGGCAATTGGGCCAGATCCGGCCCCCAGACCTTACTTTGCCTACCCATCGGTTAACAAAACAACAACAACAAACTTATGGTTACGTGAAACATACTCAGTAGACACACAAGACGTAACTGGCTGTACTTTTGAATAAAGTATACTATTCATTGTATCAAATTGTAGATTTCAACAGAGGTTACATAAAGCTCAACAAAAAAGCAGAAGACCCAGTAGATTAGTTCATTCTCTAGTCAGTTCATGTATGAAACTTCCGTTGAAATCTACAATTTGATACAATGAATAGCATACTTTATTTATTCAAAAGTACAGCCGATTACGTCTTGTGTGTTTATTACCCATGGGTTAGAGCATGGTGTTGATAACGCCAAAGTTGAAGGTTCGATCCCTGTGTGGGACGGCTGTATATTCCTGCCTTGCAGGGGGTTGGACTACATGATCCTCAAGGTCCCTTCCAACACTTCGATTCTATAAATCCCCTTCCAAGTCAAGGAATCACCAAAATGCAGTCTAAAAGTCCCTGGACCAGTCAGCTGAATATTTATGCACTGATTTCTATTACCCTTTCTGGTTCCCCTCTCCCCCCCCCCAAAAAAAATCTTGTGATCAGAATTTGCTGTGAATTGTGTTTTCTTTTCTTTCATAAAATACTAACCCACTCCATAAATGCCAGACAGCACATGACGGTGATTGTCCAGACCAGTCCTCGAAATCCTTTCCAGCAAAATGCAATTCAGCTATACTTCTTTTCTTTAAAAATGCCTGATGTTTGGCAGTAAATATATGTTGTGAGAACAGAAACAAAGTAAGCCTAGGAGAAATTTTCAGACAGTGGTGAAGCAGTGCCAGACCTCTGGAGCCTAAAAGGAATAATCAGGAAACGTGACGTCTACCCTGGTTCTGCTGATGGTTCTGTATTCTCCTTTCATCTTTCATTACAGTTCAGCACCTTTCTACTTTCATTTGCTCTTAGATGGATAATTTCATACCAGGGAAAACAAGCTGAAGGGAGGGAGCGTTTTTTGCCAGGAAAGGTGCGCAATGTAAAGAGTTCTCAATGCGCTCAAGGGCTGTTTATAACAAGGAGAGGGTTTGTTGTTTTTACACATGTAAAAACAGGGCAGAATGATACACTAGAATCATGGCAGACGCTGCCATGGCAGACAGTGCAATCATAATTTTACATTTCTGTCGCTTTTTCCAAAAGATCAGCATAAAAAGGCTCCGTATGCTGGGTGCAGTGGATGGGTAAGAGTCCTGAACTAGGTTGTTGTTGTTGTTTAGTCATTTAGTCGTGTCCGACTCTTCGTTACCCCATGGACCAGAGCACGCCAGGCACTCCTGTCTTCCACTGCCTCCCTCAGTTTGGTCAAACTCATGCTGGTAGCTTCGAGAACACTGCCCAACCATCTCATCCTCTGTCATCCCCTTCTCCTTGTGCCCTCCATCTTTCCCAACATCAGGTTCTTTTCCAGGGAGTCTTCTCTTCTCATGAGGTGGCCAAAGTATTGGAGCCTCAGCTTCAGGATCTGTCCTTCCAGTGAGCACTCAGGGCTGATTTCCTACAGAATGGAGAGGTTTGATCTCCTTGCAGTCCATGGGACTCTCAAGAGTCTTCTCCAGCACCGTAATTCAAAAGCATCAATTCTTCAGCAATCAGCCTTCTTTATGGTCCAGCTCTCACTTCCATACATCAGTACTGGGAAAACCATGGTTTTAACTATACGGACCTTTGAGAAAGAGTTAACTAAGTTACCTTTGAGAAAGAGCTGGGGGGGGGGAGAGAGATTTGCGCACATAAAATCACCTCAAAATGGTCATTTGCAAATTTTGATGACAAATGTTTGCATTGTAGTCTCTGATTATTTGCTGGGTCTTCTGTTCGACACCCAGGGCAGATCCACACTATGCATTTAAAGCACATTCAGTGCAGATTTAAAGCAAATGATTGCAAAGGTTGCAGGTTCAATCCCCATATGGGACAGCTGCATATTCCTGTATTGCAGGGGGTTGGACGAGATGATTCTCAGGGTGCCTTCTAACTCTACAATTCTATGATTCCCCCCCCCCACACACACACTCAAAGAATCCTGGGAGCTGTAGTTGCCCTCTCATAGAGCTACAGCTCCCAACACTGCTGAAAAAACTACAGTTCCCAGAATTCTTTGGGGCAGCCATGTGCTTTAAATGGACATTACGTCTGCTTTAAATGTATAGAGTAGATCCACCCATAGTCATACTAGTATTTGTTATTGACAGCTGGTTGTTTTTTTTATAGTATTGGAAAACTAACATCAAGTGTAATAATGGTATCTGGCAATCCCCAGAGACATATGTTAGTCTGTTGAAGCAAAGGCAACAAAGATTCATGCCTCAGCACTTTAAAAACCAAACACCGTATTTTTCCGTGTATAACACGCCCCCATGTATAAGACGGCCCCTGTTTTGGGGGACTCAACATTAAGAAAATGGGGGGAGAGATTGCATCCGTGTATAAGATGACCCCCAATTTTAAACATATTTTTAAAAGTAAAACCTAGTCTTATACACGGAAAAATACGGTAATTTATTATGGAATGCACCTTTATAGATCAGATGGCTGTAGTTTGCAAAAATGCCGTAGTAAATCTCAGTGCTTTAAGGTGCTACACGATACATTAGTTTATTATATTTGACAGTACTGAGCACTGCTGGAATGCAGTGGCGTAGCGTGGGGGGTGCAGGGGGGGCCGGCCGCACCGGGCGCAACATCTGAGGGGGGGGGGCACGCTCGCACTCGCAGCTCTCTGCCCCTGCTAAAATCCACGGGTTAGGGGGCGCAAATTACTTGCCTTGCCCCGGGTGCTGACAACCCACGCTACGCCACTGCTGGAATGCAATAGTGTACAGCATGTGACAGAATATTGTCAGGGGCATGCACAGAGCACATAGGGTATGGCTGCACATCACCATCGGAACCAGAAATCTTAGGGTATAACCCATTATACCCAGGAATAAATCTATTTGACCCCCATTGAGGATTACTTCTGTATAGGTTTTGCATTGTGTTTGATTACAGGTTTAAGCTGATGAATCAATTAAGTCTGCATGAAGTCTTGCATGTGAGACAAAACCAACAGTTCTACAAAGAAAAGCATCTCTTTGTTTTTAAGGTGATGCGCACCAGTTCGCAGCATGCATCTTCTTAGAAGAGCAATTGCTTCCAGGTTGAAATATAAGAGGGCATTAACCCTTGCAGGATAACACCGGTTGCAGGGCCAGCCCACTCATGAGGCAAGGTGAGGTGACTGCCTCAGATGGCAGTAGGAGCACCAGCTCCTGGGGACACCAGCTCCCCTTTGTCACCCCTATATTTTTGGGGTAGGGGCCAGGGGGGCTCCCAATGCCCAAAAAGCGTAGAGGCATAGCCACAGCCAACCATGACAGGGCTCCAGCGGCCAGCTTCTTCTCCTCATGCAGCAGAGGGAAAAGAGAATTGACACCAGGAGGAGGTGTCACTGGCCATTGAAGCCACACAGCCACCACATTTGTTTGTTTTTTTTATAAGATATTTATTAAGATTTTCAAAAAATTACAAAAGAAAAAGAAAAAAAAATACAAAATAAAAATAGTTAAAAAACAATTCAGTCTTTCCATCACATATTTTTCATTTGCTTATTTCCCGGACCTCCTCACGCCTTCCTTTTCTGTATTCCAGTTCAAATTGTTAATTCAGCAAATCCCTCCCCTCTTCATTCACCTTAATCTTCAATTTTTAAATATTATAACATTAATTTTTTACCTATTAATAACCATCTTCTCATATTCCCTTATAGCATTACAGCAAAAGACCACTTAGTTTCTATCCAACATCATTCTAACATTCATTAATTTTACAGTATTTCTGTAAATAATCTTTGAACTTTTTCCAATCTTCTTCCACCGACTCTTCTCCCTGGTCTCGGATTCTGCCAGTCATTTCTGCCAGTTCCATATAGTCCATCACCTTCATCACGCAGCCACCACATTTGGCTCCCCCGTCCAGCTCCCCCCAATGTCCTGACATCACACACAAAACACTGGGACATTGGGACATCACACGTGTGACACTGAACCCTCCCCCCAATCGCCCTGGCACCTCTGGATGACAGGATCCACAGGGGCAGCAGATTCCCATGTAGATCTTCATTCCCCGCTTGCTCCTGATCTAGATCTTCACTCACTCCTTTCCTGACGAGAGAGGAGGGGTGCATTTTGTGCTTCGCCTCAGGTGCCAAAACGTCTTGCACCGGCCCTGACTGGCTGTGCCTGCAGTTTTTGAAAGCGTGAGCTTTAAAAATAATTGCATTAAAAAAAACAAAAACCTGCTGACCAATTCATCAGAGGTATGTTTTTAGCAGATTAAAGTGTTTTCAATCCAATGAACTAATCAATTAAATACCGTAGGGCTGAACTCATTATTTACCCATTGTGAACAGGGACTATTCCAAAGAGTACATTCAGCTTCCATCTGTAATTGCATTCAGCACTGGTGACAATCACTTGTTTTTCATTCAGGAAAAACAAACCATGAACCTGGGTTTGAACATGGTTTGTTTCCCAGCAGTGTGGTAGCAGCAGGAGTGGGGGGAAAAGATAGTGCCCACAATTTCAGCAGCTTACGCCACCATGCTAAAGATTTTCATTTAAACCATAGTTTACTAACAGATTGAGGTTGAATCCTGACAAGACAGAAGTACTGTTTTTGGGGGACAGGGAGCGGGTTGGTGTGGGGGATTCCCTGGTCTTGAATGGGGTAACTGTGCCCCTGAAGGACCAGGTGCGCAGCCTGGGAGTCATTTTGGACTCACAGCTGTCCATGGAGGTGCAGGTTAACTCTGTGTCCAGGGCAGCTGTCTACCAGCTTCACCTGCTACGCAGGCTAAGACCCTACCTGCCCGCGAACTGTCTCGCCAGAGTGGTGCATGCTCTAGTTATCTCACGCTTGGACTACTGCAATGCGCTCTACGTGGGGCTACCTTTGAAGGTGACCCGGAAACTGCAATTAATCCAGAATGCGGCAGCTAGACTGGTGACTGGGAGTGGCTGCCGGGACCACATAACACCGGTTCTGAGATCTGCATTGGCTCCCAGTACATTTCCGAGCACAATTCAAAGTGTTGGTGCTGACCTTTAAAGCCCTAAACGGCCTCGGTCCTGTATACCTGAAGGAGCGTCTCCACCCCCATCGTTCAGCCCGGACACTGAGGTCCAGCGCCGAGGGCCTTCTGGCGGTTCCCTCATTGCGAGAAGTGAGGCTACAGGGAACCAGACAGAGGGCCTTCTTGGTAGTGGCGCCCGCCCTGTGGAACGCCCTCCCATCAGATGTCAAAGAGATAAATAATTACCTGACATTCAGAAGACATCTTAAGGCAGCCCTGTTCAGGGAAGTTTTTAATATGTAACGCTGTACTGTTTTTAACACTGATTGGGAGCCGCCCAGAGTGGCTGGGGAAACTCAGCCAGATGGGCGGGGTATAAATAATAAATTATATTATTATTATTATTATTATTATTATTATTATTATTATTATTATTATTATTATTATATTGTTTAAAGTGATGCACGAATAAGGCCATTGGGCTGCATATGCTTATATTGATGGATGCACACATAGCAGTGCATATTATTTACTATGCCTTACTAGCTTGATACGTAAATTATTTGATTTCTGTAAAACAGTGCTTTCTCAAAGCTTCTTTTTTCCAATGCAATTCATGAACCCTCTTTCGATGCAAGTTTAGCTATTATTTGAATATGGTCATGTAGTTTCTTGAAGTTGCTGTTCCAAGGCTACACTTCTATATCCATTTACCTGGGAGCAGGGATGGAGAAGAAATTCAATTTTGTTTGCATTGTACCTAATTTGCATTTCTCAAGGCAACACATGAACCAAAATGCACCCGTCCCCCAGATTTTAGCCATCCTATGAAATTTGTACTTCTGTGAAGTTTGCAATGCAGTTCTCTGGTCAAGTAATGTGTACACACCAAAATGTACACACGAGGATAATGTGTGCATAAAATACGTATATTAGAAAATAACACACAAAAATGCATTATACAAGGGGAAATTGCTTGAAAAATATGCACCTTAACAAACTCGCATACATAACTTTTTATTAGGAGAAATTCACACTAAAATGCTGACATTTTTTCATAACGATCTGAAAAATAAAACCTCACAAAGTACTGCAGAAATATGAAGAACTCAGTTTAAGATTAGGAAAATGAGAAAATGAGAGAAAGCAGAAAGGACAGCTTTGTCCATCCCTATCCAGGAATAAGCTCAACTGAACCCAAAGAGACTTACTGCTGAGAAGACATGTATAGGATTGCACTGTAAGCTTTTCCTCCCCATGACTTGTTATTAAACATAATAAGAGACTTTGAGATTTGGCAGCTCCTGTAATAACATATGCAAGACCTTACATACAGTATCAACTGCCTGGCTGTAGCCTAGAATGACGTCAAATGTCTCACGAGCACTGATTGGCTCCAACCTTGCAAAAACATTTAAATGTTGCCCTGCAGATGATTTTAGAATGGAGAGCAAATTGCTTCGATTTTCAGTCTTAAGTTGTTTCCCCCCCTCATCCCATCTCAGGATCCCAAGAATGCTTCCCCACATTTAAGAGGTAATTCTATTTCATATGACTCCCCTTCATTTTGATTTTTGAAATTTGCGTTTTACTTTGCTAAAGAGCGTAATGGTTGATTAACTGAGAAAGGAACAACAAGCAATCAGTGACCGCGTTATGTATTAATTGATGTGTCATTTTTTTTCATTACTTTGCAAATACTGTGCAGCAAAATAGATATTGCTTTAGATTTAAAATCATAATAATAACAACAGCACAGTCCAATCAGAGTTATGTGACAAGTCCCACTGATTCCGACAGGAGAGATTTAAACATTCATCCATGGGACCTACTAATTTAAGAATAAATCCAATTGAACTCAGTGGGGCATACTTCTGTGTAGACAGGTATAGGTTTGCACTGTAAATCGATGTTTAAAAAGGCAGTGGGGACCCAATCCAACATGCAGTTGGGGCTATCTAAAAGCGAAAATTCTTAGGTATGGCTTTTGCCATGCTTCCTTTGCTGTATCAACTTTGCAAATGTCAGTAATTTGCCTTTTTTATTTAAACTGTTTGAAAACAAGGATGGTTGGTGATGTGATGTAATGTTTCTTGGGATTTTGTTGTAATGTATATTGCCTGATCTTCCCAATGCCTATTGTGTATGATACAAAATATTTAGATTTTTTCACTGTGTTTTGAGATTTGGAACCCAATTCTGTTTTAAAATATTAATAAAGCTTGTTACTTCTATCTATATGGTACGGTGGTACCTCGGGTTACAAAAACACTTCAGGTTACAGATTCCGCTAACCCAGAAGTAGTACCTTGGGTTAAGAACTTTACCTCAGGGTGAGAACAGAAATCGGCCGCCACCAGCCGCCAGCAGGAGGCCCCATTAGCTAAAGTGGTACCTCAGGTTAAGAATGGTTTCAGGTTAAGAACAGACCTCTGGAACGAATTAAGTTCGTAACCAGAGGTACCACTGTAATGTGTTCATTTTTGAATCTAAAAGATGGAGTTGTCCACAGTAGCAGATCTGATGTGGAACTTCTGCTGGGGGTAAATGTGCATAAATGTCCCTAGGGGCATGTGTTAATCTCTTCTGCGTGATCTGTAGATTTTGCAATGTTCTACTTATGCAAGATCTCTTAGGCTCGCAGACTAGAGAGGCTAAACTTCTACTCCAGTTGTGGACTTACTTTCTCTGTGGGGCAGGGTGTGGGGTGTGAACAGTGCCGGATTTACGTATAAGCTAAACAAGCTATAGCTTAGGGCTCCACTCTCTTGCCCCCCACAAAATATACTTCTTCTTAATTGTATCTCACTATGAATATACTTTTTCTTAATTGTATTTCAGTTCAACAATTACTTTGATAAAATACATATTTTGTTATGTGCAAATGACTTTAGGTACCTATAACAGTGGTACCTTGGTTTACAACCATAATCTGTTCCAGAGGTCCGGTTGTAAACCAAAACAGGTTGTAACCCAAGGAGTGCTTTCACCAATTGGGCCTCAATAAAAGGCGGAGGTTATAATAATAAAAAAATGGGTTGTAATCCAAAAAAAGGGACACGCACTTCCGGGTTTGACGTGGTTGTAATCCAAAACAGTTGCAAACCAAGGTACCACTGTAGGTCCATAAATTACCATATAGCATATATGTAACAGAAAAAACAGCGACAATTTGTTGTTGACAAAGGACAGCTGGACATATAAAAGGCCCCATTACCTTCAGCAGGGCCTCATCAAACCTAAATCTGACCCTGGGTGTGAAATAGCAGAGGCATCATATCTTCCTCTGCCTTTTCTGGGAATATATTTATCAGACACTGTATAGTCTTATGTACCTACTACATCCAGGTAACAAGTGCATTTACCTGAATGGAATCAAACCAATGAAAATACATGGGTCAGATGACACATACTCAAAGCCATGTCATCAATAGACTCAGAGTGCCCAGAGTGGCTGGGGCAACCCAGTCAGATGGATGGGGTGCAAATAATAACCATTATTTAAAGGAGGCAACCATCAATTGGCTGTAAATGCCATTTCAGAAAAGGTAAAAAGACAAGAAATTAAACAAGTTATGGAATTATGAACTGGGTGTCAGCCACTGAAGGTGCCTGGGTGAGAGAGTTTCAGTTGGTCCTCCAGATGTCAACTCCAAGGCAAGAGAAGTGTGTGGCGACAGACTGGCCGCTGTGGAGATTGAGCTTTCTGGCAGTCCACTTTATGGAATGGGGGAGGGACTTGGGCCACCCCCCCTCAACCCTGCTTCCTATTGAAGTCATGGCTCACTTCTGTAATTACTGGGGTTTTTCATTATCTGTATTGTTGCTTTATACTATTATCCTGCACATTTTTAAACAGTATACCACCTTGGGGACAGAAAGGAAATTCGTAAATTGTTGTATAACTAGTAAATGAACAACCATGGCTGAAATGGGTTATTATGCTACACATATATAATAGCAGCGCTGTCTCTGAGTTCAGAGCAGCTTAAAATTGTATGGGGCAACTCCAGCCAGAGTCTTAATAGCACAAGGATGGAAGAATGAAGAAAGCCCGACAAAAGATCAGTGGCAAGGGAAATTGATGGACTATGCGGAGTTGGCGAAATTGACGTACAAACTGCGTGACAAGAACAACTGTGACTTTAAAGAAGAATGGGAACCTTTTACAAAGTACTTAAAAACAACAACAAATTGAACTGGACTCCTTGGCAGGTTTTGAATAAACATACACAAATTTATTGTTGCTAATATAATAGATGGATAACTGAAGCATCTTTACATTTTTGCAACATGCAGAGAATAATATGTATTAAAAAATCAGAGAGAGAAGCTGAGGGAAGTCGTAGGGGGGAGGGGGAGGGTATGTGGGGGAGGGAAGGGGAAAATGGGGGAAAATATAATGAAGATGATTTGTTGGAATAATTTGTTATGTGAAAACAGTTAAATTTTAAAAACAACAAACTGTGTGGGGCAACTCAGCCCACACTCTAGAATGTGTGCATGCATGCACACACATGCATGAGAGAGAGAGAATGTCTTATATGTGGGACATACAATAAAGTTAATTCAGGAAGGATTCCACACACATGGGGAAGGAGACAGAACTTCCTACAGCCTGCCAGGTCCAGGACAGTCAGTGGGGGAAGAGTTGGGTGTCTTCTCCCCCCCCCTTCCTTCCCGGTATAACTTTCTTGATCGCCACCCTCCTGTTGCTTTCAGCAGGAGGAAAATACCCATGCCAGCTGCAAGCCAGAGGAGTAATGGTGATGGACCTTTCTGCCACCCCAATGAGGCACTTTCCACTAACAGGGGAGGGGGGGAATTCACAGGATCAAGCAGCCCCACAGCAGACAGGCTGGAAAGATACAGCTGCTCCCTAAAGCATTATTTAGCAGAAAACTATTGCAGTGGTGGCGGCGGCGCTGTGGGTTAAACCACAGAGCCTAGCGCTTGCCGATCAGAAGGTCGGCGGTTCGAATCCCCGCAACGGGGTGAGCTCCCATTGCTTGGTCCCTGCTCCTGCCAACCTAGCAGTTTGAAAGCACGTCAAAGTGCAAGTAGATAAATAGGTACTGCTCTGGCGGGAAGGTAAACGGCGTTTCCGTGCGCTGCTCTGGTTCACCAGAAGCGGCTTAGTCATGCTGGCCACATGACCCGGAAGCTGTATGCCGGCTCCCTCGGCCAATAAAGTGAGATGAGCACCGCAACCCCAGAGTCGGTCACGACTGGACCTAATGGTCAGGGGTCCCCTTTACCTTTTTATTGCAGTAGTGGAGAACAGCTGGCCCTCCAGATGTTGTTGCAGCCCCAGCTTGCATGGCCTATTACATGCTGCAGAGGAAATTTGGAACACACAACTCTTGGGGTCTCGCAGGTGGCTCTAATGAGCGATTTTTGGGGACCGTGCTCTCGTGAGAGCCAAAACGGGACATCCCAGGATCCAGTCAGAGGCTGGGATGGCTTCTGTAATTCTGAGATGCCCTGTTGAGGTGTATGTAATAATTAGGGGTGACAGGAGTTGGAGTCCATCCTCACCTGGAGGTTCACAGCTTCCCCACCCCTGTGCTTGGCAATTATAAAAAAATAACTGTTCTGCGTTTCTCTCAGGTGTCGTTTGTGGGGTGTCTTCTTACGCAGTGCAGTTCTGAGGCTCCATGGTAAAGGAGACGACGTTTTCAAGACATAGTCAACATCAGGTATGCCTGGATCTGTTTGCTGAGGTATACCAAAATCTGTTCCTGCTTCACTTCCAACTATTCTACGTATCTTAGAACTAGGCTATGTCAGTCTTCCATAACCTGGTGTCTTAGGTAGGTTTGTATTAACATGCAGGCCACACAAATGTCTCTTCCACCCCTAGGCATGTAACCAGAATGAAGACTAGGCTGCTGATTTGCAGTAAAGAACGTCTGAAGATGCCCACTCTTAAAATTATTGCATGATAAAATCAAGGCAGTGTGCTAAAATGAATGGCCCAATATATGTGATGGACTATTGATTCTGTGTATGTTTTTTTTATAGGCTGGAAAAGGTGAAGGATGAAGCTAACCCTCCTGTATCTTTGCCTCATGGGCACAGCTTTTGGCATGTCGGTGAGCATTTCAGACCCAGCCAATTTGCTAGGCCTCTCCCCTTTTTAATTTTCCTCTGTGTGATCACTCAGACCACTTTTTCTTTCTTTCTACCATAGCTGCGCAAACCCCGTAAGGCGGGATTTGGAAGTAAGAGTGAAGAAGTAAGTAAATTCCCTTCCATTTTTCTCCTTCAACCAGATTTATCCAGCTCTGTATTTCCAGGGGCTACTCTGTCCCCCAATAATCCAAGCCCCTTGCAGGTGGTTCAGTCTGTTTCAGCTAGTAAACACTGCTTCATCGTAATGGAGCACCCTGACTCAGAGATGGCCAAAGCCAGAGGTGAATAAAGGGGAAGGACCATAGCGGCAGAGAAAGTCTGAGATTCAATCATTGGTATATCCAGGGCTGAATCTACAGAGATATTAGAAAATACGCTGCTTTTTTTAAAAAACGTAAAATATATATGGAATTTGCCATTAGCTCACCAGCGCCACCTAAGGTAACATTTGTATAATGCACTTAAAACATTATATTTCCAGCTGTATAGCTGAGTCCTAAGTATGGCTAGGAAAAAACCCTGCCTGAAATTCTGGAGAGTCCAACTCACCTCTGTTCCGAAGCATTGTACAGTGGTACCTCGGGTTAAGTACTTAATTCATTCCGGGGGTCCGTACTTAACCTGAAACTGTTCTTAACCTGAAGCACCACTTTAGCTAATGGGGCCTCCTGCTGCCGCCGTGCCGCCAGAACACGATTTCTGTTCTCACCCTGAAGCAAAGTTCTTAACCTGAAGCACTATTTCTGGGTTAGCGGAGTCTGTAACCTGAAGTGTATGTAACCTGAAGCGTATGTAACCCGAGGTACCACTGTATATACACCCCAATCCCAAAGAGAAGCAACAGTCTCACACACTCTCTTATGCAAACATTTCCCCCTGATGAACTCAACATCTGGCAGCATTAGAGTGGCCAAGTGAAAAACAGAACAGGACATGACTCTTGTACCTTTATTTGTTGTGTAGAAGACTGAAACTCAGCTGGTGTAGCTTGTCAGGTTGGGGGGGGGGTTGAGCCCTGCCTTCCTTTACCCCTGTCCACCCTAGGCAGAATTCTTCCATGCCTGGCTTCAAATTTGCCCATTTCAAGTTTGTCTGTGTACAGCTGTAGTTCTCAGCTTATTGCCTAGGGCTGGGTCAGCAAACTTTTTCAGCAGGGGGCCAGTCCACTGTCCCTCAGACTTTGTGGTGGCCAAACTATATTTTTTGGGGGGAGAGGGATGAACGAATTCCTATGCCCCACAAATAACCAAGAGATGCATTTTAAATAAAACACATTCTACTCATGTAAAAACATGCTGATTCCTGGACCACCCGCGGGCAGGATTTAGAAGGTGATTGGGCCGGATCTGGCCCCCGGGCCTTAGTTTGCCTACCCATGGTCTAGGCAGCTCTGAAAACAAGTGAGGTTCAGCAGGCTTAGAAAATAATTTATCACTTCCAGCATTTTGAAATGACTGACAGGATGCAGGCCAGGGATAATTTACCCTCTCTCAGTGCTAGTGAAGCCAATGGGACTAGAATCAAGTTTATTCAATTGAAAACCGGTTCTGTTTAAATACTGTTGTTCACAGAGAGCCAGATTCAAATGAAACAGAGTCTGACAGGTATATTTCTTCACAGATGATGCAGTTTGGTCCATTTGGCTACATGAATTCCCCACAAGTAAGTTCACTCTTTTCTTGGTTCTTGAAAAATACACTTTCTATACTTCAGAGGATAGCTCAGTCAGTAGACCATGAGGCTCTTAACCTTAGGGTTATGGGTTCAAGCCCAACATTGGGCAAAATATTTCTTCATTGCAGAGAGTTAGAATAGATGATGCCTTTCAACTCTGTTATTCTATGATTTTATTACATGTTTTTATTATTATTTCTTTATTATTTGTACCGCACCCATCTGACTGGGTTGCCCCAGCCACTCTGGGCAGCTTCCAACATATATTTAAAAACATGTATATCCTGCCTTGCCACTAAGGATCTCCTTCATGGCTTTCCTTCAATTTATGCTCACAACAACCCTGTGAGGTACGGTTGAGGGAGACCCAAGGCCATCCAGCGAACTTCATGGCAGAGAAGGTATCTGAACCCAGTGGCGTAGCGTGGGGGGTGCAGGGGGGGCCGGCTGCACCGGGCGCAACATCTGGGGGTTAGGGTTAGGGGGTGCAAATCCACGGGTTAGGGGGTGCAAATCCACGGGTTAGGGCGCGCAAATTACTTGCCTTGCCCCGGGTGCTGACAACCCACGCTACGCCACTGTCTGAACCTGGGTTTCACTGGTCTTAGACCAAAACTCCAATCAGAAATGCTATCTCACCATGTGCTGCTTTTATTTCTCTTTTAATCACATTTCAGCTGGCTCATTTGGCAGCTTCTTTATATGGCTACCGCTCGGGTTTCCCGCAGATGTTCCCCCAGCAGCCTATGTTGCCCCAGCAGAGATTTTTCCTCTGGCCACAGCAGACACCAGTGCATCAAGTCGCCAGGCTGCCTCCACGCCAACCTCACCAAACTCCAGTGGCCAGGCAGCCGAACATCAGGCCAAGGCCGCAGTTAAAACCACAACATCCGAGGCGTCCGCAGCCACAACCACGATTACAGCCGCCACCAAAGCAGCCTCAAAATACCTACCCTTCTCAGACTCACCAACAAGTGCTGGTTCATCAACCCCAAAGGGGGAAGCAGCAACAGCCTCAGGTAAACAAGCAAGTTTGATCTGGGGGGGAATTGCTCCAATGTCCCCGGCATTTCACCGTCTGCCAGTGCAAGGGATCAGCAGGGACGGCCCTATCATTAGCCAGAATGAGGGATATGCTTCAGGCAGCAAATGTTGTAGGGCAGCAGTGGAAGCCACACACACACCTACTTCCCTCTGTTGGAGGACAGAGCTGTGAGTTCCACACAACCTTTCCTGAAACTCCTAATATAATTGGTTTTGCTCAGGTGGGTGGTGGATCATGCTGTCCCATTGAAGTAAGAGCCGGCTGCCAGTCCAGTCAGCTTCTGTACATGGACCAGGGCTGAGAGGAGGTGCCATATTGACCTTTGCCTCAGGCAACAATATGTCTTGGGTCAATCCTTGCCTTCAACCCTTACTCCCATCGCTGCATTTCCAGGCCAGGGAAAGAAGCTGCAAATTTTTTACTTGTCACAAAATGTTAAGGTGACCCCTTGGCCTACTTTACGGTGGAGCGTCCTATATTTGAAGGCATTCTCTATTTGAAGGACTGCTCTGCCCGTATATGGGTTAAAAATAAAGAACCCCAAGATGGGAGAGCTGTGGCCTTGAAATTAGTATTTGGATGGCAGACTGAGCTGGCACCAATGTCACTTAGTCACAGTCTTCCTGCTATGGGGAGATTCACTTTCTTCCTATGCAAATTACAAAAATTATGTCTAAATTGTGCCCACGCATAAGTGGCCACCCTAAAGACACAGGAAAAAGACACAGGTGGCGACCCTAGTTTTCATTTTTAGGCTATGATTATAGGACATACGCATCAGAAAGGAGGGGTATATGGGGAAGAAAAATGAGAGCATGTGACGTATTGCACATGTGCCAGCACTGGACTGTACACACCATACGTTTAAAGCACATTTCCCCCCACAAAGCATCCCAGAAACTGTAGTTTGTTAAGGGCGCAGTGTGGGGGTAAACTACAGTTCTCATGTTTCTTTCGGGAAGGGTGCATGTCTTAAATGTATGGTGTGAACACAACCTTAGTTTGGGGCATTTTCCACGTTAAAGGGAATATGTGTTATGTGTTATGTGTTATGTGGTGTCAGGCAAACCAACAGAACAGACGCTACTCTCAGTAGTCATTTTAGCAAAAAAATGATAGCTGGAAATGTACCGTATTTTTCGCCCTATACGATGCACTTTTTCCCCTCCAAAAATGAAGGGGAAATCTGGGTGTGTCCTATGGGGCGAATGCAGGCTTTCGCTGAAGCTTGGAGAGCGAGAGGGGTCGGTGAGCACCGACCCCTCTCGCTCTCCAGGCTTCAGGAACACATCCGCAGCCTACTTCCCAGAGCGCCCGGCACTTCGGGAACACATCCGCAGCCTAGGCAGCCCTGTGGGAGTTCCTGCCACCCGACGCGAGGGGCGCCCTGAAGCAGAGCGCCCCGCCCTCCGGGCAGACATCCGCAGCGTGTTGGAGCCCTGCGGGAGTTCCCCACAGGGCTCCCCACGCTGCGGATAGCAGCCTGCCACCCGGCGCAAAAAGCGCCCTGAAACAGAGCGCCCAACCCGCTGGGCAGACATCCACAGTGTGTTGGAGCCCTGCAAGAGTTCCCCGCAGGGCTCCCCACGCTGCAGATAGCAGCCTGCCACCCAGCGCAAGAGGCGCCCTGAAGCAGAGCGCCCCACCCACCGGGCAGACATCCGCAGCGTGTTGGAGCCCTGCGGGAGTTCCCTGTAGGGCTCGCCATGCTGTGGATAGCAGCCTGCCACCCCGTGCACCCCCTGTGCCCGCGCGCCCCGCCGCCGGACAGACATCGGCCAGCCCCACAAGCTCGGGGGACAGCAAGGAGGCACAGCGCCGCCATCCCACTGTTCCTCAACCTTGTTCGGTTTCCTCGACCTGGTTTTGGGGGGGAAATAAAGGAAATTTCCCCCCTTTATTCCCCCCCCCAAAAAACTAGATGCGTCCTATGGGACGGAGCGTCCTATGGGACGAAAAATACGGTAGGTGGAATCACACTATTCTTTTTTATTGTAATCATTACATAGTGACTGGTTGTTGTTTTTTTGCAGGGAGTGTTAGATTTTGTCATAATGACACCTTCTCTTTCCCTCTCCAGGTATTCCCAACACAGCAACATTTTCCTTGGTACTTCCCTCAGGTGAACGGATGTTCCTTGTTTTACACACAGAGAGAACTTTTAAGGGCCACAGTTGTGGGGTATTTTGTTTTGTTTTGTTTTTGATTAGAAAGGACTTCTGATTAATTGGCCAGCAGATCTCTCCTTAAAATAAAAATACTTCTAAGTTAAATTCTTCTAAATTCACAGGTGGAAGATGCTTTCTCAGGGCAGCCAAAGCTTCCTCCTCTCAAACATGGGAGGAAGTGCTCAGAAACTCATTTTGGCATTAAGCGGTATATTGATGGATTCATTAATATCATTAACTGCCAATAATCATACTTTTGAAAATGATCCCCATTGAGACATGTATGTACCTTATCTGAAAGAATGCCTACCCCCTCAGCACCGTCGTTGAGTCAATACTGTATGCAGATTGAACTGATCACTGAAAACTCACATGGTTAATCTACTAAGATTTCTTCAATAGATTTGTTGCCAGACCACGACAACATTGGTCCAATGCACGCTTCCTCACAGATCTTTGTGATTTTTGTTTACATAGGAACAGTAGCGAACCACCGATAAATCAGAAACCACGCCTGTGGTTGGGTGATTTTGAGGAGATTCCATGTAAAAATTATGCAGTTCCATTATGATCCATGTTTTTGTACCATGAAAAGACTGGGAAACACCAGATCTGTGGTTCTTATGGTAGAGTCAACAGGTGCCAAAATGATCTTTCATGTGATTAGGGGTGGAAGGAAGAATCCCTGAAAAACTTGAGCAGAATCAGGGGGCTGCATTTTTTTTTGGATCGTTGTGACTCCTAGCTCTCTCCCCATTCTCTCTTATCTTCTTGGTCACTCTGATGCTGTTCAGATGCTCTGATCTCTGAAAAGCGGAAGTGGGAATTGGTGCTGACCTGCTGGGAGCCTGAAGGGCCCTGCCCTGCTTCTCTCCACCTGACTTGGGGTGGGGTCCGACAGGCTCCAGAAAGGAGTGCTGCTGCTGCTCAGCAGAGAGAGCCCCATTTTTGTTTTGTTTGTTTTTTAAAAAATGCTTTTATTTTTTATCTATGTCATTTTAAATTGTGATTGATATTAATGCGCCAGAAGCGGTTTAGTCGTGCTGGCCACATGACCCAGAAAGCTGTCTGTGGACAAACGCCAGCTCCCTCAGCCTGAAAGCGAGATGAGCGCCGCAACCCCACACTCTCCTTTGAGTGGACTTAACCCTCCAGGGGTCCCTTTACCTTTCTAACCTTTTTACCTAGATTTTATGATTTATGTGGAAATTGTTTTCCATTTGGTTGTGTACTTTTTGATGTGTTTTATTTATAGTGTATGACTTTTGTTATGTTGGTAATTACGTAAATCTTGTCATGTTGTAAGCCGCCTTGATCACTGTTTTAACTGTGGAAAGGCAGCTTACAAATAAAAGAGTGGATGATGAATGGAATTGCTGCCCTTTCCTCATTAAACTACAATTATGCTAACGTGGCTGTTTTTCTTCTGCATTGTAGATGTTTGGTCATGGAGGCTTCCAACAGCAACCATTTGGTCCAAATCAGGGAGTAAGATATTCCATTTAAAGGCTTGGGGGTAGTGGGGACAATTTTGGGGACCACTTACGGTAGCTCTATCCCATAGCTAAAGTGGCTTGTTTAATCAGGAATGATTGATTGACAATGCCTTTG
Source organism: Podarcis bocagei (assembly GCF_964188305.1). Classification (NCBI taxonomy): domain Eukaryota; kingdom Metazoa; phylum Chordata; class Lepidosauria; order Squamata; family Lacertidae; genus Podarcis; species Podarcis bocagei. The sequence continues at coordinate 31,587,233 of NC_138143.1, forward strand.
TCTGAATTAGTATCTCCATGGGCTGCTAGGGATTGTGTTTTATTCTTAAGATTATGGTTGTTTTAATTGTGTTGTTGTGGTTCTGAAAAAGTTATAAAAATAAATAAACAAGCCCTGTGAAACTAATATAGATGCATACAGTCAGTGGCGTAGCGTGGGGGGTGCAGGGGGGGCCGGCCGCACCGGGCGCAACATCTGGGGGTTAGGGTTAGGGGGTGCAAATCCACGGGTTAGGGGGCGCAAATTACTTGCCTTGCCCCGGGTGCTGACAACCCACGCTACGCCACTGCATACAGTGAATCCAAAATGCTGTTGATTCTTCCATTAGAAACATAAAGAAATGAATTCAGTAGAACAAAGGGGGAAGAAGTTAAGCACTTTTTGTAGTGTGGTGGGTGGGTTTGAATCTGTCCCTCATTATTCATCAGATAGCTCATGTCTCAGAAGCGAGGGAGAACCTTGCAAATTTCAACACATCATGTGTGCTTAGACACTGGTCTTTATGTTTTAGAATAGCTAAGCAATCTAATTTCTATGCCCTCCCCGCAAAGTCTATCCAAACTTACTTGGTTTTCTTTTTCTCCAGCGTATGCCATTTGGACAGCCACCTGCCAGCAATGAAGAAGGGGTAAATACAATTTGATATAATTGGGATGGTGTGAGCTAAACTATATATGAAGCTGCAGGAAAGAGGACTTCTAAGGCATCCTTCTACATTCTCCTGCTATAATGTTCACTTGGGAGCCCTCCCTCCCCTTGACCTTCAGGAAGGTCAGGATGCACCGACCACATGGCTTTAAAGTTTCCTGATTCTAGTGCTCAGGACTGCTGAGTGATGAATGCAGCTCTGAGGTCAAGGCCTTTAACCCACAGTTAAAATAACTTTTATAATTCTATTAACAATAACATTTCATTCACAATTGCTAGTAATTTTATTGTATTGGGTGGTATCAAACTATTTTACTCTCTTAATTTATTTGCAGACCCCCTATTATGGATATGGCTACCTTGGGATGGGAGGCAGACCTCCGTATTCTGAAGAAATGCTTGAGCAAGACTTTGAAGAGGCAAAAGAAAAAGAAACCCCAACAGCTGATCCTGCAACCAACTCGACGGTCTTGGAAACAAATTCAACCATCTCTAATCAACCAAGCCAGGCAGCGAATGGCACTTCTTCTGGGCTCAGTTCAGCAGGCAATGGGGCTAATTCGCCAGGCCTTGAGAGGAACTTGCTCAGTGGAAACGGGATCCCAACACCGTCACCCACAGCTCATGTGTCGGCAAGGAACGGAGCAACATGGAATGGCATTGATCCCTCAAGTCAAAGGCCTCCATCTCCAGATGTCAATGCCATTCAAAGCTTTCCTTCAGGGGGCCAACAACCCCCAGGGTATGGTGCACATGTCTATAATCCCCAACCAGATATGGGAGATACAAGGCACAATGCTTTGATTTCTAGAGGAAACCCCTCTACCCAAACTGAAAACCCAACAAATTCCTTGACTTATGGAGAGTACTCTAACCACAGAGGCAATCTCCAGAATACAAACAGCAACCCTCCCTCAGTAAACAATAGACCTAACTTATATGAGCAACAAGGGCAACCCCATTATCTTGAGAGGAACCCATCAGGTCAAAGAGAAAGAGTGCCTTTTCCTAGTTCTGATCCACAAGGCCAGTGGAATAAAGTTCCAGTCTACAGGGATAATGGTCTAAATCATTCTCCATCTGAAGGCCGTTCCCTGGATCCACAGTTTAATACAGAAGGACGAGTTGAGGATGTCTATAATGAAAGAGAATACACTGAACGGCATCAGCCTTCTGGAATGCATCAAACAAGCACATTTTCCCATCAGGAAGCTTTCTCAGCCACAAGCAGAACTCCATTTGAAAGAGAAGCCCGGCGGTATGAGTGGAAGGAGAAGCCCTTTATTCATCCAGATCGCGAAAGAGAACAATTTCAATCTTCACAAAACCGGAGGTGGAACAACCAAGAAGATCCACAGGTCTTCCGAGATGCTCCTCCCAGGTATAACTCGATGTATTCATCTAGTTCTTTTCAACGAACGGGACATGCTGCTTACTCTGAAAGGGATCTCAATGGCCAACAAACCCATTCCTTTTATCCCAGAGGATGGGAGGATAGAGAACATTCACCCACAATGAGCCCAGCAAACCAAAGAGAAAGTCCACCATATTCTCCAGATTTGCCTTCAGATCAGATGCAAAGAAACACCTATCACAGAAACGTTCTGCAGGAGCGTGAACCCTATCCCAGGCAAAACCCATGGACCCAAGAAAAACAGGTGCTTGACCTTGACAGAGAGTACAGAAACCCTCCATACAATCCAACTCAACACCATGCATATCCAAAATATTCTATGGAGAATCCAGCCAACCAAAGAAGTAATTTGCCATATGAGGAAATTAACCGGTGGACTCCAGAAGAACATTCTCCAGTTCGTGGTGCAGAAAGATTGAGACAAACGGAAAACACCCCATATCGCTTGAACAATGCATTCGGACCCAGAGAAAGGAATCTGGAGAACCAAGCACCACATTCTCCATTACAAAGCGGCACTCTCCTCCAAAGGAGACCACAGTATCCCGAAAGAGATGTTTGGGTCCCCCAAATGGTGGGCCCATCTGTTCCGAAAGAAACTTCGCCCTACTTTAATACCTACCCCACAGACTTCAGGAAAAGCCCAGCGCAGGCTGAAGACCCAGAGGCAGCCATGCATGGGAGAGCACCAATCTCCAGTAGTGATATTGCAGAAAGAAGACATCATTCTGACACACTGAGATACCCAGGTGATTACCCAAGAGAACCCAGAACTGCCACCTCACACACAACTGACAGCCACCTGTGCTGTGCAGGTGACTCCCCAGTGCCAAGAGAGAACTTACTGGCACCACTGCAAAGTGCTCCTCGTTTCCAGTTTGCTTCATGGGAGCAAAAAGGAAGCTCGACATATCCAGAGAGCAACCATGCAAAGCATGCCAGGCATGCCCCTTACCCAGCCGGCATTCAGTCTAATCATAGGGATATTTCTCTAAAGACTGGGGAAACCAAATCACAGAGAGAAAACTTGGGTGCATTTGGAGAGGAAATAGCAGGCCTACAGACTGGTCCACCGTGCTCCAAATCACACCTAAGAAAACAGAATGAACCTGAAGCCAACTATGAAACTGGTCTACCTGCACCTAGGAACACACCTTGTTATGGAAGCAGCATCCGAGGTGATGGACACAATGTCCTTGCTTGGATCGTGGGGGAAAATCAGTCCAAAAGAGAATCTGAAAGGGCAGCTTCTATGAAGTTTGTTCCTGAAAATGTACCACCGCCACCTGAAGGGATCAGAAGTGCATCTCATGATGGTGAAGATGTTAGGAAAGGAGAACGCGCAGCACTTGGGTTCAAGAGGACTCCATGCTTTGGAAGCTGGTTAAAGCAGTATTTATCCAGCACGGGAGCTCCATCTGGTGATCAGCAGCACAATCAGTTTTATCCAGATAACCCATTGCCCACTAGGAAGCCAAACATCATGGTGCCACCTGTTCCACAGCCAATCTCTAGTACTGATCCATCTCATGATATAGAAGAAGCACCATTGAAATTCGGATCCCCGGGAGAAGAATTGGCTGAGCAAGCAAAGGAAAGGACACCGGACTGTTTACTGTTCCCAAACAAATGAAATGCTAAAGAACCTCCTTTTTTCAAGTTTGGAAAACAGCATCTCTAAAAAACGACAACGGCATGCTCATTCAGAGCACAGATGCAGGAAAATGAAACGTACTTAATTGCATAATTACAAAGAGGGGGAAATAACAGCTGAATTGTGTAGATAGTTTGTGCATGTGCATAATGTAGGTCATTTGGTATTTGGTTTATCAAACCTTGGCTGGCATTTCACCCTTCAACATTCTAACCTTCAACCTTTCTTCTGGTTTTCCGTAGGACTCAACTAAAATGGGCTCCTGAAACTCTCTAAAACCTAAGGTTACCAGATTTCCCCCCCAATAAATCAAGGGACACTTTTCAACTTCCCCATTCCAGGGATGGATTTTGTCAGGGGACTGATTTGTAAATCAAAGGACTGTCCCCGGGAAACGGGGATGTCTGGTAACCTTACTATAACCAGTTTGCAGAGGATGGTGAAATTCTTATTAATATATTTCGATTTATTATCTGCCTTCACCATCAGGTCCCAGGGCGGGTTACAATAATTTAAAATTCAATGTTAAAAACAATTTAAAACAAATTACAGCCATAGGGATAGGTGAGGGTGGGGAAGTTATTTCCCTAAATATTCTCTTTGGAAGCATGCATAATTCAAATGGAGAGAGAGAGAGAGAGAGAGAGAGAGAGAGAGAGAGAGAGAGAGAGAGAGAGATGGACTATGTAGTTCTGGCAAGCTTCTCCCCTTCAGACCTTCCCTCAACATGTTAGTAGTGTGGAACTGGTCTGAGATGTCACAATATGCCCATGTTGAGTGTGTGCAATCCTGCTGGCTCTCTGAATAGGGCCTTATGTATATGCACTAAGCCTTTTCCTTCCCTGCTGGTTTCACTTTGCACAATGCTTTTCAAAACGGCGACACCATCAACATTATGGAAACATCGGCACGGCTTTTCCTTACTGGGGCACAAATTACTTGTTTGAAACAAATGCAATCTTCCCCTTCTTTTCTGAACATTTACTTGACATTAAAGTGCATTTATTATGGACACTTTTCCTCCCTTCATGTCTGTGTGGCGCATTTTCCTGGTTCCATCTCTCATCACAGAAGATGCCAATTAAACTGTCACAAGTTTAAAGAAGTTCAGAATTCAAAACTGGCAGGGTTTAATGGTGCTCTTAAAATAGCATAATTAACCAGCTTCCAGGGAAAACAGCAGTCTCCGTCACTTCACCAGTGATATGATGTAATATAGTCCCGGAGACAGCAAAGTGGTTTAGTACTACCTTAAAGCCAATTAAATGTAAAAGGTGCTGATTTAATCCAACAATAGAAGTACCAGGATGTCAGGTTACATGGGGATAATGGTCCTCTCTGTCCTTCAGAAGGCAATTAAAATGTTATTTAAGCACACGGGACACTAAATGCACAGGAACACAGGAAACTGCCTACCGTATTTTTCGCTCTATAACACGCTCCCAACCATAACACGCACGTAGTTTTTAGAGGAGGAAAACAAGAAAAAAATATTCTAAATGAAACAGTGGATGTATGATTTTTGTGGTTCATGCTGTGGCCACAGACATGTGATCTGATGGTGAATTTGGGGTGACCCAGTGCAAAAATCCTGAGGATCCATGTGGACCCGTGCTTTGTAACCATGTTTTAAGTGGGGAGGGAAGGAAAAGCACTCAAGGGACAAGGAGCAGCGTGGGGGGTGTGGAGAAGGAGCTTTTCGGGGAGCTGAGCGGGGAGGAGGAAGGGAAAGAGCACTGTTGCTTTAAAGGTATACTTAAGGTATTTGCCCTGTGCTTGGGTTTTTTTTCCATTTAACAGTTTGCAGCCTTTTCCTTCCGCTCCTTGTTTTGAGGCAGAATAGATTTGAGCAAGTGAGGAGGACTTGGATTGTAGGGGATTCGCCATTAGCTGTGTAAAAGCGCTCCTCCTTGCAGCCTGAGTGATAAGCAGCCACCAGCAGCAATAGAATGGAGCACAAAAAAGAGATAGGGGCACTAGGACCCAGACAATGCTCAAATCTATCCTGCATGAAAACAAGCTGCTCAGTCCCAGCGGATCAGCTGAGATGCGGGGGATTTGCGAAGTTTTCCCCTCTCCCTCATCCCCAGCCTTTTTTTTTACTTCCTGGTTTTCACTGCGTGGCTCAGAGCTAGAGGTTGGTTTTATTTTGCTGCTGGTTGCTTAAATTTTATCTTTCCTGCTGTCCCTCTGCAGCCTCATTGCTCTGTTTAGAGAGCACGCAGACCTTTGCTAGCGTCTGTCCCTCCTCTGTGTCCGCTTTGCTGCCATGGCTCTCCTTCCCTCCCTCCTCCCTGGCTCCAGGTCACTTTAAAGCAAGCAAAGCGAGAGCCTCATAGAGCGTGTAAACGGCTCCCGCTTTGCTTGACTGACGGCAGCCATGGCTCCGATCCGTGCATTCGCTCCATAACACGCACAAGCATTTTCCCTTACTTTCTAGGAGCAAAAAAGTGCGTGTTTTGGAGCGAAAATTACGGTAATACATAGTCAGGGAGCTGGCCCATCTACCTAGCTATTGTCTGCTACAGTGACTGGTAGCATCTCTCCAGAGTCCTGGGCAGGTGTATTTCTCAGCAGATGTTGGGGACTGAACCTGGGATATTGGACATACCAAGTGTGTGCTTTGCCCCCGAGCTATGTGTACACAAACAGGATGGGCTGCAGTCTTGCACATGGTAACAACAATCCACACACTGAGCTGATTTCAATGGACTTAGTTAAACCTAAAGGTGGACAGGTCTAGCCTATTCTGCCTTGGATGTCTTGCATTAAGGCATTGTCCTTTTGATACATGTGGTCATGAACACACCTGCCCCAAGTAGAGAAACACAGCATGTGTTAGTAAGCAGTCAGACAGCTGGGAGCAGCCCCCCCCCCACAGAATGGAATGTTGATAAGGAGTTAGCAGAGAGTGGGAGGGTGAGAGGTCAGCTCGCTCAAGAAGCACAAGCAGACTTGCAAAGCAGGAGGAACAGCATAAGAGTCGACATATTTGAAAGGTATTAGACAGGAAGCAAATCCAGAAACGTAAGGGTCATAGGTTCAGGATATTCTGCAGAACCAGGAGGCATTCTTCAGAAGGGTCAACTGATTCATAAGCCGTGGATGTTTGCTTAGATGTCCGAGGCTTAATTGTTTGCATTGCAATAAATCTTCAAGCTAATTACGACTTGTGCACTGTGTTGTCAAGATGGCAGCCTGGGCTCCTGACACATGTCCCCAAATGGATGTTTGGACTAATGGTGGGTTTTGTGTCTGAAAACTGGGTGGCTGCTGCCTGCTTCTATGCGTGTCTCAATGGGTTTAATGAGACTTATGCCCAGGGCAAATATGGGGGGGAGGTAAGCCCTGCCCTGCATAATTGATCACATGGGGTGATGCACTGATACCATTTGAATGACAACGTGCATCAACTTTCTGAAATCCTTTGTGTGGCAGGGGGCCATTTGTAGTACTTGGACACACACACTCCAGGGTAATGAAGATGTTGGTTGATGAAGTGAAAAAGAGGGTCAGACTTCTGTAGCTTTAATCGTTGAGTGAATGAGATGATTTCAGCAGCTGTAGCTTGCATGAAAAGCTGCACCTGCTCAAGTTCCATCTACTACACAACTGTGAAAGTGGCCAGTGCCGTTTTCCCTTTTGCAACTCATTAAATGCCAAGGTTCCAGCCACCTCTAGCTCAAGGAAGGCCTGTGGGCTGGATGCAACCCTTGACATCTCTCAGGGACGCGGACTTAGAAAAAATATTGGGGGGGCCCGGGAAAGCTCATGAATAATAAATAAGCTCATGAATATGCAAATAAAGTGGCTCCGGCCCTAAATAGGGCAAGCCACGCCCCCCCAGCCAGCCGATTGGCTGGCTGGGAGGTGTGGCCAGTCGGGATTCCCCTGTTCTCGCGGGATTTCCGGCCGGGGCTCTCCGATTAGGGCGCGCGGCTGGCTGGCTGGCGAAGGAGCAGTGGGGAGGAGGCGGGGGACGGCGGCGGCGCTCTGCTGGAAGGGCGCCCGCCCGAGATTATTGGGGGGGCTGAGCCCCCCCAAAAATTTTTTTCAGGGGGCTCGAGCCCCCTCAAGCCCCATGGAGTCGGCGCCTATGACATCTCTCCATCTGACTCTTGGGAAGAAGCAGGAGCTTAGGGGCAGACCATCCGCTTTGCATGGAGGAGGTCAATCCCTGACATTTCCAGTATGGACGATGTAATGGTTTTAGGGGTTGCTCATGCGTAAGTTGCCGCCACTCCTGGCTAGGTTACCTGGTTAACCCTTTCTGACTGAACAGCCTCCAGCATCGTGACTGTCTCAGTCGCTGGCAGTATCCGTCAGTGGGCGTTTCTTAAACCTTTTCCAGCATAAAAGTTGTTTGACGCCAAGTCTCCTCCTACTCTCCCTGCGCGGAAGTCTTCTGCGCAGGGAGGGTGTGGGCAGCGGAGTGCCCGTACTCTCTCCGCTGGTCTCCAGCAAAGAGTCTTGGAGCTTCCTCTCCGATTCCCCCATCTGCCCCCCTTCTCCACTGGTGTTACGCTGATTTCCTTCCCCAACAGATGGGCTGCCTCTCTCCCTACTAGGACCCTCTCCGGCATCCGTTTGGAGCCTTCCCTCTGCCTCTAGCTCCGATGGCAGTTCCCTGACAGACGACACTGGGATGGATGGCCAAATTGTGAAATTGAGGATGGAAAGAGGTGTGTGTAGACAACTCTGACTTTTGCCTTTCTAGAATGGAAGTCTACAAAAGTATGAGTCACATCCATTGCCCCACCTACTTTTGTCTCTTGTCCCCCCCCCCTCCCAGCGGCAGAGGTTTTCAACTTTTTTGAGTCCATGGCTCAATAATAATAATAATAATAATAATAATAATAATAATAGTTTATTATTTATATCCCGCCCATCTGGCTGGGTTTCCCTAGCCATAGGGCAGCTTCCAACACAATATTAAAATACAGTAATGCATCAAACATTAAAAGCTTCTCTAAACAGGGCTGCCTTCTAAAAGTCAGATAGTTGTTTATTTCCTTGACATCTGGTGGGAGGGCATTCCACAGGGCAGGTGCCACTACCCAGAAGGCCCTCTGCCTGGTTCCCTGTAACTTGGCTTCTCGCAGTCTTGAGTCCATATCAGGGGAAAAGGAGGGGTTTACACAAATATATAACAATAGCATTGCACAAAAGAGAACATCACCCTTAGGCTGGGAAAGCTAACCCACCCTGACTTCAAACAACTATCCTCTCCTACCAAATATATATATATATTAAAAGCTCAAGTGGAACACTTCGTTACAGATGTCTACATTGCCACTTTCTCGCAGGGCTGCTTGAAGTATGGGAAGAGGAGCTCCTTGACATGTTCTGTGCCAGCTCAGTAATATTTTCAGGATCTGCACATTAAAACAAGAGGGGAGCAAAATATTACCCTGAACCTTTCTCAACAGCTATAGAAAAGCAGTAAAATCTTATGACAGCCATATGGCTGGTTTTACCATATAACTACCATATACCATCTCATATATCAGTACTGTATCTGTTCATTTCACTTCAATTGGCCTCAGGCCTGCTGGTTTGCGAGAAAGTGAGGGGCACTTCCTGTAAGCTACAAACTGATGGGCTTGTGAGGGAGCCTTGCTGCTCAGTGACACTTTCTTTGTATGCAGAAGCCCCTAATTTTAGTCCTTGGCATCTCCCAGCAGAGTTGAAAATATCTCCTGTTGGAAACCCTGGAGAAACTCCACCAGCTAGTATAGATTGGGTTCAGACCCTTTGGCCTGCCAGATGTTGCTGTACTACAACTCCCATCAGCCCTAGGGGCAGTCCTAGTATCTGGTAGTCCATGCCCAGTGGCAAGGGATGATGGGAGTTGCAGTTCAACTATGGCTGGAAGGCCCAGGTTTCCCACATTTGTACTGAGTTAGGTGGACCAATGGGTTGACTCTGTCTGAGGCAGTTTCCCTATGTTCATTACATTACAAAACCAAGCAGTCCTTCACAGAAACATTTGGAAGATTCTGTGTTCAGATCCCCCTTGTGAACTTCCTGTAGGAAGTTCATAAGACCAGAGCTATGGACTGGAAATCCCAGTTGCTTCCGATCTTGTCACAGTAACCATGCAAAAGCAAGCCAGCTGTTCTGCTCTTCTAGGGAAGATGACTCAGGAAAGGACTTCAGCCCTGTGGTTGGGGACTCTGACAACTAAGCATGCAGCATGAGCCCCTCCTCATGAGTAAGCTCCCCAAACATCCAAGCTCCCTCGTGTAATCCCGCACTGGAAATACCAAGAGGCACACAAGGAGGATGCTGAATGTCAGAGATGCACACGTTTCCAAGCTAGCACACGGCCCCTTTGAGTCCACTCCACTCTCTGTTAAGGGGTGTACAGCTTCAGACGTCATCAACTCCTCCATCATGACAGGAGGTAGAGATGTGGATCCCATGGTCCTCCAGGTGTTACTGCTCTCCAACTCTTGTTGTCCCTGACAATGCTGGTCTGGGCTGACAGGGTCTAAGAATATCTGGAGGGCCACAAGTTCTCCATCTCTTCTAGAAGACCTTATCTGAATGCCACACTCTCTTGAAACAACATGGGCTGTATTGGACACCTTGCTGCCAGCTATGCCCCTTTGGATTATGCTTAGTGCCCAAGTATCCTGCCACTGGAACAGGCAACTTCCAATACATGGCTTTCTCCGCCGCTCTAACAGGTATGCCACTCTTTGTCTTTCAATATGGCTGTTGCATTTTTATTATAATTACTGCATGTTCCCCAACTCCTGACTCAATTTGGTTTTGACACTTGCAAAAGATTCCACACCCATCCACATCATACACCAAATCTGACTTACTTGGTCCTTTGTTTTCCCATGCTCATTCCCCAAATGGAAGTTGTGCTTCTCTGTAACGCCAAGCTTACTAGCAAGAAGCCTCCAGTTTCTTTTTCTTGTGGCTATCTCTGTGGCCACCTTAACAAGTTGCAGGTCACTCAGTCCTTCTTTATCCTGAATATCTGCAGTGAACTGCAAAAACAAAGTGGATTATTAGAGAACTGCATTCCATGGGTGAGCCACATGGGCTTCGATGGACTCAGCTTCTGGTTAGAACTTTATTCTGATTGGTTAACAACATAAAGTTATATTTTAAATGACCTTGCTAAGCGGAAACCCATTAAACTAAACAGTAGCCATATAATAATAATAATAATAATAATAATAATAATAATAATAATAATAATATCTTTATTGTCATTGCCCCCATCGGGGACAACGAAATTACTTGACTGCTCCATAAAAACACTAATTAAACAATACAGTATAATACAGCAAGGGAGATAAGATGACTTTCAAAGTCCGGGCTTCCCATTCAGGGCCGAGATCGCTCTGGAGAAGAAGCTGTTCTTAAGATGGCTCATTCTTGTCTTCATCGACCTGTATCTCCGTCCCGGCGGCAAGAGCTCGAAGAGACAGTGACCAGGATGCGATGGATCTTTTACTATGTCCAGTGCCTTCCTATGGCACCTTGTAGCATAAATGTGCTCTAAGGTGGAGAGTGGGCAGCCAACAATACTCTCTGCTGCCTTAACAACCCTGCGGAACCCCATCCTGTCCTGGGTAGTACAGCTTCCGTACCACACACATAAGCCATAAGTGAGCACGCTCTCAATTGCACAGTGATAGATGGCAAGCAGCAGTTTCTGCGGAAGATGGTTTTTCCTTAGTATTCTCAAAAAGTACAGTCTCTGCTGCACCTTCTTCACAAGCCCCCTTCGGAGGAGTTATCAGGTTTGCATCTAACAGCCTTGTATATTTCTCTTTTGCTCCCTTCACACTCTGTGAAAAGACAGGGCATGTAGAATGATGTACAGTGGTACTTCCGGTTACAAACTTAATTCGTTCTGGAGGTCTGTTCTTAACCTGAAACCGTTCTTAACCTGAGGTACCACTTAAGCTAATGGGGCCTCCTGCTGCTGCTGCTGCCGTGCCACCAGTGCACGATTTCTGTTCTCATCCTGAGGTAAAGTTCTTAACCTGAGGCCGTCTTAACCATTGGCACCAGGAGTGCGGAGCACTCGGGTGCCGGGCTCTCAGGGGCGCCAGGCCGAGAGTCTGGGGCCCGAGAGTTGGAGTCTGGGGAAGAGCTTGCCCGTCGGAGCACCGCAGCAGGCTCTTCTGCCGCTGGAGGCTCTGCACTATGAGTTCGGGGGCAAGTGAGCCAGCGATGCGCTGAGGCGGCTCCACCCTCCTGCACGACTGGGATTGGCGTAGGGCCATGGAGAGGCCCGCCCAGAGCATGCTGCTCACACCACGAGGCGCACGGCTTTCCTCAGCCGTCAATACTGACGCTTCGGGCTGGTTTGTTGCACTGGGCTGGGGGGCGGGGATAGGAGGATCTTTGCACCCCAGCGCCACATGTGCTTAGGACAGCCCTACCTGGGGTACTACTTCTGGGTTAGCGGAGTCTGTAACCCAAAGTGTTTGTAACCCAAAGTGTTTGTATCCTGAGGTACCACTGTAATAGGGCTGTGCTTGTGGCCCCGCCCAAACCATGTGCAGCTCCTCTCATTCATATAATTCATGAAATTGCATGGGTGCCTCTGCATGTAGTTACTGGCTTCCTCAGCTCTGGAACCTCACACAGTAGATGATGGGGACAAAGGGAGAAACAGGTGTGTGTCTGGGCAGGTCCAGATTTGTGGGCTCACTGCAGCTTTCTAAGCACCTTGTCCCTTCATGCAAGTAACTGTTGGCTGCTTTCGGCAAAACGGTTGGCAACATCTCGCTTTGGGTCACAAGACAAGATGGTATCCAAAACGCTATTTCAGAATGTTCCGCTGAGTTCTCTTTAGAAGCTATGATTCCATAGGAACAGGTCAAGAGTCTACATGGACATAGTACTGGGATTTCCACAAGATTTGAGACATGTTCCATATGCTCTCCATGCAAACAGCCCTACCTGCCATTTCTAGACTACTGCATCTCAAACCCTTGGGTCAGATTAAGTGTACTTCAAATAGATACACAAATCAAAAGCGGACGATTTAGAATTGCACTCTCTCTCACACACATCCTTCTGAATTAATTTGATCTTTCAAAAGCCAGACCAATAAGAATGCCATTCAGAAGGCTGCTAAGCCTTGGCATTTTGCAGTTCTCTGTATTTAACAGATACGAGCTTTGCAAATATGTGGACTTATTAGAATTCTGGAAAGAGATGTTGACTGTACTCATATTGCTGGTTAGATGCAGAGATATTAAAAGTCCAACAGATATAATCTTGTCACGTGTTACGTATAATATGTCATGTGCATATTCTTTAATATAGATTGGTAACCACTTTCTTTTCTCCCACAAATTATTATTAGTGAAAAGTGACAACTTTTTTTTAAAAAAGGGGAAATCTTAAAAATAAATCATAATGTCTACTTACACTCAGATAAGAAGTAGGATGCTCAATTTGTGTCAGATTTGGAGGTATTATTGGAAAATCTAGTGTAGATTTGACTATTTCTTCTGAAAAGGATAGAACCCAGGCAACAAACATATCTTCAGAGATATACCCTAAGGAGAAAATGTTCTTCTTACATTAATGCTATTTATCTGCAAGATAATGGGTGCTATCCTGTAACTAAAGTTACTAAATACTCGTCAGTGGCAGCCCCACACACAGCACATTACTGTGGCCCAGTCTGGAAGTTCCCAAAGCATCATGGATATTCTACTACTAGGGAAGGTTGGTTTTAAAATGTGCTCTGATCCAAAGCTCTTCAGATATTCAGAGCTGGAGAAACGACTCCTAGAAAGAGCAGGACTCCCTATTCACTGAATTGTCAGGGGCAATAGCTGCACATGAGTGCAATGAGGATGGTTACATATTTCTATCTGGAATTGTCATGAATAGGAAAGTCCTTGTGGATGCAGAAAAGCTGTTTGCACACTGGGTTTCTGCGTAGAAAATAGCCTCTGGATCACAGAGTAATTTACAGGTATGTATTTACATACATAAATACTTACTGCAAATTTATGTATGTAAAGAACCAGCAGTGACGGTATACGATGCTTTGGTTTTAAAATAATAAACACAATCTAGCCATAGTTAAGCACTTTTAAGCCCCATTGGTTTCAGTTGGGAGAAAGTGAGTACATTCTTAATTGTCTCATTGGAATTAACAGGAACAGCTTGACTTCAGTTGAGTCATGTAAAAGCAAAATAATCCTGGAAACCACATCTCTTTGCAAACTCCCCCTCATTTCTGTTTGCCACGTAACGAAGAATCCACAAGATGGTGCTGTGTCACATCCTTTATGAAAAAAAATACATTGTTTTTGATCTTCTTTCAGTCAATTTAAGTTTCCTGTTAACATGGTATCCTATACATCGTGGACCCTGGAATGCACATTTCTTCAATCAATATTCTCAAAAAGTCAGCACGCTACCTTGATTGTCTTTATCCACTTCCTTGAGGAAAGTAGCAGAAAGTTCATCAACGGCACTGCAACTTTGCATAGGATATAAGTCATGCAGCAAACACCTGAGTTGTTCCTTGCCAACAATGCCAGAGAATAATGTTTGGTATAGTCCTAAGCAAGGGAGATGAAAAACAAACTGGAGGTTATTTTCTAAATCTGCTCCAAATATTTTCCCTGTTTTTATTATTAGTTAGAATTTTGGAGAAGTAAAAAACCCTGCCATCGTTGACCCCCTCTCCCCAAAATTACTGATACTTCCACCTTTCAAGATTATTCACATGGGGAATTCCAACCAGTCATGGATCACAGAGTGAACAGGATGATTTTGTGCCATGGATTCCATCTAACAAGTTGCTAGGCAGTAGCGGAGGCTAAAATCTTGTGGGTACAGAACTGAAATCTTGGGTCAGATTAAAAAGCCCTTCTAGATCTCTGAACATTTTAGATCAGGGGTCAGCGAACTTTTTCAGCAGGGGGCCGGTCCACTGTCCCTCAGACCTTGGGGTGGGGGGCGGACTATATTTTGGGGTGGGAGGAAATGAACGAATTCCTATGCCCCACAAATAACCCAGAGATGCATTTTAAATAAAAGCACACATTCTACTCATGTAAAAACACCAGACAGGCCCCACAAATAACCCAGAGATGCATTTTAAATAAAAGGACACATTCTACTCATGTAAAAACATGCTGATTCCCGGACCATCCGCGGGCTGGATTTAGAAGGCGATTGGGCCGGATTCGGCTTCCGGGCCTTAGTTTGCCTACCCATGTTTTAGATGGGGCAGGAAGTCATAGATGGGGCACAATGATGTTAGCCAGCAACCTGGCATCAGCAGTCAGGTTCTGAAGACCTTTCCACATCACACTATGGAATCTGAAGCAACCAAACAGCACCACCCCAGAAACTGCTTCTCTTCTGCAAGTAACCAGTTTAAGCAGGAATTGCCTATTCACCAAGACGCCACTGTAGACACAGCTTTGGGAGCAGGACAAGGAGGTACAGCAGTGGCAATGGGTGAATAATTTCTTGGAGACTGGATCTACTGCCCATATGGATCCTGCTGCCCGAGGTGGTCACCTCACCTTGCCTCATGGGTGGGCTGGCCCTGGGTCTGGCCTACAGCCACTCTCTGCATCTCCTCCCTCCTCTGTGGTAGTGGCTTCAATCATGGATTTAATGGGACTTTGGTCTGAGGAAGCAAGGAAAACAATCTTCTCTTAAGTATATTTATCCAATACCGCACAGACAAAAGAAAGGAGATTTAGCCGAAAAGGGTTCAAGAAGAATTGACTTTGGCCTCAAGGCAAATACAAGCTTAGCATTCACAATATTGTTCTCTGGTGACAATATCAGAATGCCACTTTTATAAAGCTAAACTCCTGTGTACCAATGACACTTACAATCCGGAGCACCCTCTGCCCCACCAATTTTGTTAAGGAAAAAAAAGAAAAACATGCACTTGGGAAATCAATAAATCTTTAGATGTGCGTCATTATCATTTTTATGAGTTCGGTGAAATCACAGATGCTGTATCCTCTTCATTTGGGATAATTGCATTGTTTGCATGCATCACGGGAATTAGAGTGGAATGACGGTAATTTATTGATTTGAACAAAAGGGCTTACCACTCATGTGGTAAAAACAAACAAAAAGGTATTGGCTGGTTTAAAAGCCAGATGTGCCCCAAAATCCTGTCAATAACTGGTGTTTCTAAGAACCATTGATTTGTTCTTAAGCAAAGCCAATCTGCAAAGGGGTTTTTCTCAAGTTTCCCATGTTGGAGCAAGTTAATTGAGCTAAGGGGCAGGATCTCAAAAGATACAAGAACTGTTTATGATTATTCTTGAGCTCAAACCTGGCACTTTTTCTGTGGGCACGACCAGAAAAAGAGACTAGAAAAAGAGGTGCCAGAACTCACAATGAACACCTCCTTCATTCTCTTAGAATGTCAAAGGCACCCACCTGAGAGGTGCCAGAACTGAGTTCTGGCTGAAAAAAAACAAACACCCTAGGCATGGCATTGCTGATGTTGGCAAGGTCACAAGCTGATCTTTAAACCCTAAATGGCCTCAGTCCAGTATACTGTACCTGAAGGAGCGTCTCCACCCCCATCATTCAGCCTGGACACTGAGGACCAGCGCTGAGGGCCTTCTGGCGGTTCCCTCACTGCGAGAAGTGAGGTTACAGGGAACCAGGCAGAGGGCCTTTTCGGTGGTGGCACCCACCCTATGGAACACCCTCCCGTCAGATGTCAAGGAAATAAACAACTATCCAACTTTTAGAAGATATCTGAAGGCAGCCCTGTTTAGGGAAGTTTTTAATGTTTGAAGTTTTATTCTGCTTTTAATGTTCTGTTGAAAGCCGCCCAGAGTGGCTGGGGAAACAAAGGGCCTAGCATGATAGAAAGGAATTCATTTTTTAAAATTTTATTTTAAAATGGTTTGCAAGTAACCTTAACACACAATGGTGGATCCAAACTAAGGAAACTGTACTTCATTCCCATTGAGATCATTGGGCCAAGTGAGTCATGGTGTAAGTAAGCTCCATTGATTTAAATGGAAACTAAGAGAAATTAAAATGCAGTGCGATCAGCCCTCTGTTTACTCGGGAGTATTCTATCCTTTCTATTAATTGCTTTATTCAGCTGCCTGAATCTTTCAACATTGCTAAAATGTTGCCATACTCCCAAGCTTCTCTTTTCGTTTTCTCTCCCCCACAGCTCAGTTTTCTTCATTGAAAAACAGCCTTCAGCAGAGGATATCTAGATTACTGAAGTGTGAATCTCCTTGCAAGCCTGGCAGTAATCCAAAATTCCTATTAATTTGGAATATAAGAGTCAATTTCATGGTTTAAGTCTCATGATGCAAGCCCACATTTCAACGCTGGTCAGAGATACCAGGCTGTGTCGCAAATACTGTGGACTAATGCTCTGCCCTACTCAGAAATGCTGGGCCTCGCCAACGAACCTTATCAGGGATTCTCAAATAGCCACCCTTTAGAATCAAGCAATGCCTAACAGTGACTGATGAATCTATTTTTGATGCTATTATTCTGTGACCAGAGTTAGTACAGTCGGGCTGATGAATTTTTATTCGGACGTCACCTGCTAGCTACACATCTGAATAATTCTTCAGCCCACAGGAAAGATGCATTAGTATCTGTCATGGCCCTTGGGGGGCTCTGTAGCTATCTGTTTTTGTTGCTGTTTCATTGTCACAGATTTGCAAGAATCCAAGCAAGCTTCATCTTATTCCAAGAGAAAAGAAAACAATCACGGAGTCCAGCACCCCAAAACTACAAAAGTGTTATTACTGAGGCGGATCCTCGCTTCCCCTTAACGTTTCCCCATCAAGCATCTAGTGCAGCTGTTAACAATTTGATAACTAAGAACATCCTAGTCTGATCTATCACCCACGTCTGGATCAATAGCTGCAGCAAACAGCTTCAAACACAGTCATGGGTCCCTAAAGCATGCAAGCCCCACAGCAACGACCCTTGCTAAAAAGAAAGCAGTAGAAATCCTGAATTCTAGTCCCTACCATTCCTTCACTAATACAGTGGTACCTCGCAAGACGAAAATAATTCGTTCCGCGAGTCTTTTCGTCTTGTGATGTTTTTCGTCTTGCGAAGCACGGTCCGTCGCAACTGCGCCTCTTCAAGCGGCTTTAAGAAAAAAGCGCAAGACGTTTTTGTCTTGCGAAGCAAGCCCATAGGGAAATTCGTCTAGCGAAGCAACGCAAAAACGGAAAACCCTTTCGTCTAGCGAGTTTTTCATCTTGCGAGGCATTCGTCTTGCAGGGCACCACTGTATGTTTTCCTGTCAATGATGGTGATGTGAGGTCCTTAATATATCATTCATACCTTCAGACTCACTGCTTCAGTACACGAAAGTTTAAAGCCCTACAGACATGTTCTAGAATGAAGTGAACCACTCATAAGTCTCTGACGCTGACCTAGCTAGGAAGATCCAGGTGTCTTCTTATTATATATGAGGAACTTATATATGAGGAGAAATGTGCCAAAATTGAGTGAATATATGGTATAGGAGGAACTAGTATAGTGGTACCTCGGGTTAAGAACTTAATTCATTCTGGAGGTCCGTTCTTAACCTGAAACTCTTCTTAACCTGAGGTACCACTTTAGCTAATGGGGCCTCCCACTGCTGCTGCCGTACGATTTCTGTTCTCATCCTGAGGTAAAGTTCTTAACCCGAGGTACTATTTCTGGTCACTGGAAGGACAGATCCTGAAGCTGAGGCTCCAATACTTTGGCCACCTCATGAGAAGAGAAGACTCCCTGGAAAAGACCCTGATGCTGGGAAAGAAGAAGGGGACGCCAGAGGACGAGATGGTTGGACAGTGTTCTTGAAGCTACCAGCATGAGTTTGACCAAACTGCGGGAGGCAGTGGAAGACAGGAGTGCTTGGCGTGCTCTGGTCCATGGGGTCACGAAGAGTCGGACACGACTAAACGACTAAACAACAACAACAACTATTTCTGGGTTAGCGGAGTCTGTAACCTGAAGCGTCTGTAACCCGAGGTACCACTGTACTAGGCATATTTACTTGGGCAGGAGTGGGGAACCTCAGGATCAGGAGTCAAATGCCCTTTGTATCTGCCACTCATGACTCTTCCCAGGCCACACTCCTGGTTGGCCCTGCTTTGCTCCTTGATTGTTTTTGTCTGGCTAGAATGTCTCATCCCATCGAATCATAGAGTTGAAAAGGACCCTGAGGGTCATCTAGTCCCAGTGGCATTGCTGGCAACATCAACCCTGCCATGTGGGAATCCCTTGCAGATGAAAACAGTGCCTGGAGACAGGCAGCAAAGTTGTGTAAACAAAGTAGTGGCCAGAGCAGAAGGGACCGCTGGGAGGAGAGCAGAGAGAAGGAACGCCGTGATGCATCTGCAGCAGCACAACTGGACACCTTCATCTGCCCCAGCTGCAACAAAACATCTCTCCCACATCAGTCTCTACATCCACAGCAGGCGCTGTAACTGTCCAACAGCTTGAACTCACCCCAAAAGGCACACTCCTCCACTGTCTACCAAGACAGATGGATGCCCACAAATTACCATATTTTTTGCTCCATAAGACGCACTTTTCCCCCACCTAAAAAGTAAGGGGAAATGTCTGTGCATCTTATGGAGTGAATGTGTGGTTGATCGCTGGCTCCGTTTCTGGCCCCGCGCCCTTGCCCAGGCCTCCATTGTTGAATGTTCTGCAGACGGAGGCTGTTTCTTTCCCCAGTGACATGTGACTGGCTGATTAAATTATATGTCTGGAAATTGTAGAAATGGCTCCCTTTCCTTTCCTAAAAAAGCTGCAGAACTGTGAGCTGAACCCCATAAAAACAGGATTTTTTCCATTTGCAAAGTAAGCTCAACAGCTTTGAACTGATCCTCAAAAAAGGGGTTTCCCCCTTTGCAAAAGTAGCTGCAGAACTGTGAACTGATCCCCCCAAAAATGGGGTTTTCCCCCTTTCCTCCTCTAAAAACTAGGTGCGTCTTATGGTCAGTCTTATGGAGTGAAAAATACGGTATTTATATACTGAGTACTGTAAAATCTATATTTTTGCTATTTTCCATTTATGCATGTCCATAACGTCTGTGTGTTTTGTTTGTTTGTTTTTCCTCTTTTTCTAAGATGTATATCTGTTGAATCTTTTTTTTTTTAATGACAGAGCCACCCCTTTCTACTCACAACAACTCTGTAAGGTAGGTTAGGTGGAGAAGCAATTGTGGGCCCATGGTCACCCAATGAGCTTTGTAGCTGAGTGGGGATTTGGTGATTTGGTCTTCCAGCATCTAGTCCAACACACTAAGTAGTCATTGGACCACACTGGCTCTCAAATGAAGTTTGATGGGTAGGCTTATAAGGAAAGACATGATCCTTCAGATATCCCGGTTCTAAGCCACTTAGGGCTTTACATGTCATAACCTATAGAAATCACACAACTGAAGTTACTCTCAAGAAATTCACTTCCATATTTTTCAATCAAAGCTCCTTTCTCCCATGACTGTAGGCGAAATAATTTTAGAAAATGCTGTGAGATAAGAACTGGATTACAGTCTTTTGTTTCACAGAGAAGGCCAAGCCCCTAGAGCTATATCATTTCTGTAAAGCATTGGGTGTGTGCCTGGGGCTGGGGTTTTGAGAAGAAAGGAGCAGTTATTCCTGTTTGGTTGTTTTTAAACAAAATGATTTAATAGCAATAATAGTCGTTCCAGCAAAGGATTGTCCAGCAGCCAGCTGGAGGTAATAGCCCAAAACAAAGCAAAATTCCAGAATATCAGTTTCCCCCATCTGGCCATTAATCTGCAGGAAATGCACTGTGTGCTGTAATTGCTTTAATTAATCAAATGAACTCTGCACTTCAAAACTGGTATTCCTGGGTTTTTCAATTGAGACAGCTAATCCCATCAGGTATTTCAAAAGCAAAACCTTTCAGCACTTCTTCACTCCTTCCAAGCCTGGGTAATGAATCAATAATTTCATTTTGAATGCAGAGCAGCTGAACGTGGGCAACAGATTTATACCTACAGCAATGTGATGCCTGAGTATAATGTTATTCAACCTGTTTCTTGGATTTCCCAAGAAGGCTAATCCAATAGAATTTATCATTAACCAACTACAGGAAGAGACCCTCCCTGGAGTTTGAAGAAGAGAAGAAGAAGAGTTTGGATTTGATATCCCGCCTTTCACTCCCTTTAAGGAGTCTCAAAGCGGCTAACATTCTCCTTTCCCTTCCTCCCCCACAACAAACACTCTGTGATGTGAGTGGGGCTGAGAGACTTCAAAGAAGTGTGACTGGCCCAAGGTCACCCAGCAGCTGCATGTGGAGGAGCGGAGACACGAACCCGGTTCCCCAGATTATGAGACTACCGCTCTTAACCATTACACCACACTGGACCTCTGTAAAGTAGAACATATAGTCACCTTACAGAGCAATAGGGGAGAAGAGAGGATGATAATTTCATGAACTAAGAATACCATTTTAGGATCCAGCCCCATGCCCAGGAAAGATAGTTGATGTATAAAATCATTCTGATAAAAGTCCTGATCTAAATCTACAGCAGAATGGACTAAAACAACCTAATGCAATACACATAAGAAAGTGAGTAAACTCTGAACTACAAGCCAGTAATGAATTAGTATGCAAAAAGCAAGTAAACTAGAAAATCCTGTGGCTTCAATCTCTACTCACTCATCTGGAAGCAAGTCCCATTGAAATAAATGGGGCCCGTGTCTGAAAACATGTAGATGCCATCAAAAAGTAAATGGCATTTTCCATTCCAAGAGACACAAGACACAACTTTTCATGAATACTAAACTACAGAGAAAATTGATAGTGATCCCTGGAGAACAAAATACTGGGTAGAGGAATATCCCCCGACAACACGACAAAACTACCACACACGACTGCTTCTGTATAATCATCCCACACAAGCAAGCAAACCTCCCTGGACTTGACTGGAGTTCGGCTGATTTACAAAGGCAAAGCCCATATCTTACTCAGACTCTTAGTCTGCCAATAGGTTGCAGACTGCAGTACTGAAATAGCCATACATTCATTCTCATTTGCAGCACAGGGCATTTGCTGATTTGATGTCCCAAGCCATAAACTTGTCCACAATGAGGTGGGAATTGGGCTACAACCAATGTGGGTGCAACCACCTATACAAATCTTCATTGTTGAATAGATAGGTCTTTTCCCTTTGCTCTTTCTTCCAAGGCTCTGCCTTGCTGTGTATTCGAATCATTCATTTATTTTTTTGTCATAATATAGTGCTTGCTTGGTCTATTCTGCATGGTCTCTGATCTGGCTTTTTTTGTTTGGGCCAGAAGATAACCCTGTAGAAGATTCTTTAAGTACTTAGAACATAAGAAGAGCCTACTGGATCAGGCCAATGGCCCATCAAGCCTAGCATCCAGCTATCACAGTAGCCAGCTAGATGTCTATAGGAAGCCAGTAAGAAGGATCTGGGCACAACAGCAACTGAGACTTCCTGCTTCTTATAGAGATGGACCATAGCCATAATAGCTAGCAGCCTCTGATGGGTGACAAACACATTTATTTGAGTTGTGATGGTGTCATGGCTAAAGCCACAATTCTGGAAGATGCTTCAAGATGAATCTCTTGAAATATTTAGATTGTTTTCAACCTTCTTTACTGGTGTTCTGATAACAGTAAGGACTTGTGAGATAACACACATCAGACAGAGTTTTATACATTAACAGCACGTTCTGCAATTACATTCCTAATCAATGCGGAGAATACAATAGGTGGCTTTTATTTTTTTTTAAAAAAACTAGTTTTGTGAGTGAAATATCAGTCTTAATCATTTCCTTCGTTATTATTTCCTCAAGAACGTTAACCCTTGATTGGGTATCATATAGATTCATCATAATGACTGTTCAATAAATCTGTCAATTTAAGCTTCTCTCGGTTTCTTATTTTCCCAGTCTTGTTCAGTTCTCCATATTTCCACATTCAATTGTGATTTGTTTTTAAAACTCTTGAAAATTTACCAGCGTTTTAGTGTGCATTTTCCCCTTATGTACACAGGTTTGATGTAGTTCTGCCTAATATACATATTTTTTGCAAAGTGCATAATGTAATGCATTTTGTGTTATTTTCATCTATTTCTGCATTTTTATGCAAACTTTCCCCTAGTAAATGCATATTTGTGCACATTACTTTGTGTACAAAATTCAGAGATATGCAATGTTCAAAGGATGGCTCCATTTTGGTTTATGCACTGTTTCAGAAAGTGTGAATATGGCAGGTTCCCCTTAAAATGCAAATTGAAATGGATTTCTCCTCCCTCCTTAGATATGACATGAATGGATCTCTCAGTAGTCTTACCTTATTATATGTTTAACAGGTAAGAAGGAAAGGAAAAAGTCTAAAGGCATATCTGCTTCTTAAGTATATTCCAGCTGTTATCTTACCCAGCTAGGGACAGTATCTTAACATTTGTTGTGACAGCAAATAAGAGCTCAAGATCAGATGCCGGCATATTCTACAAGGATAATACTGTGCCGTGCGAGGCCTCTGTCGAATGTGTCAGCAGATAGTGTCTACTGCAAGATTTAACACTGAAACTAACGGAATGTTGTGCTTAAGAGCAATTGAATAAACAGAGAGGACTAATATAAATCCTGGAATTATGTCTTACCTTTTACTTTGGTCTCCAAGCTGCTTTTAGATAGCCAGGACAAAGCATTACAGTAAGTCTGGAATGTTAACTGGTCACCATCCGTGACAGGAATTTGCTTTAACAACTGAAACAAACAGACAAACTTATTCAAAACCAAGGAGATAAATGATTTCTCTATCTTAAATACAGTGGTACCTCGGATTCCATACGGTTCAGGTTACATACGCTTCAGGTTACAGACTTTGCTAACCCAGAAATATTACCTCGGGTTAAGAACTTTGCTTCAGGATGACAACAGAAATCGTGCTCTGGCGGCGCGGCAGCAGCAGGAGGCCCCATTAGCTAAAGTGGTGCTTCAGGTTAAGAATAGTTTCAGGTTAAGAACAGACCTCCGGAACGAATTAAGTACTGAACCCGAGGTACCACTGTATTTTTCTCCTAAATTTCCATGCAGGGCCAGCCATAACATTAGGCATAGTGAGGCAATCGCCTCAAATGACAGGTGTTATGGAGCAGCAGCAGCAGCCATCCAGCCACTCCACTTGAGCCTCCTATTTGTTCTTCTCTGTCAGAAGACACAGCTATGTGTGCCGCACAGACTGTCTACCTTCCTGAACCCCCAAATATTAGCAAAAGTGGAGATTAGTACTGAGCGATCCATTGTGTATTAATGACATTGTTTTCCATGCAGAGCAAGACACTCATCGCAATGCAAATATCTGCATTCTCCATTGGCTACGTGCTCAGGATTGATGAACCCAGTTTTTGCTATCGTACACATATAACTAACAATTAAGCTCCTTATTTTGGAGATTTATAGCATCATCACTGTGTAAGCTTGAGAATGAAAACAATATTTGCCAATTTCTTCTATGTGAAGTGACTGGCAGCAGCTTTGACTGTTGCACCAATTATGCTTTGCACATATCTCTTTTAAGAGTACAGCACATGCATTCCCCATGCCACAGGAGGGAGCACTAGAATCAAATTTTAAGCAAGCAGCATTTCCTGCCTCTTTGCTTCCTTTTATTAAATAGGTTAACCAAATATATTTAAAAGCACCAGGTTGTCAACTGCAACTGACTTCAAAACATAATTATTTATATTACTTGCCAATTAACAGCTCTTTGTTCTCTTAAAGACTCATCATGTTGCAGAATATAAAAATATGGTTACTTATACGCCTTAATTTTTCATCCACCTTTCTTCCAAGGATTCAAAAAATTGTAGAATTGGAAGGGTCATTGAGGGTCATCTAGTCCAACCCCCTGCAATGAAGGAATCTTGCATTATTTTCTTGCGCCCCCCCCAATATTTAATCTTCACAACAACCCTCCAAGGTTGGTTAAGCTGAAAGGATAAAAACAAAAAAAGTGTTGTTTCTACAGCAGCAGGAACATAGGAACAGGGGAGAGAGAATCACTGCTTTCTCATATAAAATATTGATTCTATAGATTGGTTGCTATGCACATTTCTAACACTGTCTTCCTTGGGGGGGGGTCACTGCTGAAAAATACTTATAGTATATCATCTGGATGATGTGCTGTAACTATTCTTCAGAAATTGCCCTTGAGAGAGAACTCGAGTTTAAAGTCTCCAATATATAGAATAAATATTCCTTATCATTAATCAGCAGTTTTCCTGTTTCTTTTGTTCCACTTTCAACCGCCAACCACAAATCTTCCCATTCTTAATCTGTGGAATGAAGGCAAAAACTTTTATGCCTTTGGCCACATGTGTTTTGTCCTGGCTGCCAATATATAGTAGGCTTACAGTTCCAAGTTTTTAACGATGCGTAACGATTACTGGAGGTTCTTCTCATACTTGCAAGACCTTTTGCATCGCACACATTCCTGCAACTGGGTTCTGTGAACAGCTAGTTCTGTGAGTAGTGAGCAAATTTCTAAGGAATGTTCAGGGATAAAGGCTGACTTACTGTACCTTCAGAGGGCCAAGAATCTCCATGGAAACCCCACTACACAAGGACCAGACTGGCAAAGGAAGAGAAACCATTGCTGGAAGAAACTCCAGAAGGCAGTGAGGTTGATGAGTCTTGATGGCTGTGATGAGCAACCAGCAAGACTTTTTCATATTTTTATTATTCTTTTAAGGAGGGGGAATACTGTCCTTGACCACCTTGTCTGTGAAGTAAGCTAATCCCCCACCTCAGTCCCTGAAATTCTTAGAAAATTCTCCTGCACAGTCACAGTTTGGAGATGGGTTTTCTTTCCATTTCGCTATTACAGTGGTACCTTGGGTTACATACGCTTCAGGTTATATACACTTCAGGTTACAGACTCTGCTAACCCAGAAATAGTACCTCGGGTTAAGAACTTTGCTTCATGATGAGAACAGAAATCGTTCTACGGCGGCGTGGCAGCAGCAGGAGGCCCCATTAGCTAAAGTGGTGCTTCAGGTTAAGAACAGTTTCAGGTTAAGAACGGACCTCCGGAACGAATTAAGTACTTAACCCGAGGTACCACTGTAGTTTGACCAAAAATATCAGGCTGGCTGTAATAAAAAAATGTACCATTTTCATACTTTCATTGCAATTAGGTTCTCCCAAAAGACATTCTATCTGTTGCAGAAATACCACTTGTGAAATGCAAGCATATCGTTTATTGACTCATAAATAAACCTTCTTCTATATAGAGATATATGTTTATTTTCATAGAACATTGTCTATTTTACAGTGGTTTTTTTAAATAAAAATAATAATATTGTAACCCACCCTGGAACCTTATGGTGAAGGGTGGGGAAGAAATCTAATAAATATCATATTTTTCTTGGCTTCCACTGCAAATGTTCTCCTGTGGGGCATCCAGCGCCAAGCAAGGTTTTCCCCATCCTTGGACAAATCCTTGTTTAAAATCCCCCAAAAACCTTTCTTTAAAAAGCAGGAAGTGGAAGTGTTATCAAGGCATTTAGTCCAATAGATGCAAGCATTCAAGCTGTATGATCTCTTCATTCAAAACATAAAAGAAAACAATACTTTTTTATATTAAAAAAACCTAAACTCCACCCTGTTGGAGGCGAGTGGAGGAGGTATGAGTACCACATGCCTGCCTGAATAACAGTTTAATAGAGTCTAAAAGTCTCTAGGAGGCAGACAACAATTCTCCATTTGTTTCAAGGACATGACCAGAGAACAAAAAGCAGAAATAGGACTGCGACCACAGAATTCCAAGCAGAAGCTTGAATCTGAATTCCCCTGGAATGAAGAATCCAGCCCTGGAACAACGAAAGCCTTTGGGAAAAGGTGACCGCCCACCTCTTATGGCAGGAGCTAATTTTGCAAGTCCGTAGAGATGGTGAGAAGGGAAGCTTGTGCAAAGCGAACAAGGGAAGCTTATTCAAAGATAAGGATTCCATTCTCCATATTACACGCATTTGGTTTGAATGAAATATGGTAAAATGTTGAGCCATTAGTTAAGTCAGGAAGGCTTACATCTTCCTAAGGTTGTCTAGGTGACAACAGAACACAAATGAGAAGAAGGATGCACACAATTTCCTGACTCCCAAACTGGCTGTTGAGCTCTATAGTAGCCATGACAAGCAGGTCATATACCCTTTCTAATCTAATACTATTTGAAGGAGGTAAAGAGGTAAGTCTCGCCTCATGTCCTTGTAGTTCATGTGTGGCTTGGCTTATTCTCCGTTGCAATCCAAGCAACTGTTCACTATCGCAAAGTGAAATTCACAATTTCTGCATGGCAGAAATAAGAATGGTCCTTTCCCTAGTAAACAAACTCTCTGTGTACCGATTTTTGGACTTTGTTCTTTCACAGCAGACGGAATCCTCTTGAAACCCCTTGAGGCTGGAACATCTTATAAATATACAATTGATCCAACAGCTTTGAAACGCTGTTGCTCTTCTGCATGACCTTGATTTGCAGCAGGTTTATGGAATTATGAACCTGTGGAAAAGTTCAACTATGTTATTTCCGATATCTTTGTTTTCAGTTGCAGGGTGGATCTGTAGGCTGACTGGCTCTGGAGCTTTTCTGTATCTCTAGAAAGAAACAACTTCTTGGCTTCACAGACAGCAAAGCAATTATAAATTCCTCAGACTCTAATTAAAAACCAGATAGGTTTCCAAAACACTATTAAAGACACACTAGGGGAATAAGGATTTCAATTTATTGTCATGAATATCAAGCTCGTTTCCTTATTAGCTGCAAAGCAGTGAAGAGTAAATGTTCCATAGGCAAAGCATTCTGTTTAACAATGGTAAAAAAAATGTACCTCAACAAGAAAATGGTGTTTTGCAATTTGTGCCTTCTTTCCACTGAAATATATCTACAGTAAATGAATCTGCACTAATGAGAAATATTTCCCATTAGGAGACACTATAATCTGCAAGCAAGTGGCAGGCATGTCGCAGCTTGTCTAGGTTTATCTTTTTCGCTGTATGTTTTCAAAATCTATGCATATTAATTTTGATTTATGAGCCGAGTTCTTACACTGGATACCTCCTTAAAATTGTTCATTCCATTTGACTGGTAACTATCTAGATCATTAATGCCCCTCTCCTCCCAAGATAAATCCTGTAGGTGAGGCCCATCCAACTCCCAAGAGAATGTGATCTACTCCCAGTATTAAAAAAAAACTGGCAGTGATCTATCCATTGTCACTGAGAATTGACCAGAGTTCTTCAGCTTTTCTTGGGGAGAGAAGAGTTATTAAACTTTTGGGGGGAAATCGGAGTTGTTGAGCTTTTCTGGGGGGAGAGCAGAGTTGTTGACCTTTTTTTCGGGAGGACAATATATTTTTAAGGGGGAATAACATACACCGCTCACCTCATTCGCAAAACACCAACAAACAACATTGACTGGTTGAACATCGCTCCTGTAGGTTATGCATGTGCAACTGTCAAATCTTTCCCCCTGAGGAGACATAGATGCCCACCATGTCAACTTACGGAAGTGGGTGGGGAACAGAAGGAACAGCAGCTATGGCAATGGGGAATGCTCTTAAGTTTGCTTGGATCCTAAATCGCATACTCTTGCCTTACTGTGCATGAGCTAGAGAGCCCACATTATCATGCCACATTTTCTTGTTCCTTCAGCAACTCCTGCCTCACTTACAGCTAGTAAGTGAACTGCATCCACCTTGAAATATTCAAGATAATCCCCCCATTTATCTGGTCGCATCCAAAAATGAAACTGAGATGAGTCAAGACCCTCTCATGATTCTGAGGCTCTTCTCCACACTTTAAGTTCACATCAGATTTATTTATTATTTTAAAATGTTTGTGATTCAGACTTATACTAAGAGCTAATAAAGATAAACAGCCACTGTCTATTACATAATGGTCTGAGGACCTCACTGCCCTTACTCTTCGCACATCTGGATGGATTATATAAATGTATATGTTTTAATTTAAGATGGATGTGCTGGTGGTTATTTCATGTGAGCTGAAGTTTTTTGTTGTCATTTTTCCTTTTCCTTTTCCCTTCTTTATTTTTAATAGCAAATTTAACAAACAAATAAAAATATTTCTTATAGTGCTCACCTTGGGTGGAAACCTCTGGTAAACCAGTAGATTCTACAAACAAATCACTGATGTTAAGGTAAAATTGTTGGCCTGTTTCTAAAAGAATTGTAATTTAAATATGTGCTTTTATAATCAGACAACACATTTGCAATGGATCAGCTAAGTCAGCTTTCAAAAGCAGTTCCTAGTCCTTTAACAATGGACAAATATTATTTTGTGTGTATGTGTCATAATATTCCAGTCCAGATATTTTAAAGGGATGCTGATAAAATGATGTTCCCTTTGAGGCTCTCATGTCTTTAGTGCAATTAAGACGTTACACAATAACAGGCTATTCTGCAGTTGTCTCATTTTAATAAGGGGAGAGATTTTATTGTTTATAGTCAATTATTAATAGCAGTGGAACTATCCAGAGTAGGTCAACTGGCAATCACTGCCTCTGATTATTATTTCATCTGGCTACAAACATTCATGCTTGGTTTTTAACTCTCTTAATAAAATTATGTTCGCTGTCCTGGCTAAAATGACCCAGTGCCTCTTCTTTCTTAAGGCTATTGTCTACTGGGGAGCAAAGCCAGCACGGTGATGCCCCTTGGGTTTAAAACACACTGCTTTAAACTAGGTTGGTTTTTTTAGACTGCAGCTTCTCTGCAGCCAATAGAACTTTATTGGAGCTGAGTGAATGGTCAGAGAACATTGTAAAGCATGTTGCAGGGCTGTGGCGTCATTGAAGCTGAGCAGCTGTGGACCTAATCAGTGCCTGGATAGGAGACCACTGGGAGCCCCACATAAGTTGCTCGGAAAGCAAAAGTTGCAAAGAGCAGGGGGGCAAAAAAACAAAAACAAACCCATGATGAGCTCTCCAACCCCACTAACTGTTTAGTTGAGCATATTCATTCTTCTAACATCATTACAATGTCCATGTCCTGGCTTTGCTT
This sequence comes from Podarcis bocagei, assembly GCF_964188305.1. NCBI lineage: Eukaryota > Metazoa > Chordata > Lepidosauria > Squamata > Lacertidae > Podarcis > Podarcis bocagei. The sequence continues at coordinate 31,617,003 of NC_138143.1, forward strand.
CAGTATCTGCTGAAGCCAGTGCTGCTGGTGCCAGAGGCAGGAAAACATAGACTGCAACATTTTACAGATGGGAAGCTTGCCTTGTACAGAATGAGACATGGCTCATCTAGCTCAGCAGATCTCCAGGGTTCCCAGGAAAATGCTCAGATGTAACCAGGGACCTACTGCGCCACTGAGCTATAACCCTTACCTAATGGCTATTTCTGCTAGAACCTTCCAAGGAAGGGCAGTATCCAAGTACAAAAGACCAGGTAAAACTGTGAACCCCTAGGGGTAATTGTTCGTAGAAGTGGCTTGGATAAAATAGGCTAAATGCAGAAAGTGAAGAAGTTGGCAAACTTTATAAGCGGGTAGGCTGAACAAAATTCTAGCTGTAAGATTGCTATAAATAAGAACGTACAGAGTCATCTGGTTAGCAGTCAGATAGAAGCCTAATCTGCTCTGCTCTGCTAAAAATAAATGAATGTATTACTGCAACTAGAACATGCTGGACATTCTTTTATACTCAAGAAACTCAGGCTGAAGGAAACTTCTTTGGCTCCCCCCAGGAGCTCTTAATTAGCTGTCAATTAGCTCAACCACCATGAGTGACTCTTGCAATTGCACCAACTAGCGGCTTTAACACTCTAAGAAGAAATGAACTCTTAGCTTACATTTTGATCCCTTCGCATTGCCATTCCAAGATAATAATAATACTATAATCAAGCAAAATACTAAGTTAGATCCATTCATTTCAATAAGTCTACTCTGAGTAAAACTTAACTGAATATCACCCAATGTTTTCTTCTTCCACCCCCTTTTATTAAAAACAGCTTTTCCGTTTCATTTTCTACCATTATACCTTGCCCTTAAATACAAAACTTTCCCAGGAAGGCTGACAAAATAATAAACATATATATAAACCATTCAAGACAAATCAATGCAAAACAACAATAACAACAACAACAAGTGAAACAGTAGGATAAAAACAATAACCTACCATTAGTTGAACAAATCATTACAAGGGAAATGTTAGGGAAAATAAGATGGTTTTTGCCTGGTACTGAAAGGGCGTGGAGGCTGCCAAGCATGTCTCCCCTGGGAGAGCATTCTAGAAGAGGGACACCCACAACTGAAAAATGAATGCAAGAAAAAAAGATTTGCAGTTGCTACTCAGTTAAGCCTGGAGCCAAAAACCTGAGCAGCCAACTGAAGCCAATGTTGTTCTGAAAGGATGCATGTATAGCTGTGATGTAAGTTTTCTGAGCCCCTCTTTTGCAGTGACATCTCTATCAAATGTGTGAGATTCCTAATGATTTTCTGGACGACTTTCCTTTCTCCCCTTGCTTATTGCTGGGCAGACCTTATCTAAGAGAAAGAGCAGAAAAGTTCACCCAGCGGCTGCTGGTTGTACCTTCTGGGCAAAAGGACTGTTGGTTTGCAGGAGGCGCATTCGAGGCACATTCCCCTTCTGGTCTGGCTGAAACATAAGGAACCTACTCCAACATCTTTGAACCTCTGGCACTGGCACTGTTCAGAGAAAGAAGGCAAATAAAATATTGACCGTTTTTAAGAGTACATCCCAGAAATTTATTTATTTTTAATTACATGTTAGGTGTAACATTGTGTGGATATGCCAAATATGTGTTATACAGGTATGCTGGTAGCTCAGGTAGCTGTGATTGGCTATAGCACCCTGTTGAATGTAAAATAACCAGATTTACTACTATGTATGGGAGGTAAAGGTAAAGGGAGCCCTGACCATTAAGTCCAGTCACGAACAATTCTGGAGTTGCGGCGCTCATCTCACTTTACTGCCCAAGGGAGCCGACATTTGTCCGCAGACAGCTTCTGGGTCATCTGGGTCATGACTAAGCCGCTTCTAGCGAACCAGAGCCGTGCACAGAAACGCCATTTACCTTCCCACCGGAGCGGTACCTATTGATCTACTTGCACTTTGACATGCTTTTGAACTGCTAGGTTGGCAGGAGAATGGACCGAGCAACAGGAGCTCACCCCGTTGCGGTGATTCGAACCACCGACCTTCTGATCGGCAAGCCCTAGGCTCTATGGTTTAGACCACAGCGCCATCCACGTCCCTGTATGGGAGGTGGATGTCCTCAAATCGCAAAAACCTAAGCTTACCATATTTCCCAAGCCACACCCATCACAGGTTCTGCTCAACTCCTCCCTTAAGTGCTTAACTATGACAGTGCATCTTCCCAGCTTAGATGGAGAGGTCCACTCACTTTTGCCACTTATCCCTAGTATATGGCCCCTGAAAGTTTGCTCATGTGGGAATGTGGCCCTGGGGCCAATATGAGTTTCCCACTCCTGCACTAAAAAAACAACCCTCAAATGAATTGAGTGATATTAGATTAAGGCCAGGCTAGATGTTTGATGTGGTGAATGTGTACATTTTTAAAGAATGTAAATAGCAGCTCAATCAGCACTGGGGACACAGGGGTGGGGGAGAGTAAGTTTAACCCCTTCCCCCCTGCCATAGTCAATGAAAATTCCCCACCCCACTTGCTATTTTTATCCGGAGGGAAGGATACCAGAGACACCACTGGAGATAAGCTCCTCCAGCTCCAGCGAGAGCAGATTTTAGGTCATGTATTCCCTCGTTTACAATCACACAGATATGGGCAAACTATGGGTGGTTGCTCCTCTTCTACTTCCACATATATCTACTTGCAACTGAAGAAGAAGAGTTTGGATTTGATATCCTGCTTTATCACTACCCTAAGGAGTCTCAAAGCGGCTAACAATCTCCTTTCCCTTCCTCCCCCACAACAAACACTCTGTGAGATGAGTGAGGCTGAGAGACTTCAAAGAAGTGTGACTGGCCCAAAGTCACCCAGCAGCTGCATGTGGAGGAGCAGGGAAGTGAACCCGGTTCACCAGATTACGAGTCCACCGCTCTTAACCACTATACCACACTGGCTCTCCAAAAGACTGTAGTCTTTTGCAGCAAGCCTTTTCAAGGCCAAGCTTGGATCGGGATGCCATTGGGACCACAAGGGAGCGGGCAAAAGATTGAGGCACCACCCATGCCAAGGTAGTGCCCGCCACCACTCCAATTTACTTTTCAAAAGCTATTTCTGCCATTGCTAACCGCATAGTGTCAGCTCCAGTTTGACCCTTATTTATTCAAGTTGGATGCTCCCACCATCACGCTACTGCAAAGAACAACTAGGAGGAAAGCAAAATGTCCCCAGACTGCCACTACCATCAAAGTTTTTGAAATTGCATTGTATGAGAAAGAAAAAATAGGCTTCTCTAAAAAAATACTGTTTTTATTTATTTTGATGGTACAGAAGATAAATTTTGAGAAAACAATTGTTACAACAGTAATCAGCAACTAACTTGTCCTGATAAAATTACAGACTTTTATCATGCCGTGTGTTAAAGTTTCATTTGATTACACTAAGAGATCATGCCACATTTTCCCACGAGTGCTGGGTGGGTGCTGGCATTTTTGTCAAGGCAGATTCCAACTCAGCTGCAAAAACAGAAAGTGATTTTTTTTTCACTGCAGCACTAGTTTTCAAAGGAGGTTCTGAGTCACTGAAGCTTCACCTGTTATTTGCTTGACAGAATTCTGGTGCAACAAGAAAGTGCTTCAAAGACAGATGTTGTCTTCCCTTTCTCAGCTACAGGAGTCGTATTGCTCATTTTATTACTAAATTCTGTCTGGAGATGTGCATCAAGAAATGCTGATGTGATATTCACCCTGGGTAGAAGACTGCTTGCAGGGCTTTCTGGAGAGACAAGAATCTAAGCAAGGCTAAACAACCCCCTCTCTCCAGATTGAAGAACGATTGCTTTGTTTTTTGTAACAAAAAGTCAAGTAAATTGAATTAGAAGTGTGTCTACACCAGACCTCAATATGTTTGGGGCTATTAATCTCATCAGCACCAGCCGACTTGGCCAATGGTCAGAGATGCTGGGAGTTATATTTAAACAACACCTGGGAGGCAGCAGGTTGGTTTATACTTTGTCCTAAAGAAGGGGCATCTTTTGGGGTTTTGTTTTTGGCTTTCAAGTCAATTCACGCATTTTTAGTTGCATTTCAGCATCAATAAAACTGCTAATTTTTTCACTTCTGAAAAAATAGAGCTTTTCTAGACATCAAGCAACAGTATCAATTGCAAGCATTACTATTGTCATAAATTCAGATTCATTAATAAATCATCGATAAAGACCTGCAGTTCAAAGTGGTTCACGAGATATATTTTTTTAAAGGTTCATTTTTAATTATTACTGAGCATACAGTGTGAATTATTTTAGCTTATGTCATGAGCCACTATGAAGGTCTATGGACAAAAGGTGGAATGAAATAAATAAATACTGCATTGGGTGTTCTACTCATGTGTAAATGCAACATGTGAGTTGGGAGAGTGGGGCCAAGTATGCCAAGCATCGTTCCTGTTGTCCTCTGTCAGCTGGAAGATGAATTTCCTCAGTCAGTAGAGCATGACACTCTTAATCTCAGGGTTGTGCAATCAACCCCCACATTGGACAAAAGATCGCTGTGTTGCACGGGGATGGACTAAATGAACCTCAAGGTCCCTTTCAATTCTACACCTCTATGAGCTTGTGGTATTTGCAGAGGGTTCCAATTGTGAGGGGACCTTCCACAAGTACCATAACCTCTCCACTTTGGAAGTTCATCCTCCAACTTAGGGAGGCTGGTGACAACAGCAGGCAGAGCTTAGCATGCTCATCAATACTTACATGTTGTTTTGACATATGAGTGCAATGGCTGAATGCCGACGAAGGTCCATATAATTAAAGCTATGGTTTTCCCAGTAGTGATGTATGGAGGTGAGAGCTGGACCATAAAGAAGGATGATCGCCGAAGAATTGATGCTTTTGAATTATGGTGCTGGAGGAGACTCTTGAGAGTCCCATGGACTGCAAGAAGATCTAACCTCTCCATTCTTAAGGAAATCAGCGCTGAGTGCTCACTGGAAGGACAGATCATGAAGCTGAGGCTCCAATACTTTGGTTAACTCATGAGAAGAGAAGACTCCCTGGGAAAGACCCTGATGTTGGGAAAGATGGAGGGCATAAAGAGAAGGGGATGACAGAGGATGAGATGGTTGGACAGTGTTCTCGAAGCTACCAGCATGAGTTTGATCAAACTGTGGGAGGCAGTGGAATCCAGGAGTGCCTGGCATGCTCTGGTCCATGGGGTCACAAAGAGTCGGACATGACTAAACAACTAAACAACAACAAGAACACAATGCCTGAAAGAGACTGTAATGGTTTGCCCAAGGCAACAGAACAAACCTTTTGGCTGAGAGTGCTTTGAACCTTGGGCTTCAGTCCTATGCACAATTACCAGTACTTTTGAGTGGACCTGTATAGGATTGCACTTAATTTAGTAGCATTTACTCTGAGTAGACAGGTATAGGATTGTATGTTAATACCTGGCCAATATTCTCCTCTTCAAGACGAGGAGCCAAGTGTTAATCTAAAAATTAGTTGCAAAGCTGAAAAATTTCAAAAGGCAATGTTACTGCTTCATTACTAGATGTCAGGGACTGGGCTGAGGAGGAATGGTTGGAGCCCCACCCCCCTTTTCTGAACCTTCCCAAGGGCAGGAGTACAGTATTGATTTAGAATAGTGGTTTGCAGAAGGGCACAGCCCAGAGGGGGAAAACTGGGAAATACTGGGTGAGCAACAGCTAGAAGAGGAAGCACCAAGAGAGATACAGCTGGTTAGATTCAGTGTCCTGGGACAGCATTCCTGACCCCCCCCCTTCACCCAAGACTAGATGGGCTTGGAAAGTTATAGAACAGAAAACGCAATAGCAATAAGCTCAGATTACCCGATGTAGGAGTGACATATATTAATGGGGACAGAGGGGGGTAAACCTTTACTGGGAGCGACACCATTTTTTAGAGAGAAATCTGCATTCCTTTGTCTCTCGTTGTGATTATTAAAGAACTTATCTAGTAAGAACACTCCTTTCATTTGATCTGCTTAGTTACTGCCACCAGGGGAGGGATCCGATTCTCCGAAGCCTGACACTAGAGTGTGTAATGTCTTGTTTTGCAATTCTTTCCCTCCGTACAATTTATAATTGTGATTGGTTTGCTGATGGGGCAAACGTCAGGCCTGGAAAGGAGTACATTCAGTGCCCTCCAGCTTCAGCAAAACTACTGATTGCAGCTGGACTCAAAGCTACTACTAGGCATTGCTTCAGGGTAGAGGGATTATTTGTTTTGTAAGAAGCTGGAAAGTTAAAAAAATGTATCAGAAGCTAAAACAAATACCTATTTATGGGTTGGAAAGATTTGCTCTTGAAAAGTATGGTATAAATGAATAAAACAAAGATAAATGGCATCAGATGTAATAAACCAAGTGTGTGATGGAACAACCATATGGAAATGTCATTTCATAATGACTATGTTGCCACATAGCCACTGCCCTCGCTGTCCAATCTTCCCATCAAAAGTTGCACCTTTTGTCATCAGAAAACGTCTTAGATACTTTAAGCTGACCAGCAAGGGAGGAATCAGCAAATACAGTACCTAGGTGTATAAATTCTCCGTGTGGCTGTGCAATGTTTCTCACACTTTATTACACTTTCCAGACCACCCCCCCTGGTCTTCCCATGTGTGCGGTAACTTAGCACATCACAAGAGAGCTGTTGAGGATTTAGTACATACTTGGCCATTGTTGCCTCACTGTTTATTGGATGCAGAGGAAATGGATATGTTGATGAGTTGGAAGGAGTGGGTCCTAATAAGTGCTTAATTTCCAGAACAAGAGATGCTGGATCTGGAAATAGCACTCTCAGCTGGAAGCCTGTATGCAAATCCCCAGTATGTTTGGCAACAGGCATGGGGTGGGGGCTCTCTGTGCTTACTCCATGAGAAAGGAAACCCATCCTGAACCTGCGCAGGGTTGCTTTCATCTATTATTCCTTCATCTGCCCCTAGCACTGTGGACAGATGGTAACGACAGGGTTCAGCCCTGGCACAATCAACTGATCTAATGCAATATTAAAGCACGTGCATTAAACCTTGTGCATTGCGGTTTTTCAGCATCATCACTGTTTGAAGGCTCTATTGACTTGCACATTCTCCAATCCACATAGCTAACACGAAAAATGTGTACAATGCCAAGTGGGCTGGATGCCTTAAATGGATGTCAACTGCAAACAGCTTACACTGCCTCATTCCATAATCTTGACCACACAATCTTGCATAACAATTGCTTCATTCCGATGACAAACATCCTGCAACATCAGCTGTTTTTGAACCATGTTCAAAATCACTTTGTAGGCTTCAGACGATGGAAACTGCACCCTATCCCAAGGCAGAGTGCTCTACTTTACGTGTAGGGTGTGCATACACCCTATTACTGGATGTAAAAATAAATTACTTCTCTCCATGGGACATTATGAAATCTGCTCTTTTATATTGGGTTTGTAATTAACGTGGCAGCTGCAGTCACGTGAACAAAAGTTCAAAATCATTGTTTTTTCTTAGTAAATCATTAAGATTTTTGTAGGGATATCACGGAGTGGACAGTGAGGTCCGGAAGGAGCACACTCTCCACCAGCAGGCGGCCTCAGTCTGCCTGCACGCGTGACCCTGGGGTGCAGGAAACACCCCCCCCCCAGACAAGCCACGGCTGTCGGAACATCGTCCCCTATGTCTGACCTTTTGCGGTCTCCTGCAGTGTCCTGTCTGTAACCTTTGTCCCTGAGACCTTTTGTCTCCTTCGTCATACACTGTGCAAGGGGAAAATGACGCGGTGGAAACTGCCATAATAGCTTTGTACCACCCCATGATCTTGGGACGGAAGATGTGTAAAGGTCACAGCCCAAAATGTATTTGCCTGGCTTGCATCTTTGTCTCAATAAAAGGAGGCTCCACAGGAATGACAGCAGCTCGCTTCAGCCCACCTGTGCGCAGCTCACATGATGATCAACACCTGTCTTGGGCCTTCACTTCAGATTTTGCTTTTTTGGATTTTGATCTAGTTAGTTTGTGTTCACAACAGACTTAACACAGCATGTGCTAGCCTTACTATAATGATATCACACATGGAATCTGGGCGGCATGTCATTCTTCCACATATCTCCATGCCAGCATCAGTTTCTACCACAAACCAGTGGCACTAGAATGAAGACATATTATCTGGGGGGTGGGGAATATGGTGACTAGGTCTAGATAATATTTATTTATACAAACATACATACATATATACATACATACCACACCCATCTGGCTGGGTTTCCCCAGCCACTCTGGGCGGCTTCCAACAAAAGATTAAAAATACATTAAAACACCAGTCATTAAAAACTTCCCTAAACAGGGCTGCCTTCAGATGTCTTCTAAACATAAGATAATTGTTTATTTCTTTGACATCTGATGGGAGGGCGTTCCACAGAGTGGGTGCCAATACCAAGAAGGCCCTCTGCCTTCATGCCATGGCAGCAAAGATAAGTCATGACTGACTCGGCAACTGTTTCAAATTGTTCCCTTGTAAAAAGTGCAAAAACATAGGAAGGTGCTTTATACATAGTCTAATTGGTGTGTAAGGTCTGATGAAATGGACAGTTGCCTTGAGTAACCATCCAGCCAAAGCCAAGGTCCCATTTCCATTACAAACATATGCTGGGTTCATTCCCCCTTTGACCATCATTATTTCCTTAAGGAATCCTAGGAACTTAAGTCTGACAAAGTGCTGAGGATTTTCTACTTGGGCCTCTATCCATTCCTTTCACAGATCTAACAGATTTTAAAGGGGAGAGCAAATGGCTCAAACCAGCACAGTCTATTACTATGCCGCTAATAATATCACCATAAATATGCCATTAATTAAACTTATTTTGGCTACGTAACGGGTAAAAGGCGCTGTATGAAGTCACTATGAAGGGATACATTTTTTAAGCATGCAAATACTGTACTGTAAAAAGGATTACAGGAATGTGTTCAGCAATTATTGGTGTGGACAGAAATAGCACTTTATCCTTCAGAGGCCAAGAGAGAAGATTAAGATGTGAGTCACAGCAGTGGCTGATGCTTTTTTTAAAAAATAAAGGGATGCTCTTACTTTTGCAGGTCTCGGCATGGATCGCAATCCAGTTGGCTTGAGATGGATTTGTAATTGCCGTAAGGATCTGACCATCGTTCTTTTGGAAGTGACTGGCATAGATTCCCATAGTCCAAACAAATCCTACAACCTGAAGCAGTGCAGTAAACTACTGTTAGGAGAACTCGATTCTGCTACACTAGAGAACTAGAAACCCTCACTTTATTCTAGTGCAGAGTAGGGACACTTTTTCAGTGTGATAGCTCCATTTCCTTCTGGGCAAGCCTTCAGGGACAAAAGGCCTGTAGTGGGTGTGGGCAGAGTGAGGAATGTATATTTTACCTACAGTAAGTACAGTAAGGCTAGGTTCTATACAAACACCCTCCTCTCTTTCCTGCGTTAAAGGTAAAGGTAAAGGGACCCCTGACCATTAGGTCCAGTCGTGACCGACTCTGGGGTTGCGGCACTCATCTCGCTTTATTGGCCGAGGGAGCCGGCATTCAGCTTCCGGGTCATGTGGCCAGCATGACTAAGCTGCTTCTGGCGAACCAGAGCAGCGCACGGAAACGCCATTTACCTTCCCGCCAGAGCGGTACCTATTTATCTACTTGTACTTTGACGTGCTTTCGAACTGCTAGGTTGGCAGGAGCAGGGACCGAGCAACAGGAGCTCACCCCGTCACAGGGGATTCGAACCGCTGACCTTCCAATCAGCAAGTCCTAGGCTCTGTGGTTTAACCCACAGCGCCACCTGCATCCCTTTCCCTGCGTTGTTAACTGTTAATTTTGAACGGGCTCCTTCACAGTCCTGTTTCAAGTCTTCCCAGCTTTGGGGAAAACTAAGTTTGGAATCCTAAACAGATGTGCTTGGAAGTAAGTTGCAGTGAAATCAGTGGAATTTCCTTCCGAGAAAATATATAAGATTTTGTATATTTATTTTAATTTTATTTATGTATTGAATTTATATACAGTGATGCCTCGCAAGACGAAAATAATCCGTTCCGCGAGTCTCTTCGTCTTGCGGTTTTTTCGTCTTGTGAAGCAAGCCCATTAGCGGCTTAGCGGATTAGCGCTATTAACGGTTTAGCGGGCTTAGCGGATCAGCTGATAAGCGGCTTAGCGGCTTGGGGAAAAGGGGGGAGGGGGGAAAACCGCAGGAACTCGCAAGACATTTTCGTCTTGCGAAGCAAGCCCATAGGAAATTCGTTTTGTGAAGCACCTCCAAAACGGAAAACCCTTTCATCTAGCGGGTTTTCTGTCTTGCGAGGCATTCGTCTTGCGGGGCACCACTGTACCATCCTATACCCGGGGGTGTCAGGGCAGTTCACAGAATAATTTGGCTGTAGGACTCTACTGCTTGCCAGGAAAAAAATTCCATTGACTTTTTCGGCCTTGCATACTATGGGGCTGGATATATATCTTTTCATGACCTATTCGTATTATGTGCATTAAACATAGGTCATCTGAAGCTACAGTTTGCTAGTAGCCATGATGACTGTATACAGGGTTTCCCAAACTCAGGTCTCCAGCTGTTTTTGGACTACAGTTCCTATCATCCTTGACCACTGGTCCTGCTAGTTAGGGATGATGGGAGATGTAGTCCAAAACCAGCTGGAGACCTGAGTTTGGGAAACCCTGCTTTATTCCATCTCCAGTACAGGAACAGATAGGTCTCTATATACCAGTTTCTGGGAATTGTTCTGGTGGACTTCCCCATAGGCCTATGATCGGCCACTATGAGAATAGGGTAAGGATGCTGCACAAAATGGTCCTTTGTTCTGATCCAGTAGGGTTCTATTTCAAGTCTTACTTACTTACTTATTTTCTAATGCTAGGAAGAAAGTATCATAGGTAAATTGGAACAAGCTCCATGCAAAGGCAATAGTTTTTAAGAAACTCTTTGAGGATATTTAACATTTCAGAAGTTATCTCCCACCACACTCATTTGGAAAGCGCCACCCTCCCCCATCCCACCCCCACCCCCATAAATAAATAAATGTGCCAGTAACAGATTTTGAGCCTGGAGTTACAGAAGATAGATAAGGAAATTGAGAGAAGCATCCTTGCCTGAGGTGTGCATACTCATTTGAAAAAAAACCAATCACTGTCTCCAAGCCAGCAAGTTTACATGTTGTTGTTGTTTTGAAACCAAAACATGTGAATAGAATGGGATGAGAAACATACCACCCATACTCAACGATGCCTCAGAGCTTGGGTGTAGGTAGGGACCTGTGTTTCTCCAGCCAAACTAGTAACAAACTATAGCAAAAGTGCTTCTGACTTTGAGGTCATCATGTTAATTCACAATCTGAATTAACTTGAGACACAGCTTTGCTGAGTTTGTGGCAAAAAGAAACAAAGGTTTTAGGGAGTTGTCTTGCCCTGTGGCTCCCTGAAGGGGTGACCCGAAAGAGAAATACTCTAAGTCAATACTTTGCAGATACCCCCACTATCTGCAGCAGGCCATACCCTAGAAGTGGTACTGTGTACCCTGATACCAAGCTGCTGTTAATGTCCAAAAACAAGGCCATCTTAGATGGCCTTGCATCCACACATACACCCATGCGCCTCTCTTCAAACACTGGTAGTGATGGCAGTGGTTGCTAGCCACTGGAGCAGGGGGGCTAGATGTTACAAATTTGCCACCCCCAATTTAGTGCCCCACACTTTCTTGCTGTCCTGGACCCATTGAAATAGTTCCACTGCCTAGTTCCCCTCCTTATGCAGAAGCAACACCTGCAGAAACTAAATGGGGCAGTGTGGAGGCATGTTCTTTCTTCCCACTTCAGTGGAACAAGAGCTGCTTCTCACCTCTGGCAATGCTGTTGGGGAAATGGCTGAAGAGTTGTTGTTTTTAAATTATTCCAGGAAAGCAGATTTGCAAGGGGAGGGAGGGAAGAAAGCCGAGAGAGGGGGGGGGCTCTGCTCCTTTAAACTAGTTTAAGCAGTTGAAGTTACAGATATGCCTGGGGTTGCTATTGCCTGATGTGAGAGACAGAGAAATGGCTGAGGAACATGTCAGTCTTGCTGCTCCCAGGTGCTTTTCCTGAAACAAAACAAAGGACTCCCTTGCCCCCTTCTTCCCACATACAAGTTTGATGAATCCTTTTGAAAGAACTCCGACAAAGAGGGAGAGAGAGAGGTTGCAGTTCTGAAGCAAGTACTCCCCACACTGACAGCTCTGCCTCGCATATAATATTACACCTTGAAAGGAAAGATCAAGCATAATTTAGAAAACGTCTCAAGATCAATGGAGCAGGGAAGCGGGGACAAAAAGAGCAGCAATGCACTCACCTCGTGTGTTTGTTCTCTCTGCAATACACAAACACACCTTTTCAGGTTGCTACAATGCACTGTATCCAGGAAAAGCCTCCTCATCTTGTTATTGGATGGAAGTTCTCAGGGCTTGTCTTTGCCCAGAAGCTCTCCACTCATGGCAAGTGGCTGCGGGGTGGGGAGGGGGGAGAGAGTCACAACAGCATAACCCGCTGTTGCCTGGCCTTCGTCTCATTCTTCCAGAGCTACCAGAGCCTTCAGTTGAGCTTGGAGGAGGGCTTTGTTGTCTGTATGTAGCAAGGAGAGAGAATGCCTCACTGTACAAGGAAACAAAATAAGTGGTTGCTTCCTAAGGGAACAACCCAGGCTTAAAAAAAAAAATTCTGCTCCTTATTTATTGCTAAGAGGAACTTGTGAGCAGCAATTAATGCAGTCAAATTATTTGTAAATTAAATAGATTAAATCGTTTAATGTGTAAATTGAATAAATAACTTGCTGTTGAGAGCTCAAGATTTCCCTCTAAGTAGGGATGGAGGAGAAATTTGATGCAGTTGACTTTGAAAGGTGAACCTACCTAATTCACACTTTCCCAAGTAATGTGCAAACTGAAATCCAATCATCCTTTGACATTTGCCCTTACGTGAATTTTGCAATGCAGTTCTCAAGCCAAGTAACGTGTACGAAAAATCCATCTGCTACAGTAAAGTGCGCATATAAATGCATATACCGTATTCATAAAAAATGACATACAAAAAAGCAATATATTAGGGAAATTGCTTTGCAAACCTGTTTGTCTTAGGCAAAATAGCACACATGGGTGTCTATTAGTAGAAGTTCACTTTAAAATGCTGACCAATTTTTACGAGGACATTTTTAATATATCACAAATTGATGCCAAAATGAAGAGAACTGATGAACGGGCAAATGAGAAACTGAGGGAAGCCTAGAACTGACACATTCACCCATCTCTACCTATTAAGCACATCATCGCACCTGAAAGCCTTTCTATGCATAGGGCTCACGAGAAATGGCCTCTGAGCATGCTCAGATGAACTCTCCCTTAGGATGATTTTGTATGTTATACAAGACATTGAGAACAAGTTCTGGGACTGAGATCTGGAAGACTCTCACACTTAGAGCTGACACTTATTAGCCTGCCAGCTTATGAACAGTTCAGCCAGCCACTCACTGTGGCAGAGTACAACATCTCAGGGTGAAAAATATCATCCTTGGGACCTTGCCGACATTTTATTTTAGTGATTAACTACAGAGCTTGGGATCTAGCCACAAAATCCTTGTTATCCCATAATATGCCTTCTGCAATCTGGTGCCCTTCAGAAGTTTTGGATATAATTTTCAGCATCCCCAACCAGTATTGTAACCTGAAACATCTGGAGGACACCAGGATGGAAAAGGCTATCATAAGGCAATTACAGTGGTACCTCGGGTTACAGACGCTTCAGGTTACATACACTTCAGGTTACAGACTCCACTAACCCAGAAATAGTACCTCAGGTTAAGAACTTTGCTTCAGGATGAGAACAGAAATCACATGGCAGCAGTGCGGTGGCAGCGGGAGGCCCCATTAGCTAAAGTGGTACCTCAGGTTAAGAACAGCTTCAGGTTAAGAACAGACCTCCAGAACAAATTAAGTTCTTAACCCGAGGTACCACTGTACAGCTTTCCAGAGTGTGGTTAACAGACAAGATAACACCAGTATAAATAAAATTTCAGCACCCCATCCCCTTTCCCCCCTAATTCTATCCTACACACACATTTTAGCAAATTTCTGCTGCTTTTGAAGAAGAACTCTGTCCCTTTGCCCTTAAAAATGTGTTCCTGCAAATGAAAGCAGCTCTGATCAAAGAATGTTTACTTTGGACACACAATTCAGTTTGCTCATTGAACATGTGAGCAAACACCACCCATGCTCTGCTTTCTCCCTATTATGGAGAGAGTTTTCAAAATATGAACTGTCCACGGAAATTATAAGCAAATGTCAGTCTTTCCTGTCACAGTTTAAGCTTTACCTAAATTGCTTTCTGTTGGGCCAGCCCTAGATTTCCAGGATATAAAGTGAAGTAGAATAAAAATGTTGTACCAAAAGCACAACCTCCTACATCACCTTCCAGTGAGATTATTCCTTTCCCTGTCCTATGATATGGGATGTTTGTCTGCAGCCCTCAACTACTAAAGTTGCTTAGAGATGCAGTGGGACTTACTTCTGAGTAGGTGTGCATAGGATTGTGCAGATAGTTAATTTCAATGCAAATTAGTATAAAGTAAGTATGTTTTTGAGGAAGGGGTGTAAGAAGGGGATACAAACATCCCTAGGCCAGTCTCCAATGCTCCTGTTCCACTAGCATAAGAAATTTGCACTAGCAGAATGGAACTCTCCCCAGCAGCTCCTCTATATCTCAAAATCAGCTCAAAGGGGTTGCGGGACTCTTAGCAGATTTGATTCCAGCATGCAGCAGGAGGAGAGGAAACTGAAGTGGCTCAGCACCAATGGAGCTCTGCTTTGGACATAGTCCCTATTTTACTATGGTCAGGGGCAGAGGAAGGGGGTGCGGTGGGGGCAGTCCGCCCCAGGTGTCACCATTGAGAGGGGTGACAAAATGCCAGGCAGCACTCACCAGTGAGACCAGTGTGGTGTAGTAGTTACGAGCGGTGGACTTGTAATCTGGTGAACCGGGTTCGCTTCCACGCTCCTCCACATGCAGCTGCTGGGTGACCTTGGGCCAGTCACACTTCTCTGAAGTCTCTCAGCCCCACTCACCTCACAGAGTGTTTGTTGTGGGGGAGGAAGGGAAAGGAGATTGTTAGCCGCTTTGAGACTCCTTGGGGTAGTAATAAAGTGGGATATCAAATCCAAACTCTTCTTCTTCTTCTTCTTCTTCTTCTTCTTCTTCTTCTTCTTCTTCTTCTTCTTCTTCTTCACCACGGGGCCTGCAGTGCGCCCGAGCCACACATCTCTCCTGGGAGTGACACGATGGCTTGACTGCCCGCAGGCTCTGTGCTTCCCCAAATGGTCCTCCCGCTGCCTCCCCCTCAGCTGTAGGGCAGCTGATTGGGAGGAGGCAGGCAGACTCCTCAGCGGCCCCACAGAGTGTTCTACCCTGGTTGGCCCCGCCCCCAGGTACAGGGCACACATGCCACCCCAGGCACCCAAACGCCTTGCTCCGCCGCTGACTATGGTTACCAACTAAAGAAGTGGCCTGGCTTTCTCTTTTGACTAGAAGACAGTGCCTTCCACACAGCAAGGATATATGCATTGTCACCTACGTATGACTGCAATTAAAAAAATCAATTCAAGGCAGAAGAGCAGTAGCCAGTGAAAAACCTGACAAAACCTTAACTTGCTGGAGTATTGTTAGGGGTATTCATATAATATCTAACTGTCTAGGAGGTCAGTGAGTTTTTTGTTTAGATCCTGGAGCCACCAGTTGTCTTCGATATGCCACAGAGTTTTCAGCCTTTAAGCCTAGCACCTCTTGCCAGGGACCCAACCGAGATCCAGTCTGGAGTCTGGATTCAGCTTGTTGAGCATCCATAAAACATTTGGGCTGCTCAGCTCTTCATTCAGAGTTACTTCCAGATTGAATTTCAAGTGGCTAGACCCATTCCAAGGACAAACCTAAGCATGCCAAGCAGCTACCTAGCAACGCTTTCCATTTTCCTTTCAACTTGCAGGATGCAGCACACAGTAACTGCGGCAGCATGAGCTTCAGTTAAGAAGCCTTTCAAGCCACCATGGCAGCCATAATTTAAAAATATATCTGGCGGCCAGCAAAGAACAAGCAAGCAAAAACTGTGGCCTGTATGTTTCCAAATCATTGACTTGAATTAATGCAAGTCTTCCTTTTAAACTCCCCCCCCAAAAAACTTTTTTGGCAAACTTAGTACAAACTGGTCCAGGGTCTGAATCTGTTGCCAAGGACAAAACATTATGGGGTTGCACTCCTAGGCTGGTTGCTGTGAAGGGGAAACCTCTTAAAAACTAAAGTGTGCTATTCTATAACAGCATGAGTTACATATGCTCATACTTTTAAGAAGCGCAGATTCCCACCTTTCTCTTTAAAGTGTAGATTCAACTGGTGATTCAGTCAATGATCAGGACTTGATGGGCTGGAGTACAAAATTTTGCCAGGAAGGAGCTTCCAGGCTAATTGGAAGCTGAGCCCAAAAATTACCAAAAAGTATACTCCCTTCATAATTAGTCTGAGCCCAAATACAAATTCTCATTGGTGTTGCAGCATCCACGCACTCTCTTCTCTGGCTTGAGTTTCCCTGGCTGCATGGATGCTGATGAGAACTGATGCTACAGTCTTTATTAAACACTGCAGTGTGGGTACTTACACCCTAGGAGATGTTAAAGATAGGAAATGTTAATAAAGTCCTTATTAAAGATCAATAGCTTCATGACTTGACAACATTTATGGGGATCAAGCAATGTATGTTGAAAGTGTAAAGCAATTAACAGTGACACATACCATTTATTTGGTATTGCTCAAAAAGAACATCTTTGTAAGAGAGATCGTAACAGGATCGTAACTTACCAGCATGCTCTTTCCGCACTATACATTTAAAGCGGTATCATACCACTTTAAACAGTTACAGATTCCCCTGAAGAATCCTGGAGACTGTAGTTTGTTAATGGTGTTAAGACCCCTATTCCCTTCACAGTTCTCAGGAGTTCCCTGGAAAGAGGGGTTGACAGCTAAACCACTCTGGGAACTGTGGCTCTCTGGGGAAAATAGTGGTCTCCAAACAACTGTAGCACCCAGGATTATTTGATGGACACCATGACTGTTTAAACTGGTATGATACTGCTTTAAATATATAGTCCAGATGGGACCTTAATGATAAAACACTCCAATTGGCTAGTTATAGGCAATAAGAACCCATCAGTCATCGTGGTGTCTGAGTGGGAGGTTGGCTGACCTCTAAGATTGTAATTGAACTGTATTTCACTACAAGGAGGGGTGAACCCTCCCTAGATGTTCTAGAACTACCTTGTAAGCACATGAGGGTTTGTGGCACACTTCAAACTCTTTGAACTCAATGGAGCTTATTTCTGAGTAAATACGTATAAGCTTGCATTGTACCTTTCAAGTGTACACTTTAAAATGCAGCATTTAAAGAGTCTTATTAAAAAAAAACCTATGTGACAGCGATTTCTGTTCTTCCTTTTATTCTAATAGTGTGGAGAGTTTTGTAATTGATTTAAGGCAGATCTTGGCACCGATCTTCAACTCACACACGAACTCTTGGCTTTATGTTGACAATCTTTTCAATTAACTGAAGAAATTAATTAGCAGACATTACACACAAGAAATGCTGTGAACTGCAGGCATTGTGTTGCTGACCGTATGAAGTCTTCCTTTCGTTAAACTGCTGACAAGGATGTTGTGCTGCGATCACCGAGATGACTGCAAATTGCTCTGGGTCTCAAGCAATGTGCAAACCAAAAGCTTTTTTGAAAATATTTGTGCATGAGTACATTACATTATTTTCATGGTCCCGTAGAATGCTCATAGTTATGAAGTTCAGGGTGTTACTGGAGGGTGTGTGTGTGTGTGTGTGTGTGTGTGTGTGTGTGTGTCACAAAAGATATCTGTCTGATCCAAGAATGCCACATGGCCACAGCTAGTCTACTCAGCCTACTCTATTCGAGCTAGAATATTGTTGCCAGTAAACAAAATAGAAGCAATATTAAAAGTTTTTAAACAGGAGCCCTTCTCAGTAAGGAAAGAAATCCTATCCTCCCTTGGAGTCAACTGCCAGGTGACTCAAAAATCATTGACTATTCCCCATTCAATCAGCACCCATTGCTCATTCCCCCACACGTCCTGACCTAGCGAGGAACTAGCCAGGCAAATAAATTTAGAGCAACCTAGCAAGGGGAGCTTCCTCCATGAGCTATAGGGAGTCTTAGCTGATGAAATGCCTTAGCTCCATCTGACAAAGGGTGAAGGAGAGTTAAGCAGATGTTCAAGTTCAGCAGCAGGGCAACAAAGTTGGGGCACACCCTTGACCTAAAGCAAAACCAAGCTCTCAATAAAGCAACTTAAACTACAGAAACAATTATGCAGGTAGAATGCTAGTGGGGGGTAGGGTAAATGCTTTTCACTGTTTTGCACTGTCTGTCACATGTACAACTATCTCCCTGTTGGACAGAAGCCATGGGTATGTCCAAGGTGCAATGAACTCCTGGCTCTCCAGGAACAAGTTTGTTTCCTTGAGACCAAGGTGGTTGACTTGGAATAGCTAAGAGAGGCAGAGAGGTTGGTGGGATGTTATAGCTGTGCATGCTCAGGACAGGGTACTGCAAAATATTTGCAACCCATTTGTGTCCTTGTGCTGTATGCTTAAGGATGACATCATTGCAACTTATGGTGATGATGAAGGAAACAGCCAAAATCTGGCAAAGCAATTCCCAAAAGGTCTGATTAATCTTGGCACAATCCCTTTACACTGCATACACTTTACACTGTAAAAATAAGACCAGATTTGGTACTGGATTCCTCCTCTAGAGGGGCCCAATGCATAGACAGACAGGGCAAGTATCTTTTAATTGAAGAGGAAATCTCAGGAATTATAACTTGCCATTCAAAAAACTGTATTTGAAGAACATTCAGGAACTGAGGTTGGTGTAGGATGCTGCTGTCAGAGCCTTGTTGAGGGCCCATTATTCATAGCATATATTATTCCAATATTATTCAACCTCTACTGCTTTCCAATTTGTTTCTGAGCCCAATTCAAAGTGATGGTCATCACCTAATGAGCTGTTATTGGTTTGGCTCCAAAATTGAAAGGCCGGCTGGCTCCGGCATGATTCTCCCCACCCACTGAGATTTTTGGGGGTGACTCTGTTCTGTGTTCCTCCTCTGTCTGGAGCAAGGTTAGTGGGTATATGAGACAGGGCCTTTTCGTGGCTATGTTGTGCTGCTCCCCAGGAGGAGCCCGTGGGACAAGGCACATATTACCACCAAGGACAAGCAACTCGCTGAAGTTGAACAGATGTCTTTCAAGGCTCTAACACTGTAATGCTCCGTCCTCTTTGTTGGAATACTAGAGAAAGGGCCATGCATCTAGCCTGAACATGATACAATGGCCTACTTCCTGCGTCATTGGACCAGTGAGTTATTTGGGAGGTACCTACTTTCTTAAACCCATGAGTCTGGTTCTGGTTCTATGGACCCTGGTGTTATGGGATCCAGTTCAGCAGGTTTCTGCCCACCTCAGGTTCTGAAGTCCCCTGGTCACCACCATCAGGGTCAGAGGCAGAAACCTGGTTCAGTGCCCAACCAGTGACACTGTAGCCTCTGACATGATGTCCTGCTCAGCGTTGGACTCTGACAGTAGATGAGCAGGACAGCTGGAATGCCCTCATTTAGCGCGCTCTCTCTCAACTTTTAGATGAACAATGAAGGCAACAACAGTGTTGTTGGTTTTTATTGATGTTTTATTTAGTTTGTTGTTGTTGAAAACCTATTTTTGTATTTTATGAGTGGTGAATACAGTCATACCTCGGGCTAAATATGCTTCGAGTTGAGCGTGTTTGAGTTGCGCTCCTCGGCAACCCGGAAGTAACGGAGCGCGTTACTTCCGGGTTTCGCCGCTTGCGCATGCGCAGACGCTCAAAATGATGTCACGCGCATGTGCAGAAGTGGCGGCGCAGACGTGCCGTCGCTAGTTACATTTACCTCTAGATGCAAACGGGGCTCCGGAACGGATCCCGTTCGTATCTAGAGGTACCACTGTAGTGTGTGTGTCTGTCTGTCTGTCTGTCCGTCTGTCTAGAGATATAGATGCATACATCACACAATTTCTTATATCTCAAAAAGTCGAATTCATACAATCTTTACAAACTTGGGTGGATTCAGAATTCATATATTTGGTGGCAAGATATTAACATGAGTCCCACTATTCAAAGCATCATTAAATCTAGATTTTGTAGATTTCAAAATTAAATGCCCTTGTATGTACTGAATTCAGCATTTGATTATAGAGCTTTTATACTTTACCAGTTCTAGTGTTCTGCCTCCCTGCCAATTTACCATTTGGTTAGTAAAACACTTATTGGTGTTACCTCTAGCAAACTTTAAGAATGAAAGCTGACACATATATTTTAACTTCAGAAGGTTAGACATGCCTCTGCCTCTGTATTATTAACATCATTATTATTTTACAGTATATATACTCTGTGATACACACACACATATATGAATAAGAGAGAGGGGGGGGGAGAGAGGGGCTTCTGTTCTTTCTCTGGTATCACTTAGATTTGAACTATAAAAAACCTTGCTGAATTATAAGCCAATAAAATGATCTTCCCGCCCCCTCCCAACCCTGCCCTTTTTGCTACTTTGCCTTGCATCTCCTGCCACGAGAAAACAAAGTGCTGCAATGTTCCCCAGATTTATCTGTTCATATATTTGGTTGACGTTCTACAAGGCCAGCAGCAGAAGCTGGACAGAGAATACTGCTGTAACTTTCACCTCCGTTTATGCTGAAGACTGCGTCATTTCTTTTTCATGAATTGAATTATAAACCTTATCCGATTGATAATATATAGATCTTATATCTCAAGGCTTACTTCTTATAAGCTTGTCATCAAAAGCAGGGACAAATCTGGGGCCGCTTTCTCATTGGCCAGTGCTGGCTCCGGGATTTTGATTGGCCCTTGAGCCAGGCATCCACATCCTCTTCATATGGAAAAAATATGGTGAGCAAACAGAATCCTCACACACTGCTTTCCATGCAAAGTAAGGATGATAGCTCCATTGCAGGGGAGGCAGGGTTCCTGAAGCCCTGGCCTCACACCATTTAGAACTGACCCTGCAATTTGCCTTAAATTCCCTTTCCCTCTCTGTAAGCTGAATCTCCAAGCACAATGTCCTCACTTGATTTGCAGGAGAACCTTTGGAACGGCAATTGTGATGTAGCAGGCCCGTGCTGAGGAAGATTCAGGTGCAAATTCCAGTCTAGAAACAGTGGTCCTGGTCCAGTCCACATCTCTCACACTTACCTACCTTTTAGGACTGCTGGGCAGATAAATGAGTCCCTTGGAGGAAGGTTAGGACACAACCATGATAACATATAGAAAAACAGCTCTGAAACATTTTTCTTCTTGCAAGAAAAGAGGAACATCAGCATCCCTCCACACTACTGTGGCAAAGAAATGTGCTCTGTGCTAAGAATATTAACTTAGCTCTCTAAGCTCTATGACAAATTACAGCTAAATTGTAATAATGTGCCTGCCTTTTCTTTAATGAAACGTCTGTGTTTTGCTGCACATGACTGCACTTCTGTTTTGCTTTTCCCCCCCTTTCCCCCCTCCCTCAAATGGAAGGTGTTCTTATATAGCTCACAGATGATATTTCTGTGCATAAACCAAAGCTCTGAAAGACTTTATCAACTCATGTCAAGCTGCTTGAAGACCTGGCACAAGCAATTTCATCCAGGACTCTTGCCGGTGATGTATTTTGAAGGGAAATATTTTGTAAGAAAGATCCAAAGATTGATTTAAATCTTTTGGTTAAAGCAGAGTTGGAAAACCCGTATCCTCCAGATTTTGTTAGACTACAACTCCCATTCTCCCTGACCATTGGGACACAGGTTCCCAACCCCTGATTTAAAGACTACAACTCCCACCATCCATTGGCCATGCAGGCTGGAGTTGATGGGAGCTGAAGTCAACAACATCTGGAGAAGGCCACAGGCTCCAAAATTATAAGTTATTCTAAGCAGCCTTCTATCTTTATGACAAGATATCTGGCAAAACCTTTGTTCTTCTGTTTATTTCAGTTCACAGTATTGTCATACCTTGGTTGTTGAACTTAATGTATTCCAGGAATCTGTTTGACTCCTGAAACAGTTCAAAAACCAAGGTGCGGCTTTTGATTGGCTGCAGAAACACAGCATGAAGAAGAAGAAGAGTTTGGATTTGATATTCTGCTTTATCACTACCCGAAGGAGTCTCAAAGCAGCTAACATTCTCTTTTCCCTTCCTCCCCCACAACAAACACTCTGTGAGGTGAGTGGGGCTGAGAGACTTCAGAGAAGTGTGACTAGCCCAAGGTCACCCAGCAGCTGCATGTGGAGGAGCAGGGAATCGAACCCGGTTCACCAGATTACAAGTCTACTGCTCTTAACCTCTACACCACACTGGCTCCCTCGGACACTCAGTTGCAGTGAGAGAGCAAAATCTACCCTGCAAACATGAAGCTGAGTGGCCTGGAATTTATTGGTGGGAACTCTGCAGGGTGTTTATACCTTGTAATTGTGAGCAGAATGCCTTTTGCACACACCCAGGGTCCTTGCAGTATACAAGTCAGATATGCACTTCAGCCATCACAATAGTGGGCACTTTGTGAGAGTTATAGAACAGTAATTATTTGCTACTTTGAGGAACACATTGTTCTGGTATGCTTGTTTGGGGGGGAACCTTTTCCACCTCACAGTATGGTCTCCGCACCACAGCCTGCCTCAGAGCTTTCGGTTTTAAAATTCAGCTCCTCTTGCACTAGGCTTGTGTGTACTGCAGTAAGGGGGGAAACTGTGGCTTGAAGGGAAGGCGAGCTAGGCAGCCGTTTGACACTGATAGGTATGGCAATACATCATAGCAGTATCAGTCAAAACACTGCGACTCAGGGCTTATTCTTACATATAGCTGACAAATGGGAACCAAACATGCTGCTACATGCTTAAATAATATGCTGCGGGGAAAGGGGGGAAGAGCAGCAAGTGCGGGTGTTGTTGCCATCAGAGATGCTGGGAAACTGGGTTTGCTCCTCAGTTTTCCGGTGCTGAGACCCAGGGTGATAAAATACTTTGGATAGGCAGTCTGCCAAGTTCAGGCTACCAGCAGTTGGTAAGACAGGGGGCAGGCTGAAGATCAACATGTTATCGGAAACTGGGGTGAATGATAGGTAGGTAGTCAGGCAGGCAGGCAGAGACAGAGTACAGTGCTATTTCTCTAGACAAAGAAGTGTCAGAACTCACAATGACACTACCTTGTTCTCTTAGAATGGCAATGGCGCCCAAATGAGAGGTGCCGGAACTGCGTTCCAGTGAGTTCTGGCTGAAAAAAAGCTCTGGATAGATGATGATTATAGATAGGTAGGTAGGTAGGTAGGTAGGTAGGTAGGTAGATGATAGATAGATGATAGATGATAGATGGCTAGATAGATATAGATAAATAGATAGATAGATAGATGATAGATAGATAGATAGATAGATAGATAGATAGATAGATAGATAGATAGATAGATGATAGATAGATAGATAGATAGATAGATAGATAGATAGATAGATAGATAGATTTGGTGGTTTAGAAATTCTTTTATAAATAAAAAATAAATAATGCCACCCCAAGAAAAAGCTGATCTGGAAGCCAGTGGCACCAAGCTAGCTTTCCAGTACCACCAGCCTCCACAGGTCAGGAGGATTTATGGCTGCCATGGCTGCATTCACACGGCACTTTATTCTGTTTTCCTGATGTTTCCCTAACTGTTGAGTTCTGTGCTCTGTTTGAACTTTCACATGAAGTAAAAGCAGGATATGGCACAATTTTAATACTCATTTCCATGTTATTTGAAAACTGGTGAGTATTTTTGTCCTCTGGAAGCAAAGAACACAGAAAGGACTGCTAAATTAGCACTGTCTTCTGATATATTTATGAAAACAGCTTTTATGCCGTGTGAAAGCTCAAGTGTAATGCAGAAATTTACGGTTAGGCAAGTGTCATAAAAATGGAATAGACTGCCAGGTGAAGGCAATCTCTGTGAGTATCCCAGTTGGAACTGGCTACCTTTCCTCCTCTTGCCAGGAGCCCAGGCAGCGACACAGAGAGTGGAGAGCCAACACCTGCTTTGCAAGTCCTACATCCACCTGATAAAGTGTTATTTTGAAGAGTAAACCCGGCTTGGGGAGCAGTGACAGATTGTGCTACTAATTGGCTAATAACTGTGGGAATTAAATTGGGGGTGGAGAGAGAATCACACACACCACCTTGAGCTTTTTGGAGAAAAGGCAGGCTATGAATACAGTAATTACAACCAAGAGCATTGTCTACTGTGCTCTTTTGGGTCTCTAATTTATTTAGCCAGAGTTTACACAGGAGACAATCAGTTCATGCCATTCCCTGCCCCTCTTGTGCTCCAGAAAAGAAGATGGTGCAAAATAGGATAAGTGATGTCTTTACCAACAGACAATATCACTTAGTTCATTTCATCTCTGCTTCATGTATACAGATTTTTCACCGACGAAGTGCATAAGCTGCCTTTTCAGATATATGGTTTTAATAGTATACAGTCATACCTCGGGTTATGAATGATGTGGGTTGTGTGTTTTCGGGTTGTGGACCACGCTGAACCTGGAA
The DNA here is from genome assembly GCF_964188305.1 of Podarcis bocagei. Taxonomy (NCBI): domain Eukaryota; kingdom Metazoa; phylum Chordata; class Lepidosauria; order Squamata; family Lacertidae; genus Podarcis; species Podarcis bocagei. Next base: position 31,641,706 of record NC_138143.1, read on the forward strand.
GTACCAGAATGGGTTACTTCAGGGTTTTGGCGCTCATGCATGCGCAGAAGCACAAAATGATGTCACACGCATGCGCAGATACGGTGCTTCAGGCTGCAAACTCTGCGGGTTGCGAATGTGCCTCCCGCACGGATCATGTTCGCAACCAGAGGTATGACTGTCTTTGCATTGAGACCATTTCAGTTTTCTTCCAATGGAAAATACAATGTAACTAACTGTAACTGTCCAGGTGAACAAGTAGGGAATGTTATTGAGCCGTCTCACCTTTCCTTATGCCACTGCAGGTCTACTTTAAACAAAACGATAAAAGTCTATTTAAAGCCAGTTATCTCCTTTATACTGAGATGCTTGGAAAGGTCATATGGACCTTTAGAAATATTTTTGCATGAATCAATGCACATCCAAATTGATCCAGCCCCGTCTTAATGTTTTGTCAATATCTGCTAGCGTATTTCATATGCCGCCCAATAGTAGCCTCTCTGACAGCTTCAAATGATGCTACTTATTCATAGGATGGTTTGCAATGGCAAAGTGAAACCAGACAGATTGTCCAGATGTGTAAAAACTGACGGAAAATATGGCACATTGCTCCAGGTGTCCAAAAAATATTTCATGGAATGCAGAGCAGATACAGAGAGAAAGAAAAAGAAGCTCTTTGTAAAAGCAAGAAAGAGTAGCTGCTGCAAATAAGTTTTCTCCCTTTACCCTCCCATTACCACCTTACCTCTTTATAAGAACTAGGCCATTATCAGTACTGTGTGCCATCCATCGAATTATGTTATATTTAAAAAGGACTGAAAATACTTATCAGGAAAGTGAGGCACTGGGAAAACTAATTTGATAAAGGCTTGCAAACTTGGATCCCAGGATGAAGGCTGGATGGCTCTATGGGCCCTGGTAGTAAGGGCATATGGGGTTTGTGTCTGTTAGTATGACAGGTTGATCCTGATTACAGGGAACATATGAGCGAGCCAAATAGTGCAGCCGAACTGCAGCTAAAAGCTCCCATATGGAGCTATCCAAGGTTCTGTAATCCTTGCTGCTGAGTTGTGTACCAATTACTCAGCTGTGTTCGATTTTGCCGCTTGGCACTTTGCTCCCAGATAAATGATTTAGAGAGGGTGGGCATGCCTCCTCCCACATTTGCAATACGCAGTTGTCCAGAACACCTATATTTCTGGCCAACGTATTGTTTCTACAGTTGTTACAGAAGTTTATATGGGCCTACATATTGGCTGTATACTAAGGGGCTGTATACTATGGGGTTGTGGCACTCATCTCGCTTTCAGGCCCAGGGTGCCAGCATTTGTTCGCAGACAGCTTTCCAGGTCATGTGGCCAGCATGAATAAACTACTTCTGGCACAGTGGGACACAGTGACGGAAGCCACAGCACACAGAAATGCCGTTTACCTTCCTCCCCGCATTGGTACCTATTTGTCTACTTGCACTGGCATGCTTTTGAACTGCTAGGTTGGCAGAAGCTGGGACAGAGCAATGGGAGCTCACCCTGTCACAGTGATTTGAACCGCTGACCTTCTGATCGGCAAGCCCAAGAGGCTCAGTGGTTTAGACCACAGCGCCACCCACGTCCCACAATAAGATAGTACAAACAAGATAGTCCCTGTGCTCAGGCTTACAAACTTGAGGCAGGGACCTATAATTAACTTATGTTACTCTGTAAAGCATTACATCTATAGTGTTGTTGTTGTTGTTGTGTTTTAAAAGCATTTTTACCAGGCTCTTCAGCTGAAAAAAGCCCAGCTTAATAAGGTCAGTACAAACAAGACAGTCCCTGCGTTCAGGCTTAAACTAAAAAATACAATGCAAAAGGGAAGGTGGGAAAAGCAAAGCTTGACCCCAGCTCTTAAAGCTGCCCAGTTCCTATAATGACCTGCTTGAATGGAAACAGTTCTGCTGTCTTTCAGCAGAGCCTATCAAGTGGGATGTGCTTCCGATCCCTTCATCTGCTAAAGCCAGGTGGAATACAGGTGGAATGATGAAGGTGATTATTTCATACCATCTAAAGATAGAAACATACCAGCCTGGACACTGTGTACCAAGCATTTTGATAGCAAACCTACTAGCCCTGTCTCAGATATACTCTACAACTCTACAACCTTCAATTCCATCTCATAAAACGTATGCCAAGAAGGATCTGGAAAGAATTCATCCCATTTGATCCACTTAACAATGATGTCATCTGTAGCTACTTCATCACAGATCAGTTTGTTGCCAAGAGTTTAGCACAGACTGGTGGATGCCAGTGTTGTTGTTTATTTTGCTTTTCTTCCAGTAAGTCCAAACTATAGCAGGACAAAAAGCATCACTGGTGCCAAAGTGCAAAAGACTCAAGTTAAGTTTTGACAGCTTGGGTAGAGAGAGCAAGCTTTAAAGTCCTGTGGTGTATTAGCATTTCTGCCTTGTATTACAGATACTGCCGTGGGAAGAAGAATTCATATAAGAAAAATTATGGTGGTGGAATATTGCAGCCAATGGTGGCTGTACCCATTGTGATGGATAGGGCAGAAGGCAGGGAACAAACAAACAAAAATAAAGGCAGTGTGGGAGCCAATGCTAGGCAGAGCCAAATAATTCTGGTCTTGTCCCCATCTTCCTCCTCTCTGCTGAGTTCTAGAAGTGCAACATTGAGACTAAGGAGAAGGAAGCTGATAGACAGTGCCACCTCTTTGGCTGGTTAAAAGAAAGAAACAGCACTGCCCCATCTGCCCAAACAAATCAGACACCACTTATTTCAGCTGCGCGAACTGAAAACGTGAATTAATTCAAGAGAATCTGGATCCAAATACTTTACCTTTCTCTCTGTGTTTAGAAATTAGTGCTCCTTTAGATCCTACTATCTTCTTAAAAGGTAGCTCAGATTCCACCAGTTGTGGAATTTTTCTTGCATTGGTTCTGAAGAGTGATATCAGCAGCACTAACCTGATGACATTATTTGAAGAATGGTGTTTCATGGTTTATGTCAGGATGCTCTCAGTGGCTTCCGGCTGGTTGTCCAGGAAAGTATAAAGCAAGGAAAAGTTTCTTACCATCCTTTTTTATTTCAGACTTTACAGAGAGAGGTTATAGAACTCAGCCTCTTGGATAATGGCTTTGTCCCAAGTGAATCTCCACCCCCCATCTCTCCCACTTCCTCATTCACCATCATTCTCATCATTTCCTCTATAGGTGCTGCTACGTGCCCTCTGTCTTTGAGCTCTTTGCTCTCCTACTTTTAAGGCTCGCCGGGTTTTGGGAGATGGAAGATCTGGGATGCTTTCTAATGACAACATGTCAGCCAGCTGCTGCTCTGGATCTCCCATGATTTCCCAACTTTTCCCCTCATCTGCCTCTGAACTGTGACCTCCCGCAAACTCCCATTTTAAATCTATACTGTCTTCCACTTCTTCCTCCCTGGAAGGGTCAGGATGAGGAGATGGTCTCTACCATTCCTCCTTTGCTCAGTCCCTGACAGTTTAGCTCCCCTTGCTCCAGGAAAAACACTAAATGGACCCTTCACTGCATGCTTACCAGGGATTCAATAAGTATTCATGCCTACCTGCTCTGAAAGCAAGAGCCATTTATTATCTATGGCATATAAATGTCCTGATGAGGTAACAGGCTTACAAATCTTATTGTGTACACAGTAACAAAAGACATTAAGATGAGTGCTGAGTCAGAATAAGGTGCAGGTTTTGTGAATATTTTTCTCCCCCATGTGAAACTCACCATCCTCTTTGCTGATTTTTTATGAGGTTCCAAAGGGGGGCACAGTCATGACATGCAGTGAATGTTCCTCAGAACCTTGCCTTGGAGCAAAACTCCAAAGCGAGTGTCCTCCCACCCCGGAACAGCTGTTTTTTCAGCACCACTTTTGGTCCATATCTGAGTTCTTCCTTACAACAGCCACATCATCATGTAGCCTCCAGATGTTGTGAACTACAAGTCCCCTCTGTCCCAGCCAGCATTGCCAATGATCAGGGATGATGGGAGTCGTTGTTCATAACATCCGCAGGGAACCACATTAGCTATGCCTGATATAGCCACTCAGGTATGCTAGGGGATGGAATGAGGTAAAAACAGCACCAAAGTGAAGTAGGAAAGTACATATTTATGGATAGCAAGAAACTAAGTGAAGTGGATTTTCCCTACAGCAAACATATGGACCATTCATTATTCTGATTCCAGGGCTGTGTGTGTGTATTTATTTTCACACCAATCCAGTTTGATAGGATCTTCCTTTCACTGCCCTTCTCTTTGCTTCCCATAGCTGACTGTGACGGTCGGCAGCTGCAGGGGGTGTGATAAGTGCAATTTATTTCCATCTAATGCAGATAGAATTTTAATAGCACTAATTCATGAATATATTTATATCCTCCCTCATTGCTTTTATTCTTTATGAATAGCTGTAGGGGGAAATGTTGGGTTATAATTCTCTCCCCTCAGGACAAGGGAAGAAAGGGTGGGGGGAGAGGAATTGATAATACCTTGGGGAAGCCATAAGTCTAGTTTTCAAAAGGTTAAAAGAGGCAGGGGGAGAGAGGTTTTACAGGTTCCAGGGCTTAGTAGGGGAAATTGTATGGCTGAACCAAAAGCAGAAGGGAATCACACATTTGAGATAAGTGCAGCTCTGCTCTGAAATAGTAAATGAACCAAATATCTATGTGTGAAACATTCCAATGGCTTGAAACCTAGATTTCCATAGTCATGAGCTGTGACTGCTTCCACCTTAGCTGAAATCAATATTTTGCACATATTTTTTTTAAAAAAAATCTACCCAGTTTTCAAAGTCAGATTTTGAACATTAATTTTTGACTTTCTAATTTGCCTTTTCAACACAGACTTAACCCCAAAATTTGAAATCTGGTTTTGGTGTCGTTTTATCGTTTTGATTTTAAGAGGCATCAAAGGTAAATTGTTATAAAATGTAATCAATCGCATATTGCTTAGCATTGCTGATGGAGTTTTGACCCCTTTTCTTTGTGTTTTTCCCATTGCTGGTTCCCCCTTTCCCCATTTTCTTTCTTTAATAATTTTGCAATTACAAAGTTACTTTTTTTTTAAAAAAAGCATGGCATTGCTATCAGATGCTAAATATTAGCACATGTCAGCTGGCCAATAACAAATTCATTTGCACAGAGTTATGTTGCAGAGTCTCATAACTGCCTGGTTCAGAATACTAATTGGATGTGGTTGAATACACGCTGATATTCTGAGTTGGGCCTCCATGGCTCTTTGCCCTCCACTCTTGCTCTCCATGGTTCTTCTCTGGCTCAGATTATAATGTCCCTAAACACTCTTCAGGAATTCAATACCAAATGCATGTAATGGCTCTCAAGAAAGATGAGGCTAACCTATACATCTGCATGCGTGTAAACCCCCTTAAAATTACAATTGCAAATCACCTGGTTTTGGGGGGCTGGTTCACACATCAAAATCCAGGGGATAAGCAGGTTCACTCCTTCTCAAGAACACCTCCATGTGTTTGTGCCAAACATACAGAAGTAAGCATATATGCTCACTTGTCGTCATGGGTCATAGCAGAATTCTAAGTTCTGTAGGAATGGGGAGGATGAGGAAAACAAAATGAAAGAAAGAGATTGAGGGTGAGAAGGAGTAAGACCAACTTCTGCCACCACCATCCACAATGACTGCCAGAGCCCAGAAGCTGCAGATACCACGCAAAAGGGGGGGAGGGAGTTCAGATGTTAGGGGCTAAGTGGGTGAAACCATGACAAATACAAGGGATGGAATTTTTAAATTAAGAAGACTTGAAAGGCTGACTCTCCTTATTGATTGCTAACTGGTTAAAGAACAGTAAGCAGGGAATGAGAATAAATGGGTAGTTCTTACGATGGAGGGATGCAATCAATGGGGTTCCCCAAGGGTCAGCATTGGGACCAGTGCTTTTGTATATGTGTGTGTGTTCTGGAACATTACAACAGAATGTGTGATGCTACATTACAATTAAAATTCATGATTTGCAGTGCAATCCTAACCATGCCTACTCAGAAATAACTCCTATTGAATTCAGTGGGGCTTACACCTAGATAAGTGGGGTCACAGTTGCTGCCTTAATTTCTAAGACCTGTTTCAATCTACTATGGGAGAAAACTACCATGGGTTTCCCTAAAGATATGGTAGTTAATATTTCCCCAAATTTGGTTTAGCTATAAAAAGAACAATTTCCCCCGCTTCCTTTTCATATGTAATACATTAAAATAAGCTACATTCCCCATGTAGTTGAGGAACAGATTGTCTTCAGCGTTCACTTAGATTCTTCTGCAGTGTTGATAATGGGAAGCAATTCTACGAATTCAGGTGTAATGCTGAGCTTTCTGCCTGGACAATTTAGAAACATGTTTGCTAGCTTTGTACATTCAAATGGCTTGAATAGCTGCAAATCAACAAAGGAATAATACATGTTCTTGATATTCTTTCAGCCTATTATTAACATGCAGCTTATAAATGCAGGGGGAAACAGCAGGCTCTTTTTAATTTTTAATGCTTCGGGGCATGCGAAATTGCTAGTAGTAACATAATTACATATTATGATACAATAAATGTTTGCACAGATTTGCTTAACATAGGTGTAGAAACGCGTACCTTGGACAGCCTTTGCGTCAAGTGGTTTTTCTGATTTAAATCAATGCATTTCACAGGTGTAGCTCTCACCAGTCACCTGTTAGGAAATTTATTCTGAATAAGCACATTTCATTGTAACAGCTATTGACATTTAAATGTTACCGCAGTGATCTACTCTTGTCTCAATATATTTATGTTCGTGGAGATTTATTTTATTACAGTCATTTGGCAACTTTATACAATAGTAGATGTGAAATGAGTCACCCTGTATGTCCTCTGTGCTACTATAAATAAATAAAAAGAATTATTTGTTCATGTGGGGGAGGGGAGAGAGAGAGACTCATGCACTTGTAAGGGCGAGAGTTACTGGAAGGGGTTGAGATGTTCTAAGGAGAAATCCCATGTGTCCTTCCCATATGCCCAGTGAAAGAAGGCATGTTGCTTGACAAGAGTGTGGGAATGTTAAAGACAGTAGGGAAGGATATATTGAATAATTATTATCCCTCCCTCCCTCACACTAGTGAAGTGATGTAGCAGAGCAAATTCCCCTCAATACAGTGGTTCCTCGGGTTACAGACGCTTCAGGTTACAGATGCTTCAGGTTACAGACTCCGCTAACCCAGAAATAGTACCTCGGGTTAAGAACTTTGCTTCAGGATGAGAAATCGCGCAGCAGCGGTGTGGCAGCAGCGGGAGGCCCCATTAGTTAAAGTGGTACCTCAGGTTAAGAACAGTTTCAGGTTAAAAACAAACCTCCAGAACGAATTATGTTCTTAACCCGAGGTACCACTGTATACCAAACTTTATCATGTATTGGACGATCTTTTTTTCTAAAAAAAAGTATGTGAAAAATTGTGTGTCTTCTTATACATGGGTAGTGCCTTGATGTGGACTTAGGATTGGTTGCTGCCAAATTTGTGGGTGCGGCAAGCTGTGTTGTTGATTGGCTGTTGCTGGAGCAATTGGGTGGGTGCTTGGCTGCTTTTGCTGGAGAGGGGTGTACAACAACTCTGGGCAATCTCTCCCCCCCCCCATTTTCTAAATTTGGAGTCCCCAAAAGCAGGGGGCATCTCATACATGGAGGGGGTGTTATACACGCAAAAGTACGGTAGTTGGAAGCTAGTTTGAAGATTCATTTGAATCTCTTAGTTAAGATTATTTCCTGGTGTCCCCTTTAATCCCTCTTAAAAGCATAAAGACATAAGAGTCTTTCTGAGTAAAGTAACAAAAGGTTTACTCACATTTCAGTTCACGGTTTGATCCCAGAAAGGCAGATTTTCCTTGGTAGTCACACAAAGAAACTGTGAGTTCATCTCATATGGAGACTGAACTCATGGGCTTCAGGCTGAGAGCCAGCAGACAACAAACTTACATTAAGACAACAAAATGGCTGCAGGAGAGCAGCAACAAGACAGCAAGAATCAAGACAATAGAAAGGCAAAACAGACTGAGAAAATGGCTGCATGACTCAGCGCTTTTATGGAGTCAGCCAGAGCCATGCCCATCTCCCAGATCACATGCAGGGGGAGGAATAAGGAATGTTGCATTTGACTGCACCAATGGATTACATCCCACAGTGAGGCCTGGTGATGAGCCAAATTAGACATTGTGAGGAATGTATGACTGTCATGTAGGGCAGTAGTCTTGCTTAAGTGCTCCTCATAGCTTCCCAGCAATGTCTCGTGAAAGAATGACGCATGACTGAACATCATTGTGCTCAGACTATCCTTGGCCCCTGTAAGTGATACTAATACAGTGGTGCCCCGCAAGACGAATGCCTCGCAAGACGAAAAACTCGCTAGACGAAAGAGTTTTCCGTTTTTTGAGTCGTTCCGCAAGACGAATTTCCCTATGGGCTTGCTTCGCAAGACGAAACGTCTTGCGAGTTCTTGCGAGTTTGTTTCCTTTTTCTTAAAGCCGCTAAGCCGCTAAGCCGTTAATAGCCGCTAAGCCGCTAATAGCCGCTAAGCCGCTAATAGCTGCTAATAGGGTTGCTTCGCAAGACGAAAAAACCGCAAGACGAAGAGTCTCGCGGAACGGATTAATTTCGTCTTGCGAGGCACCACTGTAATGTACCTTGGAGGTCCAGGGGATTCTGGGAAGCCATGAGGAGCACTTAAGCAAGACTACTGCCCTTCATGATAGTCATACATTCCTCACAATGTCTAATCTGGCTCATCACTTGGCCTCTTGGACTTAATGAGTGGCTTCACAAATTCCTTGCCCTGCATGGAAAGAAATAAAAAGAGAATTAGTTCATTCACAACATCTACGTATCTTGATTCCAAGGCTGATTGTTCAATAGCAGAAATGTGTAGACATTTGACATCTCCTGGCTGCTTCCTTCTCCCTCGCCCGTCACTAGAAAATGTAAGGCGATTGTTCTCAGTATCCCTGTCATTTCCTGGACTTCTGCCATTATTTTATTTTGTGTGTCATTTATATGTCAGTAAATATTTGAACTATTGAAAAGCAATTGTGATAAACAGATTATGCTAGCAGGACTGCAAGATGTTTTGTAAGGAGGATTCGGTGAAATATTGCAAGGAAGACTATGAAGAGAATTATTAGTTAAGGACAATTAAAAGTAATAGAGAAATTAAGAAATGCAGATTAAGTGATAAAGAACGGAAAATCTTCAGAGGTAGTTGACGGAAGTCTAAAATATTGTATAAGATAAGAATGTATGTTAAAGGACGGTTGGAAATGATATGTTTAAAAAAAATTAAAATGTATGTGTGTGTGTATACACACACACAAACACACACACACATATTTTAATTTTTTTTAAATAAAAAATTCGTACCCCTGGAATGAATTAAGTTCTTAACTAGAGGTACCACTGTACCTGCCATTGTAGAACGTGGAGGTGTGTCTGGATGCTGGGTGCTGGATTAGTAACCAGTTCTCAGAAAGTAGAGACTGAGGTTAGATCTGCAAATGCCCTACCAATGCTACTGTCACTGCTGTTGCTGACTGCTGCTCCTCACTTGAGTGCCTGGCTATTTTTCTTTGTCATCCTATATATTTCTTTTTTTAAAAAAAATCCTGCAAATTTGTAAATAAACACCTATTAGATGAGCCTCCAGTACTTTTCCACATGAATGTGATAGCACTGTAATGGCTGCTCCTAAAATATCCTCCTTCTCAAGGAAGCGGAGGAGCGTGAAGCAATAATTTAAGCCCACAAATTAATCTACTGGAGGGACTCTTAAATGCAAAACCAGGGCAGCTCAGCAATGCATGTGAACTCCAAGGGACCACAGAACATTCGCATTTGATGGAGGACACTACGAGGATGAGTGTCCTATCTATTTTGCCCACCGTGCAAATTAGCCAAGGATGCTCTCTGCAATTGGCTTCCATGATTATGCAGCTTCCATGACAGGCTATTTGTGACAACCCGTAAGGTAGCCGTCAACCTTTAACAACTTCAGAGATGAGAAAGGAAAGCCTCCAGTGAGCACTCACACCCTGCTCATTATGTAAACGCTGCACTTGGCTGAGATGTGGCACTTGGGAAATGAAAAGCAGATCTGAAACAACCCATATATAAAAATATAACAGATCTACAGCATTTGCCTTCTGTATACATTCAGAAAGCAGCTGCATCTTCACTGCACAAAGTCTTATATATACACACACGCATACACTGACCAACAATGCCAGGGAATGCTTGAGTTCATTGAAGTGCAATGGCGAACTGGGAGCTAGACCGGGGTGAGGAGGGAGAGATGTTTTTCAATGTTGGAAGTAAGCTATGAAAACAGGAGCTCACACTGACTCACTCAGATTTCACAGGGATTAATCCCTGCTAAATTGTTCCTCTAAAAAAGAACAATTTTCTTATAAAACAGCACATGTGCAAAAGTGAAGACCCCGCAGCTCATCATAAAAGGATGATTTCATCAGTCACTGAAATTACCCCTCTTCTCTCGCCGTAGATTTGTTTGTCATAAATGCAGACATTTTGTCTCCTCTTCATTTGTCGCAATGTTTCATTTCCATCCTTAATTGGAAAGCTGAAGCACCTAAAAATGAGGTGTAGTTTCAAAGGATAGAGTTGCATTTCCCATTTTTTTTATGCCTGGGTCACAGGTGGCTTTCGGGGATTTTTTTCTGGATCAAAATTGGAGTTCCATTTCCTACTTACATAAAAATACATCTATCCTTGAGCAGTTTCCAGATGAATGGGCAGCCATCACCACTGCAAGAGCAAGGGATTGCCCAGTTAATAGTGCCATTCTTATTTCTTTCCTCCTCCTCCTCTCTATTTTCTTTCTCTTCATAATAGCTAAGCTTTTATTTATTTCCTTCCCTTTATTTGCTACACATTTCTCATTCACTAAGAATATAAGAACACAAGAAGAGCTCTGCAGCTGGGTCAGGCCAAGGTCCTGAAGGAATGGGTTTCTGTGTAGTAAGTTTAAAACTGACTCAAACCCACCCCCCTTTTGTTCTTTCAAAAGAGAGCACTCTAAAATGCGTAAAACTTGAGCTGTTGAGCAAAAGCATAATAAGGACAGCTGCATAAACAAGCTCTCTCCTTTATCAGTCACGGCAAGGGATGACCCTGGCTCTCTAGGGCAGTGTTCCCCAACCTTGGGCCTCCAGCTGTTTTTGGACTACAATTCCCATCATCCTTGACCACTGGTCTTGCTAGCGAGGGATGATGGGAGTTGTAGTCCAAAAACAGCTGGAGGCCCAAGGTTGGGGAACACTGCTCTAGGGGAACAAAGAAAACATGTCAGTACCTTATCTTATGTGCTGACCACAAAATACTCGCAGACCGATGTCCGGGGAAAACGCCAAAAGCGTGTTCCCGGAGATGATGACCTCTTCACAGATAAGAGTAGGAAGAGGAAGATCCTTTTATGGTCAGAAGTACAGGAAGGAAGATCCTTTTATGGTTGAGAGTACCAGAGCAGGAATATATGTGATGTCAACCTGCATACATAGGCTGACGTGGTTGGGCTCCTAGGGGAGGAAGGAGGATATATATACTGCATGAAACTTGTCATTTCTTTGGACTTGTTGTGGACTTGATCACACAAGTGCCTTCTGCTATCCGGAGAGCAGAATAAACTCTTTCTTTGAATCCACCTCGGTGTCATTTGACTTCCTTCCTCCTGTCCAGGAGCAACGCAGACCCAATTGGTGAACACCAATAAGGCTACATTTCCATCTGGTCCAGCATCCTCCTCTCACAGGGGCCAACAAAATGCCTCCAAGCAGGAACTGAGCACCACAGCACTCTCCTGGGAGTCCACATTCAGGGGGAGCAGTCCCAAAGTGTGATACAATGTCAATCAAAACACAAAGTAATATATCAATAAAATACTCTGATGTGGTTTGGCACTGAAACCACCTTGACCACCTTTGGGATGATCTCTGTTGTGGGAGAGAGGTGGGGAGTGTGAGTCTGTTGATTCCCATCTGCTTTCAAAACCACCAGCCATGGTATCTTTCTGGAGACACTGTCCAATTAGGGTGTGGGTGGCACTATGTTGCAGAGTTTGTGTTTGTATGTAGGTGGCCATTTCCAGAAGGTGGTATTGGCAGATCTTTGCTTGACCCAAACATATCTATACGTCAAGATTCTGTCTCATCCCTCAAGCAGGACCAACTTAAGATGGACAGCAGTTCTGATGCAACCATCTTTCCTCTTCTGATCTCCCAACAAACTGAAGCTCAATCCATTCCGGACAAGACAGAGGCACTGTAAGTAGGTGGCTCCTCTGTCCAGATGGCTGTTTTTGTTTTGTTTGTTTTGGGTGTTGATGTTTGTTTGTTTTTCTGCTGGGGTGCTCCTGGATTCATCACTGTCATTAGAGGTTCATGAGGTCTCTGTGGCATGGAGTGCCTTTAACCAGTTTAGACTCTTTGGCGGTTCATGCACTGGTAACTGCCCACTTGAATTACTGTCATGCACTATACAGTACGTGGAATCATCAAATTGCAGTGTTGGAAGGGACCACAAAGGTCATCAAATCCAGCCCCCTGCAATGCAGGAATCTTTTGCCCAACATGGGACTCAAACTGACAGCCTTTGTATTCAAACTGAGCTATCTTCTATGAACATGGTGCTGCCTTTGAAGATGATCCGGAAACTACAGCTGTTGCAGAACTTAGCAAGAATTCCGATAGGAATGGGAATTAAGAACATATTGCGGCATTTCTTCTTCACTGTCACTGGCTCCTGGTCCATTTCTGACTGGTTTAAAGTGGTGGTTTTGATCTATAAAGCCCAGTGCAGCTTCGGACCTCAGTATCAACATCACCTTACCCCATATGTGCCTACCAGAGCCTTAAGATCTGCATCAGAGGCCCTTCTCTGCTTTCCTTCTCATTTTGGAGGGTGGTTTTCCCTAGAAAGACTAGACTGGTGCCCATGCTAATGTATTTTTGGTGCCAATTGCTTTTTAAAATCTTTTTTTATTCCCAGGCCTTTCAGCATTGTATTTTGATATCCTCTTAGCTTCATTTAAACATATGCATAATATCATTTAAATATTGATATTGCATTTTTGCATTTGTTTTGATGGCAGTTAGGGTGCATTTTAGCCTTTTTAAGGTTCTTTTAGTTCTATGTATAATTTGGTTATTTTCTGTTTTAGTGTTGGTTGGTTGGTTTAATTTGATTTTAGTGTTGTGTTGCATCGTGTGGGGTTTCTATGCTTTTCAGCGGGTTTCAGTTGTCTGTATGTTACCCAGAGAATTAAAGAATATAATAAAAATATAAACAAAGAGTGACATCACATCTGAAGCAGTTCCATGTATCTCTTGTACCATATATACTCGTCATTACAATTGAGCACACACACAGTTATTCCCCAGGAAACTAGAAGAATAAAGTGAAATATTAGGTGAAATTATCAACAATAAAACATGCATTGGGTACACAGATCATATAAAAATAAAAATAAAACACGCTATAGAAGTCCATAATAAAAAGCTCTGGTCTGACACAAAATTATTAGAAACCAACACCCTGTTAAGCAGATCACTGAAATGTGAAATAGACTATAGTTCTGAAAGTCAACAGAAATCTATCCATGACTATCTCTGAAGAATTTAACTATAAGAAGCCATATATTGCTTACAGAGTCATCAGCCATGTATGAATTTCATGAATTAGCAGGAAAAGTAATAGCCTGCTTCCTATTCTGGTAGGAAGATTTTCTGAATAGGAACAAACACATACTTTACACAGCTACAAATACGCCCTGCTTTAAATTTCAGTGATGTGCTGAAGCTGGAGTCTTTATCCACAGAAATTTTAACCAAAAGGCTTGCCTTTTTATGGACTAATATATGTTTTACTATTGCTACATATATATTGCATATCACTTCCTGCAACAGGAAACAGTAACTGCCCAGGACTGCCCAGGGCATAAACAATACTTATGCACTTAGGCCCAGTTCAGATGGGAAAGTATGCCTGACCAAGTCTCAGGCTCACAAAATCCCTCGCCTTGCCTCATCTCTTCTTCTGCATGTTATGAGGAGGGAATCAGAAGCATCCGGTTCTGATGTTAAACTAACCACAGTTTTCTGTGTCATTCAATTTGGGGAAATGTGGCTTGTTTAAACTATGGTTCTGAAACAATGGTTTAATCATGACCTTTTTTCACTAACAACTATAGTTTAAATAAGGCAGTTTCCCAAGCTCAGATGTCACAGGAAACAGTGGGTCATTTAAAATCAGTGGATGCTTCCCAACTCCTCCTCTGGTGTGCAAATGAGCACAAGGAACAGGCCGTTTGGTTGCTTGTTTGAAACCATGAAATAATGCACATTCTCTATATTGATGAAATAATGGCTACCTATCAATATTGGTGCTAGCTATTATTATGAGGGTGGTCATGTCTTACAGAAGACAGGCACTTATATAAATGAGTTCTATATTTGAAGTGCTATTCAGACTGATATAAATACTGTATTTTAAAAAATCTTAGGAATGGAGAAGAGAAACCTTGAAGTTGCCTACCACTGAACCTAGTGAACTAGTGAAGCCTAGTGGTTGGCTGTTCAGAGTAATTGCTCATATGGAGAAATGTACAATACTTTGATTAAAACTTGAATTGTTATTTCTAGATTTGCATCAGTAACTAAATTAGCAAATGCAAATTTCATACAACGCTATGTACTTTTTGTCCTCTTTTTGGGGGGGCCTGTTATGCATTTCCAAAAAAGAGGGAGATGCATTGACAAGCCCCCCTTATTATAATTAATGTCAAAGTGGTGTGAGGGGTGAGATAAGAGCTAGCTAAAGTGTTGGTATAAGATCTTAGTCTAGACCAGTTGTACAAAAGCTTAGTCTCTCTGTTAATGACGAACAAGTTTTGTATCCACGTAGATACACGCACAAGCAAGCACGCTCACTGGTTTAAGGAAGCATTGAGAGAAGCACTCAATCCTCATACCTCCCTACGGAGCCTTCTTTCACACATGAAAGACCATGGCTGTGAATTGCTCATTTGGGCAGGCTGTCTCACACATATTCCCATCCAGCTAAATGAGGGGAATGTTGTTAAGTGATGCTAGCAAAATCAAGTCGGAAATTAGTTTTCTTCTAAAATCTCTATGTTTAACCATGTCTCCCATGGTCAGGGGAAAGGGAGCTTGCATCAGAAGCCAACCAGCACAACACAAGCATTTTGTTCTAAATCCGCGTCATAAATTGCAATGGAAAGGATTGAAATTTAACCAGAAGCTTATAGACAAAGAATTGGCTGGTTGGTTCAAATAAATCTATGAAATTTAAGCTTCCCTAACTATTTATTTTGGGTGGCACTGTGGGTTAAACCACAGAGCCTAGGACTTGCCGATCAGAAGGTCGGTGGTTCGAATACCCACAACGGGGTGAGCTCCCGTTGCTCGGTCCCTGCTCCTGCCAACCTAGAAGTTCAAAAGCACGTCAAAGTGCAAGTAGGTAAATAGGTACCTCTCCGGCAGGAAGGTAAACAGTGTTTTCGTGCGCTGCTCTGGTTCTCCAGAAGCGGCTTAGTCATGCTGGCCACATAATCCGGAAGCTGTATGCCGGCTCCCTCAGCCAATAAAGCGAGATGAGCGCCGCAACCCCAGAGTCGTTCACGACTCGACCTAATGGTCAGGGGTCCCTTTACCTTTAACTATTTATTTGCGCTTGTTACCCCACTGAGGGCCCCCAAGCCCCAGTGCTCTAATAGCAGCAGAAACAATTTAACACATGTCTTGGAGCACAGGGGAGCAACCTACATCTGAAGTTGTTTTGGATTTTTGTTTAGAACATGTATGACTTAAGAAGAGATGGATTACTTGAAAACCTTGTCTTCTGGCATTTTGAGCATTAGTTGGGGGATCCCTTGTGGGCTCAGATATTTCTTGGAATTTGTCTAAATCTGAACCAAAGAACTTATGAACCAACCCAAAGAGGTTGACCAGTCAAGTCCACCACCAAGGACTTGAGGTTGCTATATGTCTCGGCCTGCATAAACAGGGGAGAGGGGTTGCCTATTTGACTGGCCATATATGTTGTTAAGACCTAGCCTAAAGGGAGACTTACAGTGCAAACCTAATTCTACTTACTCAAAATTCAGTGGGGCTGACTCCCAGGTAGATGGGGTTTGAATTGCAGTCTGGAACAGTAGCTAAATATATTATCACATAACATTCACACATACCCACAAAAATAATAGAATCCTTTCCCACAATTTAAACCACTTTGTAAAAAAAGAAATAGTAAAATATACGGCATAGTGTTAATATGTTTCAGCCATGTATCAAGAAAGATTATTAATGATTAAGATTTATGTGTGAATATTTCATTTGTTTATATATTGATTTTCTTTCTTTTCAGCCTTCCTGAAAAGGCAAGATCTTCCTAGCAGAAGTAATTTATGTGCTTATTCAATATCTTATCAATTCAGTTTTGCATATCAAGAAAAAATTACTTCTCATCCAGATGATTTCTTCAGCATCTACACTTAATTTCTTTCTAAATGTCAGTGTGACAACGCAGTGGTAAAAAAGAGAGACCAATTTTCCAGTTAACATTCTCTACAAAGCAAAGTACAACTAGTACTAGAAATGAATGCAAATGCTTTCTGTGGAAATGTCTCTATTTACTTTCCTCAGAGAGCATGCTGCAAGCTAACTCCTGCTGCCTAGAGAAGGAATTAATAACTATGTTTATAACCATTATAAATATTATTATTTTTAATTGGGCAAATGCTTGTGAGGCAATACACTTTTGTTAATGTGTTTAATTAAATAGATATGCCAGTTGCTACTTCTATCAGGGGCTTTTTTCAGCTGGAACTCACAGGAACTCAGTTACCGCACTTCTCAGGTGGGGGCCTTTGCCATTCTAAGAGAATGAGGGAGGCATTCATGGTGAGTTCCGGCATCCCTTTTTCTGGAAAAATAGTGCTGCTTCTATCCCAGTTTGCTGGAGTTACTCGATTTAAACCAGGCATAGGCAAACTCGGCCCCCCAGATGTTTTGGGACTACAACTCCCATCATCCCTAGCTAACAGGACCAGTGGTCAGGGATGATGGAAGTTGTAGTCCCAAAACGTCTGGAGGGCCGAGTTTGCCTATGCCGGGTTTAAACCATGTGTGTATTGCCCCATTTCCCTGTGTGGGAAAGAACCACACTATGCAGCCCTCCCTGTCAGGGGCTGGACTGAGGAGGAATGGTGGAGCCCTCCCCTTCTCCTGAACCTTCCTGAGAACAGGAAGACAGTATAGATTTAGAACAGTGGTTTCCAGAAGGCCATATTTCATTTTTTTTATATATAAAATTTTTATTGGGTTTTCCGCTTTTATAAAGACAATACAGACACAAAAATAACACAAAACACAAACATGTATAAATTCAGCAGATCCTCTTCTCATAACCTTGTTCCCTGACTTCCCCCCACCCCCCCTCGTGCATCCCAATTCCCAGGATTATATCAGCAAGTTGGTATTTCTCCTCTTAACCATCTTATTCATTTTGTTACCTCTTTTCTAATAAAAAAAAAAAATTTTGATTTTCCTAAGTTGGACTTAAGTTCTCTTCCATCGATTTTTCATTTTGTCTTGATTAAAAGTCATATTAACCAAACCTGAAAGTCTTAAGAGTTTTTAAAAATCTCCTCTTCCCTCCCTCCCATCCCCGGTTTTTGTCCCTTCCCAATAAAAATCCAAAGTCAAGATTCTCAGCCTGGGTTCCTCACGTCCGAGGCTTTCAAGTCCCTTTCAGTCCCTCTCCGCCGGTCTTGTTGGTAGTCCTTTATGTCAGTCATCGAGTCTGGAAAAAGATCTTTCACCATCAAAACATATTCTCTTCCCACAAGGAGATTTGAAAGCAACTGCTGGAGTATTTCCACAAAGCCTGTATCCTCAAAGTCCAAGTCCAAACGGAGGCCCCAATCATATTTCTTTATTTTAAGTTCCTGTATTCCATATTGTCCCAGAACCTCCTCCTTCTTCTTCTGCATCTTTCGCAGACTTGTGGTAGATGTGTTCCCAGAGTCTCCTTGCTTGTGTTCCACAGATGTCAGCTTTTGATTGTTGCTTCCCAAGGTTACTTTCTCTTTTTCTTGTTTAGTCTCTTCCACCTCTATAGACATTGTTTCCCATTCAGCTGTGGATTCTTTCTCATTCAGGTCCTCAATACAAACAGCAGAGTTGCCTGTTCCCAAGGTCATAATGTTAAGTTGTTTATTCATGGCTAAGCTCTGCTCTTGTAAGATTCCCACCAATTGAAACATCCTTTCGATTTCCACTAGTAACTTTCCATCCACAGCCATTGTATCCATTGTAGTTTCACAGAATTCCCCCTAGGGGGAATCTGGTTACTTATTAGTCTTTTCTCCAACAGTCCTTTAGCTTGTTATTGTTACTTTGTTTCCAACAATTTTAGCTCAATTATAACTCGTCTTAATCCAGAGGGATCTCAAATAGTGATTTTTCCGCTTTAAACTGCCCGTTTGACAGCTTTGACAGCTGTCAAAACTCCGCAGCTCTTACACAGGCACAAAGGCAGGACGTTCCCGAGCCCGGGAGGGGGGGTTGTTCAAAACATAAAGAGGGTCTCCAAAACTCCACTCTCCAGCACAAAATTTCCTTTAACTAAATCTTGAAAGTTAGTGTCCTTTTTGACTCACCCCACCAAGGGTAGGCTCTCCAGCTTAGCTCTTATGTCGTTGCTTAGATCGTCTGCAGGGGGGGGTGCGGACTTCCTTTTAGCACACCCCCCGGTCGTCTCCAATTCAGGGTAAAATTTTTAAAGTCCCAATCCGTCTTACTCACGGGTAATTCTTTCAGTCCAAATTTTCAAGGAAGAAAGTCAGCGCTCTCTGGTCATGGCTCGCGGCTTCGCTCCACCGAGGTAGCGGTCGACTCTCAGTGCCACGCCACCCCCGTATCCTCTCCGCAGCCTTTAAAAAGGCTCTTCGTGGATCAGGGGGGGCGCTTAAGGCACCCGCCGAGTCTTCAGTCCGCAGGCTTCCGCGCCTGCGGTTTTTAAGGGTCCCCGCGTCGCCGGCGCGGCAAAGACCCGTCCTCAGTAGAGCCGATTCCCTCCGCAGCTCGGAGGGAATCCGCCATTTCCAGATCGCGTCAACCCGGAAGTCCTCCAGAAGGCCATATTTCAGAGGTTGCAGAGGGGGAAAGCTGGGAAATATTGGGAGAGGAAGAGCAGGAAGAAGCAGCACCGGGGGAGGGACAGCTGACAGATTGAGTGTCTTTGGAAAGCATTTCTGAGCCCCCTCTCCCAGGACTAGGAGGACATTGAGAGTAGGAGAACAGAAAGCGCAGACACAGAAAGCTCAGATCAGCCAGCACAGGGATGATGTAGAATAGAAGAGATGGAGAGGGTTGGACTTTACTCGGATCAACACCGGTATTTCATTGTCTCCTTACTCTCTCTCTGTGAATACTGAATAAATTACATGGTAAGAACTCTTCTTGTTTATCTGGTTTTTGGCTGCCACCGGGGGAGGGATTGGATTCCCTGAAGCCTGACACTCCCACATGGCTGTCCAATGAGCAGCACGGAAAGGAGATACACCCAATAGCTCCAATGCTGCTAAAGATGATGTCAGAAGGCTTCCAAAAAACATTTTCCTATGGAGATGCTCCATGTGACAGGCCAAGAATAACTTTTTAAGGCCTTTCACCCTTTGTACACTGTCCAAAATTCATGCAGCAGCTCCATGTCAGGATTATACTGGAAGTGCTTGCATGCTGTGGACTGATGTACCCGGGAAGAGGCTCTCCAACTTTATGCATGGAGATTCACCCATGGGGAAGTTGTTGTTTTTATTTTTACACCAGCATATAATGATCTCTGTCAGGCAAGCAGCCTGATAAGCAGCAAGGACTCTCCATCAGTTTTATGTAAGTTTATTTACAAGAAAAACACATTGAGAGATCAGCTCCCCACCTGCTCTCATTAACAGTAGCTGATCAGTCTAAATCATTGTCCATCCACCAACAGGAAGAACACCAAAACCACGCCTTTATTCTCCTTCCCTTCCTTTGTTCTCTGAGCTTCTCCAGTCTCCTAGTACGGGGCCTGAATGGCTGGCCTGTCTCCTTCCCACTCCCAGAGGACACAGCCTCAGACTCTGGCTTATCTGCTGGTTACCTGGCAATGCTCTGGCTGCCTTCCAAGTCTTCCTCTCCTTGGGAGCTAACAGCGTCTTCCCTGGGAAGAAGGGGGGGCCAAACTGCTCTTTCTAGATTCTGACAGCCAGCTCTCAACTGCAGAGTCAGTCCCCTGCTTGCTTTTTCTGATGCTGAGTCTTCTGCTGCACTCGGGGGGGGGGCACGTTCCTGACACAGCAGCTGCCTTGTGGGCAAGAGCAGCATGGTTAAAAATCAGCCCTGAGATATGCCACCCTTTACTTTTAATCCAAAACGTATTCCCTCAAAATAAGGCTCTACAGTTTACCTTAACTATTTGGATAGGTACCAATGCAAGAATAGTGTGTTCCTCCTATTAATTCTCTGTAGGAAAATATATGTTTTCTGATGTGCCTGGAAAATTAGCATTTCGTGAAACCTAGAAAAGGCAGATGGAGTCAGAGCTGTGCAGGTGGATCAGCAAACAGCAGTCATGACCCGAACTCCCTTATGAGGAATTAGGAAGGACTACCTGTCCAATCAATGTCAATATGCATCCTTGCTGATGTGCCTGTTTTCCCTGAAGCTCCCTCTTTGGTAAGAGCCACATAGTGGTGCACAGACTAAATCCCTGCATGCTCCAGTTGCCTGTTCAAGAATAAGCCCACTGGGCTAGAATCCTTGCAAGACACATGAATCATGACTGATGAGGCTGCATTGATACAAGGTTAAGCTGTGTTGAAAGTGTCAAGGCATAGGGAGGGGAAATAATGGTACGGATCTACATGTAGCTTTGATTGCATTCTGGCAAATACAATCTGTTCTACTGATGGGCCAGTTGCTTGGCTGAAAGTATTTTTGCAGATTATTAGCAGGAATGCTATGGTACCCTGGCCAGGAGAAGGTAATGATTCAGATTATGCAAAGGAGCATTTTTTGTGCGTTTGTTTTTTAAATGGCATTTTCCAAGCGAGTTGTTCCTTTAATCCAAATAGAAACATTAGGAAGATACGGCACAGAGCAGCAAATAGAATGGCTGTAAATTTTGGAAATGGGATGTCAAGCTAAAAAAAATATATGCACAGAAACCCATGTTCTACAAGCTGACTGCAGATATGTGGTGATGCTATCCAAAACAATGATCAAAGGATATGAATTACCCAATTCAGGTGACATATGTAACATCCTACCAGGATGCGCCGAAGTCATCATAGCAGTCAATTAAAGTCACATTTTCAATGCATGTTTCAAATCTGCCTGCTTTCATCTTTCATCCAGCGGCACTTTTTAAAGTAGTATTCTGAGCTGAAACACAAACATGCTGCTTTTGAGTTCTATTCAAAGGCTTTGATTCAGCAAAACACTCCAATGTATACTTTAACAGAAATCCTATTAGCTTCGATGGAATTATAAGCATGTCTTTAAATAATGCTAAATGAAACAGAGGAAAGATAAACCATAAATTCTGCTGCCGGTTTTACTGAGCAAATTATGTGGCTGAGAACACAGGGAAATTCCTTTGGAAAACGCTGTCGGAATGATCTCAGCTGTCCACGGAAGTTTACAAACATTGCTCTAATCCAAAGGGCTTCTTTTTGACTCATCTGTTCAGTATGTCTGAAAAGGAAACATGTTTAGGATGGTATTCAGCTCCCACTTGCCACCAACTATGCAAGGATTTCCACTTGTTTAAAGGGATTTGCCCTCCTCACCAAGTGCATGTCCCAGGTCCTCACCAAAACTGCTGCAGAGGGTCAGAAGAACCCCTAGATCAGATCAGATCTGAAGGAGAGGAGAATGTTCCACTGAGCAAATGCACTACGAAAATTCACATAACACCACATTGAACACAACTCTTAATGTTTAGGGCTGAGGTGAGGATGATGAAGATTGCAGTTTCATTTAATACCCACCTTTCAGCCTAAAGTCCCATGGCAAGTCCTAAAAATATACACCTCAAGTTTCAAAAGCCAGGGCTACTCACCACATTCCGCGATCTTTTTCATGTAAAAAAAA
Organism: Podarcis bocagei; assembly: GCF_964188305.1. NCBI lineage: Eukaryota > Metazoa > Chordata > Lepidosauria > Squamata > Lacertidae > Podarcis > Podarcis bocagei. The sequence continues at coordinate 31,663,904 of NC_138143.1, forward strand.
AAACCAAACACACACACACACTCATTCCAAGAGTGTTAAGAGTAGTCAACATGATTGAATAGTGGTATGTGCAAAACCACAAAAGTAAAGGAGAGGGATGATTATGATGCCTCCCCAAAAGCAGCCAGAATGACAACAGGGCACTGGGTGGCAGCAATTATACAATAAAAAATCATATACAAATATGAATTGAGGGGCTGAGCTATGGGCAGTCTGATCAGTTGCATTAGATTAGCTATATATGAGGCAAATACAGAAAATTAGAGGACATTCAGTATAGCTCTAGTAGTGACAATGTATACTACTACCTATGAGTGTTTCTGATGCCTGGTACCAGGGCTGGACAAGATACCTTTGGTCCGCTTCTTCATCTGATGCTCCCTAACTTCCTTGTGGACTGGAATGCAGCTCCTAGTCACATTATGCACATGACTGAATGTTGTAATGCTTTTTGGAGTACAAAAGGGGGTCACCCCAAAAATGTGTGTTTTATATAAGAGTGGTGAGTGAAAAAGGACACTGCTGCATACCCATCCTCCTGACAGCTGAGTCACTACTGTTACTGGGAGGGAGAGGGATGAGGTGGCAAGGAGGTCAGCACTGTGTGAGTGCACTGGGAGCACCAGATTGGGTCAACTGATGCACCAACACAACACTGACCTCCCTGCCACATTGTCACTCCTCTTCTAATACATGACAGGCACTCAGAAGCTGGAAGACCAGGTGTGTGGTGCCTCCCCTCCTCACCAGCCACTTCTGGCTTTGCATATGTGATGAACACACAATGCACATGTGAATGTGTTTTACATGTGAATGTGTTTTACAGGTGAATGTGTTTTACAGGTGAATGTTTTGAAAAGCATTGAAAGGGAGATGGATGGATGGATGGATGGATGGATGGATGGATGGATGGATGGATGGACAGATAGATTGATAGATGGACAGACAGACGGTACAACTGAGAGAGGAAATTTTCAGATTCACATGCAGTTCAGCATAAAATAGTTGGCAAGTGATTCGGTGCTGTGCCTTCCAAGCCCATTTCAGCAAAATGACCCAGAAGAATGAGATGCTGGGGTAGATTATGACTGAAGGTTGCTGAGAGGTCTAGAAGAATCAATAGGATCACACACACACATACACTAACACTTTAGTTTCAGGCACTTGGGAGAGATCCTGCTACAGCATAGACAGCTTTAAAACTGTCCCAAGCAGCCTTGCTTCACTTCTTGATTTGGGACTTTCTGTATCTTTTACATACACCCCTGATATTTACGCCCTCAAAATATATATTAAAGCATGTGTTTTCTCTCATATAAATGTGTATGTTTAAACTACTGAGAATTGTGCTGCAATATTCAGAGATGTGTGAAATCTGGTGGACCATCTAGTTTCCATCCGCACAGTATGTGCCAAGAAGTGCAGAGCAAGCCATTTGATATAAGAACATGCAAAGGTCCAATTCTTCAAGCATCCCTTTCACTTGTGGATAATAAAATCCATCTTATACACACATATTAAAGATATGTAACCTTTTCCCTGCTTTGAATATGGTCACCCTAATTGTTGCATTTTTAATCTTTAGTGGAGCACTGCAGATATAATTTACCCCCAAAAATTGTGGAATTCAATAAGACATGCAGTTATGAGGGAAACATGGTATAACTTTTAAGCAGAATAATCAGTGCACTCTTTTATATAAAGAGAGTTGACATACAACGTAAATGGTATTGTCTGGGGACATTTTAGAGAGAATGCTTTTTAACTGTTGGGGCAGTATATGTTTTGGAGAGCTATAGTAGCATAAAGGGAAATTTTCAGATTCACATTCAGATCAGCCTAAAATAATTGGCAAGCCATGCGATGTTGAAGCTTGGATGTCACTGCGAATCAGACCTCATTGTAGTAATGCTGGTGGAAATTACTGAGCCGTTTAACAAAGCTGAATCCTCAGTAGATTTTGCAAATTATTCGTTTCTTTTTGTGATTGCCAAGGGCTTGATCCTCAATTTGCACACAGAAGAAAACCATTTCTCCTGGCCTGCTGTTTCTCTCCACTCTGTGAGTTGGGATTAGCAAGGAGTGAACAAGCAAGGAACAGGGCTGGAGAGTTCGAAGTCACACCTAAGCCCCTACAGTACTTTTCCGTCTATAAGATGGTGTTTTTTTACCTTAAAACAATGCTTAAAAATTGGGGTAGTCTTATAGATGGGTAGTGCAGAGGTTGGGGGGACTGTGGAAATGATTTCTGTCTTGAGTAGTAGATTATCACTGGTGTTATTGTGGGTGATAGGCTGCTGTGGCAACGGCTGCTTGCGATTGGTTGCTGCTGTGAGAATGCTCGCTGGTGATTGGTCGCTACTGCGACAATGGCTGCTGGTGATTGGGCTCGGCTGCGGCAATTGGGCGTGTGATTGGCAGCTGCTGGTATCGATTGGAAATACTATAGGAGGCTACTGCGTTGCATTTGATCGTAACTGTTTGGAATTTGGGTGAGCTTTTTTTCAGCATTCCTCCCATTCTGGACAATCTCCCCCCGCCCCCATTTTCTTGATATTGAGTCCTGAAAATTAGGGGGTGTCTTATCCATGGGGGCGTCTTATAGACGGTAAAGTACAGTAGGTCATGTTCCCCCCGAAGTGAGCATAACTGCTGAGCCACCATGAAGGAAGAAAAGTCCACTGCAAAACCTCTTTGCTTCACTGAGATGCCTGATGAGTTAAATTCTAGTGTAGCTGGCCTCTTTCCTGGAAGCAGTCCCATTGAGCATCAATAAGAAAAGGTCAAATCTGGATTCAGTATAGCGTCTCTTGAAAGTGACAGCAGAGAAGGTCCACATCAACGTGTAAACCAATCACTGTCCACTTCTGATTCACTGGATCCTTGCAAGTAGGCATTTGCTTGCCTGTGCTTTTCAGACTGGTTGGAAGTACTACTGAACTGACTACTATTGAGATAGTGGAAATGTTATTTATGTATGCCACTACTGCAGCCCGTGTTTTGTTAGCCCTAAAATGGAAAATGAGCGAAGTCCCAACTAAAGAAGAATGGCAACTTAAACTGATGGAATATGCACATCTTGAGGACCTAACAAATAGAATAAGAGAACAAGAGGAACATACATTTAAAGAAGATTGGAAAATGTTTATTGAATATATGGGGGAAATTGTGTATATTTGAAAATGTGGGTAGCATTAATATAAATTCAACAGTGTAAATAAATTTTGATGGATGTAATAATGGAATACTTAATAGTTTAGCTTATATAAAATATGCAGGGATTTATGTTATGCAAAATGAACCATGGAGAGAGAAGAAGGGAAGTCATTGATATTTTGAGGTTGTTTAAATGAATATTCAAAAATGTAAAAGAGAAAATTTAATTAAAAATATGGAAAAAATAGATCAATGGTCTGATGCATAAAGCAGCTTGCTGTTAAAAGAAATAAAAAGAAATGTTGTAATAACAAATTATCTTCACAATGACATGTTCTTGTTATGACAAAGAAATAATATTTTGAGATTCAATAAACTACTATACCTTTCAACACATATTCATGAAGTCAGCTATAGAGGATATGACCCTGAACTTAATCCTGATTTGTGTCCTAGATCTGGTGTAAGATGTAAGTGCTGTCAAAACTGCTTGGGAACAGTAATCACATGCTACCCAATTCAATATAAATCTAATTGAAAAATTACCCAGAAAGTATAACATGATCATTTTTAGTTTTCAAAAGAGGGAACTTCTCAAGTGTTAGAGCAACAGCTGAAATAAACTTGAAAACATAGGAGCCAGCTGTTGGAGTGTTGTGGGTATCAAGGAGTTAACACTCTGTGCTAAGTGGAAATGCTGAGTCAGCATCACAAGACAAGTGGTCTATAGCCAGCTAGTGGCACTGTGGGTTAAACCACCTATCCTAGTACTTGCCGATCAGAAGGTCGGCAGTTCGAATCCCCGCAACAGGGCGAGCTCCCATTGCTCGGTCCCTGCTCCTGCCCACCTAGCAATTCGAAAGCACGTCAAAGTACAAGTAGATAAATAGGTACCGCTCTGGCTGGAAGGTAAACAGTGTTTCCGTGCACTGCTCTGGTTCACCAGAAGCGGCTTAGTCATGCTGGCCACATGACCCGGAAGCTGTATGCCGGCTCCCTCGGCCAATAAAGCGAGATGAGCACCGCAACCCCAGAGTCGGCCACGACTGGACCTAATGGTCAGGGGTCCCTTTACCTTTACCTATAAAGTGGTATGGTTGACTTCCCTGTGGTGGCTTCTCCCCTGTAAGTAATCCCACCTGTGTATGCTGATTCCTGGATGTAAGAAGACTGCAACTGAAATAAAGCCCTACTTCAAATATAGCTTGACTCCTGAGTGCTTCCATACATTGCAACACCAACTTCTAGGGGTAAAGGTTTGAGGGGGGCACCCCAAAAGTTGCCCTTCAAATGGTGTGTATGTAGCATATCTGATGATCGATGATCAGTGGCGTAGCATGGGGGTGCAGGGGGGGCCGGGCGCACCGGGCGCAACATCTGGGGGTTAGGCACCTCCCTTACAGTTGTGGCAGTCACACCAAAGCATGGGTAGGCAAACTAAGGCCTGGGGGCCAGATCCAGCCCAATCGCCTTCTAAATCTGGCCCACAGACGGTCTGGGAATCAGCGTGTTTTTACAGGAGTAGAATGTGTACTTTTATTTAAAATGCATCTCTGGGTTATTTGTGGGGCACAGGAATTCATTCATTTCCTCCCCCCCCCAAAAAAAAATATAGTCCGTCCACCCACAAGGTCTGAGGGACAGTGGACCGGCCCCCTGCTGAAAAAGTTTGCTGACCCCTGCACTAAATCAACCTCTCCTTTTTGAGGCAGCTTGTTTAATAGTTGCCACTTCCAATTGCTACCACAACATAGCAGTTTTGTTTCACACATCACTTTTGCCACATGGAGCAGAGCCCACATAATTTCAATGCAGGTGGCAACCACACTGCTGAGCTCATATATGAATTGGGCCTCAGGCTAAGACAAGAAGCAGAAGAGCAGTATAATTGGAGGCAGCCCACTGGAGCCAAGACTACAGAGGTGGTCTTTCCCCTTTTTTTAAGATAAGCAGATGGTATGAATAAAGTGGCATGCTGACAACTAATTCAGTCCCATCACTAAACCCAGAGGCTATTCTAAGCCTTCTGTTTCTGACGGAAGGTCCTATCTTAGCAAACCAATGGATAAAGCTTTTTTCACCTGGCATGCAATTATCCTGTAGAACTCGTTATCAGCCAAGAGACAGTATGAAGGCTAATGGTAAGATTCAGAATAGGATTAGATACATACAATGCACAGTTTCTACACTTGCAAATTAAATAGTACTAACTGACTTAAAATGCTAATATATAACAAGGCTCCTGAAAGAACAAATTCTTGGAGAGTTATTAACCTTATTCAGCTCTCCACTGGTGTGTATTATATTAGAAGCCTCTCAAGTTATTCTGAAGAGAAAATGACCAAACCGTATCTCTCTTTTTTTGAAAACTGGCTTCCATGTCTTTTCAGACAATGTTGTTTGTGCGATGTCATTCTGTTTAGCTGGAATAGAACACATTGCTAGAGAGATTCAGCTGGAGACCTGCAGCAAAAGGTATATGTTGCTGGCGTCTGTGGCTAAGGGGGTTGAAAAAACAAAATTTAGTGTCAAAGACAGGCATCCCTGTTTTCATTAAAAAAAAAAGTTTTGGAACATTTACAAGTGCAAGCAGTCTACATGCAAGTCAATGGAGCATGAGGATTCTGAATGCCGTTCAGTGCTTGACTGGGCCTCCGGGGTGACTGAGGGGGTAATATAGGACAATACAACATGCACCAATTAACATTGGTGTGGTAAATGCAGTTCAACATCAGTGAGCCATGCTAAAGAAAAACAAATCCCAACTTTGCATATACACTGATGGGCACTGAGTTGGCAGTTGTTAGCATCCATCTGTCTCAAGAAACAATGGAGTGCACCTCCAAGGGTGAAGTCAAATCGCTGGAGAATCACAACGCCCGCTGTGGCTGCAGAGACCGGTAACTCGTAACTGTTGCCTCTCAAACTGGTTTTGCTGCAGCAGCACCTAAGTGATTTCTCTGGGGAGCAAGCCTGGGCAGTGTGTGTGGAGGCCTCGGGCTGCCCATCTGGCAAGACCTCTCAGCTTGGCTGCAGGAGTTGCTGGAAGGAGGCATACAAGATGCAATTCAACCATCTTAGGGACTCCGGATTGTGTAGGGTTTTCTCCTTAGCCTTTTCTTCTCCCCAAGATGTCCTGCAAGACAGAGGGTAGAGTTAGTAATGACTGTCCAGAAAAGAGATCTTAATGGTGGATAGCTCAATGAAAAGTTTGACACCCAGTGTGTGTCCACTGTGAAAAGATGGGCTCCATGCTGGAGACCATTAGGAAAGGAATCAAGAATAAGAATAAGAAATGGAATGAACAGAATCCTGACCTAGAGAGAATGTTTACTGTGATCTAGCAAAGCTCTTACGTCCTTATGCTATTACCTTTTCAAATCTCTCCTTGCAGCCATGGAAGTGGGAAATGCTTTAGTTTTATAAATGAAAGACAGGTCATAGTCTGGCTTTGTGGCACCATATTTAACCCCAAGCGATGTACGGAGCTTTATAATGGCATCCAATGTGTTGATGTCTTGGAAACCTGTTCTCAACAAATTTTGTACCTCCCATGGCACAGTACTGCACCCCAGCCTCAAGTTCCTCCCAACCCCAAGATCTTGTGGCATGTCTTCTTCTTTGGCAATCACTCATAGCTGAGTAAGATTGTCTTCCATAAACGTGGTTTTAACCATGAGTCCGTAAGTGACTGTGGAGGCCAATTCTGGGCCCACATGTCCTTCCACAGTGGGGACATTGGTTTCTGGGCAGGAGTTGATCACGGTGTGGATTTGCCAGTCGTGTCTTCCTCTTAGCACGTTTCTCCCTTGCATCCTGAGTTTGAGTGTCTTCAAAGCCCATGACACCTTTGGTAAAGGCTGTTCTCCAATTGGAGCGCTCGCAGGAAAGTGTTTCCCAATTGCTGGTGTTTATAATACATTTTTAAAAAATTTGCCTTGAGACAGTCTTTAAACCTCTTTTGTTGACCACCTTTGTTTACCTTTCTTGTGTATCACTGCTTAGCCCAAAAGCCACGTCAGGGAGCATGTGTTCCTTCAGATGTGGCTGGGCTCCTGCTTCCATCAGCCTCAGCCAGCATGGCCACAGGCTCCTCATCCCTTCTCTGTGCCACCAGAGCAGCCGATCACAGGAGAGAACTTCAACCGTTTCAAGCCAGAATGCTAACAACATGAAGCAGAGTCCTCCTGGTCCTTTGAATCAGATAGTCACAGACAGCTGAGCCAAGCCACTGCCTGCTTTGTAACGCCAAGTTCTGCTCCATTCATTTTGTATGGGCAAGTTTGTCTGGAGAAAGGGCTACTTGGGTACCTTTAATGGAACACAAGCAGGCAGCTCCCTTATTTTCTAAGTACTTGCTGCCTCTCCAGGTTTTTTTGGGGGGGGGTAGGGTGGGGGTGAACCTTACCAGCACTTGTGCCTGGGTCAAGCTCCTAAATGGCCACTTTGCTATTCTGTGATAAAGCAGTGTTTGTGCTTGTTGTCTTGCAGTTGCCAGGCAACTATAGAACAAAGTCCTCATGTTACCTATAAGTCAACCTTGGAAGATTACTGAGTGGACTTCCATAGAAGCGAGTTTCTGGGAGCAGTGGGAGCACCCAGCAGAGAGCTGCTTAATGCCCCCCAAGGCTGACATCTGGTCCAAATGTCTTGTTTGCCTTTTGGGCACTTTGGCTCCATATGCATCTTAATTCAGCTTGTGCTCTTAAAATGTCCTCAATTATGTCAGATTGAACCTTGCAAAAACAGCGGGGTGTTAATGAGATTATTTGTAGAAATAAGGCTGACATGGTTCTCTCCCATAACACTAAACGGAAACACATTGTTTTTCTGGTTGATAGAAAAACCCCTAGTTTCATTTTCTAACTTTAATATGTATGTTGTTGCTTTGAGCAAAGTTTAGCATGCTTCCTAAAATATACATGGGGCGACCTTCGCCAAAAAATAACTAAATACACTACATGGAGTGGTTGATGTGCTTAGCATTTTGCAGTCAATATTTCCCTCGCCCCTTGGGGCTGATTTTGTGTTGTGTGTGGTTAGACCAAGGGATTGTTTTTAAGATTTGATTACCAGTGTGGCGTAGTGGTTAAGAGCGGTGGACTCGTAATCTGGGGAATGGGGTTCGTGTCTCCGCTCCTCCACATGCAGCTGCTGGGTGACCTTGGGCTAGTCACACTTCTCTGAAGTCTCTCAGCCTCACTCATCTCACAGAGTGTTTGTTGTGGGGGAGGAAGGGAAAGGAGAATGTTAGCCGCTTTGAGACTCCTTCGGGTAGTGATAAAGTGGAATACCAAATCCAAACTCTTCTTCTTCTTCTTCATATTGTGCGTTGATTTTATAATCATACAATTGCAGAGTTGGAAGGGGCCTCAAGGAACATCTAGTCTCACCCTCGGCAATGAAGGAATCACAGCTAAAGAATCACTGACAGATGGCCTTCCAACCTTTCTTAAAAAAAAAATCCAGTGAAGGAGAGCCCACCACTTTCTGAGGGGGTCCATTAATGTCAGAAAGTTATTCCTAATGTTTAGTTGGCATCTCCTTTCTTATCGTTTGAACCCATTTAATTATCTTGTATTATGCTATTATTTGTAAGAAGCTTGGAGATACTGTTATAATGGAACAAGTTCCCCGTGCTTTATTATACTTATATGTAAGATGCCTGTGAAACTGTTCTCCCTCTGTTATTTGCATATTCTTCCATAAGCACACATTGATTTAATAGAAGGCATCACCCTGGTATTTGGTACTTCACTAGGGACCAATCAGGCAACCACATTCTGCACATAAACATACAGCGAATCCATTTTAGGAGGGATCTTTTGTTGCAGATGGCATGCGAGGGAGAAAGAAGAGCAAAGAAAATGCTAGATTTGTCTTAAAGGAAAGCAGGAGTTTTTACTGCCTCTTGAATCTTGAGACATCTGGCTAGCTATAGAGGCAGTGAGGACATATTTATGCAATAGCCGTGATGAGCAGGCTCTCCCTCCATCCTTGCCCAGTTGGTATTGATTGGCTGTTTACTCTCATTAAGTGGCTGAGAAACGCAGCTACAGCCACTTGTCAGCAGAGGCTGCTCTGCCGCCCTAGTAGAAAACTAGGAACGGTATGCCTCCTGATGTTAAGCAGGCTGACCTGGTATTTCTGAACTCAAGTTCCTGGTTTTCCTACAAGCACTAGTGTGATCCAGCAAGAGGCTATGCAGGCAGGGGGTAGCTTGGTTCTTAACAGCTGAGCTTACTATGGCCAGGGACAGATTTTTAGAGTTTCGCCTAAAGTGATTTCTATTTGCTGTTAGGATGACAAAGTAATGTGCTACAGTTTTGCTTGGGGGCGGGGGGGGGGGTTGTACCACTATAACACAATGTTCCACTCTATGTTCTCACAATTTAATTATTTGAATCAAATAAGATATATTTGTGGGTTTGTCAAAATAATGGAAGGAATATACTTCTCTTGGCTAAAATCCTGACTAGTCCCTCTCTTTCTCTCTCTATACGGCAGGTTTGCTTATAAATAGCTTTTTAAAATAATAATAATAGTACAGATAGCTTTTTGCTCAGCTGGGAGGTTACAAGTTAAGTTGCATAACTCAAAATGCATTCTTCATATCGCTTCTTATCTGCCCCTCTCTGCATATGACAATACAATATATATGGATGCATATGGACTGAGAAATAATTCATGTTCAGTAGTTCAGTTAAGTAATTTTAGATTCTGGACCCCGTGCTTTTATGCCTCCCCAACCTCTTTAGATAGTAATGGGCATTAACTTCAAATAGCATTTGTGTGTGAGTGGGGACCTCTTTAGATGGTAATGTTAATTACTTCAGTTAATTTTCAAAATGTAGTAAATCAGCCCTGCTGCTTTTTTTTGGGTAGTGGGGCTCCTGCTCATTTTGCTGAGTGGGACCCTGGAATTCTGCCCCAATTCCTGTCTGGACAGCACTGCCTTTCGTGTCAACACAGGCACCCAGGTAAATGTGTTCCCACTATGGAGCTCTTTGCACAAACTGTACATTATTACTTTGAAGCTACTAAGATCTTCATGTGGGGGAAGGTAAAATATAGCTGAAGCTTCTGTTGTGGTTCTTCAGTGGTCAACCAGGAAAGGGAAGGGTGATGAAAAGCAATTACAATGGCACACAGTGCTATTTTTCTAGAAAAAGAGGTGCCAGAACTCACCATGAACATCTCCCTTGTTTTCTTAGAATGGCAATGGCACCCACCTGAGAGGTGCCAGAACTGAGTTCTGTCTGGAAAAAAAAAAGCCCTGGCAACACATTCTATTTCTCCTCCTCGTTTATATACAAGTACAAACTGTTGCCAAACATATCTTTTCATAATTCCATCAGATTAGATGGCTGCTTGTTATGGGGCCGCATTCTAAGGGCTGAACAACACATATGTTCAGATTCGTATGGACATGAATGTATGAACCACCTCCATTGAAATGGAGGCACCTGACACCACTGAAGTTCCCCTAAAGCTAAGCAGGTTTGGCCCAAACTCACCTGGGAACCACGTGTAAGGTGTTCTGAACGCTTTGGAGCATGAGCACAGCATAAGTGTAATAATGAGCTCCATCTGTGGTGTTTGTTGTACGATTTCTCATTGTCGCATGAAGGCACCACATGATGATGCATCATTCACTATGCAGAGCCCATGCAGGCCAACTCAGGAGTAATTCCAAGTTAAATGATGCTTACTCTAGGAATTTTTTCCAGCCAAAATTCACAGGAACTCAGTTCCGGCACCTCTCAGGTGGGCCTGACCATTACCATTCTAAGAGAAAGAGGTAGGAGTTCGTGATGAGTTCCCACACCTCTTTTTCTAAAAAAATAGCACTGCTCCTAGGCAAGAGTGGACGTACAATTGCTGTCTTAATGACGCACCCACATGAATGCCCATCACCTCAAGACAGTCCTCAGGTGATGAGCATTCATGGGTAGTGGTTCAGACCACGGGTTTAATTGGTGGTCCAGCTACACCCACACTTGTCGCCTGACCAAGTTTACACATCAGTGATGGGTTTGAAAGGCATCTTTCTCAAGACGCACACATATAAACAAACTGCACACAAATAACCCCACGTGACTGTGGGGGAGAATGGTGTCATCATGCCCACACTCCAAGGGGGCGTAGTGGTGACTGAAGGCAATGCTTCAGAGGTACTCAGCACCTAAGCTCAGGCATCGCGTCGCATCCTCAGACACACCCCTGTATTAGTGAAGTGGGGGAGGGGTCAGGCTAAGGCCGAAAGGGGAGGAGCTTCTATGCAGGTGAAGCATTAAAACTGGCGCGTGAGGCGAAAACATGCTGCCCCTCCCCCATAGCCTAAGCAGCTGAGGTAAAAGCGCGCGCAAAAGAGGGCGCCCGCAGAGCCCGCGCGGAACGTAAACAGAGCCCAGGAAACACATGGCTGCCGGCGCTGCTTCTGCTGGTGGCCTCGCGCCTTCAGCAGCTCGGCAACTCCGCCGCCTCCCGGCCTCTCGCTGCCTCCTCAGTCAGTCGGCTTCAGCCACTGCAGGAGCTGCTCCTGGCGGCAGAGGCTAGAGAGGACTGCTAACAGTTGGGCAATACCAAGCAGCGTCTTCCCCGGCCACGGTCGCCACCTGCGCGCAGCGGCGAGGCGCGTGGGGCTTAGAGAGCAGCGGCCCCTTCCCCCCCCCCGCCGCCCGCCCCTCAGGCGCTTTCCCGCCTTCCTCTTCCTCCCTCCTCAGTCAGCGGCGGCGGCGGCAGCAGCGGCACCCTCCCCCTCCCTCCCTCTCGGCCAGGCCAGGCGGCGCGCAGGTGGCGAAGCTCGAGGCTGAGGGGCACGCTGGCGGCGGCCGGCGCCAAGAGAGCTCGGGGCTGCCCTCGCCGTTTCCCGCCGGCCATGGCCCCCCGCCGCTGTTGCTGTGGCATCCGCCTGCTGCGCCCGGTCGTCGTCCTCCTGCTGCTGCTGGGCGCCTCGGCCTCGGCGGGGGCGGCCCCGCCGTGCCCCTCCTCGCCGCCCAGCGTGGACTCGGTGCAGGGGCTGGCCCGGCGCGCCTCCGTGGTGATCGAGGGCAAGGTGCTAGCTCACAGCGTGGTGGAGCCAGGAGGAGGCGGAGGCGGCGGCGGCGGCGACGGAGGAGGAGGGGAAGAAGCGACGTCGCTCTTGCTGCTGCTGCCGTCGCCGCCGCCGCTCCTCACCCTGCCGGAGGAGCAGCAGCAGCCGACCGCCGCCTCTGCTTCCAGCACCACCTTCTCAGGGACCGTCCCCTCGCCAGCTCCCCGCGCGCTGGTGCCCAGCCCCAGCCCGCCGCCCGTCTCCTGGGTGACTCGGGTGCGCGTGCACCAGGTGTGGCCGGCCAAAAGCGGCGGGCTGCGCAAGGACGGGCTGCTGTGGGTGCTGCTGGCCGAGCGCGGCTCCGCCTGCGGGAGCAGCCTCAAGGAAGAGAGCCGCTATATCTTCTTCATGGAGCCCGTCGCCGCCGCCAGCGTCAACGGCACTGGGGCGCCTTCGCTGCTGCTGCCGTCGCCGTCGCCTTCGCCGCTCTTCCGGGCGTCTTCCCCGCCCCTGGAGACGGGCAGGAGTCTCAAGAAGGAGGTCAGCAGGGCGCTGTGTACCCGGGGATGTGGTAAGTGAGCTGGCTGGCGAGGGGTGTCCGAGGAGCGGTGCCTGCGCTGGGCTGGCCCGCATCCGCTTTGCGGGGCAGGTGGGGGGATGAAGGTGGGGAGAAGGATGAGGTTGGTTGGTTCTTCGTTCCTTCGCTGCTCGCCCTCTTTCTCGCCACCTCCGTCCCCGAGGTGTGGGACTTGTGGCCCGCTCTGGATCTTTCCTCTTTGGAGCGATTTGCAGGTGGATGTGGGTCGCAGGTCGTTCAAGTTGGGTGCCAACCATGGGTGGGAAACTTTGCGAAAGCTCCCTCTCTTATACACACAGCAACAAGCAGGCTACGAGTTTGGGGTTGTGGAGAGTGGGTATATTACTGCAACAGAATGGAGCCTTTATCTCTCCTGCCGATTTATTTTTTAGTTAGTTTGCTAAGAGAAGGCTGCATTTCAGGCCATCAAGAAAGAGGGAGGAAACTGGAAGGCTCCTTGGTGCGGGGCAGGGTGTCTTTACATCACCTGAATAAAGGCCTTGGCTGTTTGTTTGTCTGTGTTCGCTTTCTTAGAAGGAGGAAGGTGCTTGATGGGGTGATGCTTTCCAACCCTTGTTTACGTTGGTATGTTGTTGGATGTGTAACTTTAGATGAAGCTGTAGGCTTTTGAAGCAGAACGAACGAAGAATTTGGTTGCATGTTGTATCTGGAAAGGTTGCTCTTTGGTCGTGGCGAATACTTCCTTGCCTGGATCTCCTTTGGCACATGGGATTGGATATGTATTGTAAATAAATCCAGCAGGGCCCAGCCATTTTCAACTGCTCACGTTGTGTCCACTCTTAAAGTGTTTTGATGCCTCCAAAATCATTTCCCTCAACAAAAGAAGCAATTGCTCTCTCTCTCAGCTTCTGGAAATTCAGTGGCTCTCAAATGTTAACAGTCCTCTAGACGTAATTCTGCCCTCCCATTTCTAGATGTGTTAGTACTCATGAGAGCCACTGGATTTAACTGGATTGTTTGCAAATGCAGTGCCCTGTCTTGTTTTATAGCACCTGAAATTCAGTCTGTCAGCTCTTGTTAACGTGAGGGTTTCAAGATGATTTTGTTTTGTGGCTGGGAGAACGTAAATGGTTGTTGGAGGCAGAGCTGTTGAGGCTGACCAACCAAATCCACGAATCCTGGTGATCCTTTTCATTTTGTGTACTTTCACCTCAACTCAATCGGTTTCTGTTTTCCTGTTTGTTTAATTCGTAATTGTTACCATAATCATTTCGGCATTTTCTAGCCACCCTGTGCCAAATTACTTCAGAATAGCTGCAGAAGGGAGCTGTCCACATTAAACGGTGCTGATGTTGAGTGAATGACGTCGGGATTCCCCAGGACTGGCGGATAGATGTCACTGTAAAACAAGGGAAATACTCTGCGGGGACCTGACATATTGGCTGATATAAAAGCTGAACATTTTTCTACATCAGGTTGTTTTTTCTTATGGTGCAGTGAGGAAAGAACGTGTCATTATCAATCCTTTGTAGTAAGGTTTTTGGTGTGATTAAACAAGATACAACAATGGATTGGGCTGCTGCAAACAAAACTGGACACTGGCATAATATGAATTAAGTGTGGGGGAAGAATTGTGGGAGTATTAGAATCCTGTTTATTCTTGTCTATTCCAAAACATTGCCATACATCTCACAGGTGTGTTAACATTAATAAAGCTTCTGCTTTTCCTGTGACTTCCATTCATAACAGTTTTGAGGCTCCTGTGATCTGCAAGCTAACTTGAAATATATATTCCATTACATGTAGGATACAATGTTGTTGTTGAGACACACACAGACACACGCGTGTGTGTTTAAAAATCTGAATACTTCAGTAGTTGAGGCATTCTATGGAAAATGAGGAAATATGCAAAGGCGAGTTAATGTATAAGAGTTAACCAGAGTGGAATGTTTTTGTTCCCTTTTTCCTGCTGTGGACTTGAAGTATGCAAATGAACATATACAGCATGATTGAGTTTCTTCTCAGCTTGAAATGTGAAAACATAAAGATGGCAATTTCTCTCTTTTTTTGCAGAACTAGAATTTTAAAATGTAGGTTGTGGTGTTGGTTAATTGTGTGTATCTGCTGTTGATTAAGTAATAAAATGTGAATAACACCCTTTGCTGAGGTACGGGGGGGGGGGCTCTCAGCAGATTTTTGCCTTAACCATATTGAGTTTAGCCATTCCCAGAAAAATTAATGAAAGAATGGATGGTGTCTCATTGCTGACGTCTCAGTTCCCATCTTTCTGTCCATAGATTGATGCTTGTTTATGTATTTAAAATATTTACTATTTATCTAAGGCAGTTACTGACTCAGGATTACTGCCTCCTTTCATCTTAAGATAGGATTCCACCCCTTTTGCTTAGTCTGTAATAAACTGAATTTACCCTGCTGCTGTGACTTCTCAGCATCTGACAGCCTTTGACTTCCATAAAAGTCAAACCTGGTGAGCTCCAAATGCTCTAAACACTGCAGTGAGGCCCTAAACGTTTGTTTGTTTTTCAAGTCAAGGACTAGGGTAAACCATATGTTATAACAGTATTTAGTGAATAATGGTGGAGAAGTGTTAAATGGAATATCAGATGGCATTAATATCTCTGGCTTCAAACTCAGCAGTTCAGTTCTAATACCATGCTGAATCATGACTAATGGAAGTTTAACTACAGTTTAGTGTGATGCCTGAACAGATAAACCATGGATTGCTATTGATCAGCAGTTCAGAATCAGAAACAATGTTTAAAATAGGCTTGTAAATTATTGCTTGTACTAATTATGATGTGTGAATTAACAGAAGATAGAAACAGCCATCATGCTGCCTTTGGAGGCCACTGCATCTAGTGATTGGTGTGCTGAGCATACGTAAAATTAAAGCTGATGAATAACTGTAACCATGTTTTGCTTGCACATTGGGAAGCTGTAACCATGGTTTGCTTGCATATTGGGAAGCTGTAACCATAGTTTGAGTTTTAATCTATATTTAGCTGTGAGGTCTGTCAGAATAGATTCACTATATGATTAGTGGTTGATATGGTTTGTCAGGGTGTATTAATTATGGAGAACATCCATTACCATATATTCAAAAGGCCAACTTCTGAATCTAGATAACTAGGTCTCATGCTTGTGAGATTTTATTTATAGATTGATATGTTTTATTTCATCTATCAATCAAGTTCTTAATTTTATGTTGTTGTTTACTTAATTTTGAAAGGAATGAATCCTTTCTCTTTATAAGTGTACTTTTTAATAGCAACCTTCTCCCCCCACATACATTAAATATAGAGGATTTCCCCCCCCCCCACTTCCCAGTTCAGGATTGTAGGAGAAAACTGGTTTTTGACTTCAAGTAAAATCTCACAGAAGAAGGGGTATTATCTCAACCATCACCAAAGTTACTTGCATTTCAGGAGTAATACATAACTCAAAGATAAAGACTATAAACCTTGATGATGTGATTGCTCCTTACTCAAAATAAGATGTTCTATTGACATCGTGGGTTATAGATTATATAGAGATCAAAGCAGTCAGATAAAGCTCTTTTTTCATGCTGCGGTAAAACTTACACAAGCTGCCTGATGAAGGAGAAGCTGTTTATCTGCCTGTTTTGTAATGTACAAATGATTAGCTGTGTGCACCCTTACTCTCTCATTAGTTGCATAAAGTCCACACTATATAAATTATATGCTTCCAATATCAGAGATGCTGCCAGCTACCATACATTCTCCACGCAGTGCATATTTTACTACAATTCTTCTCTAACACTAGCAGCAGCTGGTCAAGCTAGAGGAAAATGCCAGCCATTTCTGGGGGGGCAATCAGTTATGGGGGAGGGAGGGATGTCAATTCCTTCATCTATTGGTTGGTAATCATTAGGATTTGGCATTGAAAGCAGGTGGTGGGCATTGCAGCCATGTGCAAGTGTAAGATTGTTGATAGGTCCCTTGCCCACACTGATATAGTGATATAGCCCATCAACATTAGTGTAGTTACCCAGTGCTAGCAGAAGTGCCCTTTGTCTCCATTGCCACCTTCCAACAGTTACTGGTAAATGTGGGCATTCTCCTCCCCATCTTGATCACTTGATAGCTGCATCTAGCAGTTCGTTAGGGCTTTATTGGCCAACGCTGACTACCACCCTAAAAGAAAACCAATACCGAAGTGCTAGAATTCTGGACTGTACTACATTAGACTATACATGTCTCTCTCTGTGTGTGATATTTCCTGAAAGTTCAGATATATAGGGTGAATCCTTTAAAAGAGACCCTGTGGCTACAGAGTACACATGTTCCACAGGGCCTCTTTTAAAATACTCACCCTGTAAAAAGCTCATTCTGTGTAATAAACCAGGGATCAGACAATACCAAAACCTTTTCTCTGATGTATTAGCATAGATGTGTGGAGGGTTTTTTTGGTCTGTGGAGAAGCATTCAGAAGCATGTCTTCCTCACCTGCAACCTGAAGTGTTATGGCTGAGAAGTAGTACCATTTCAGTCTGCATAATTTGTGGATCAGCTGTTGCTGCACACCACTATACACAGATGTTTTACATATCCCTTGATTATCTGTTTCATACAGATGGGGTATGCAGTGTAGCTTCCTAGTCCTTGTGGATGGCTTCCATTCCTTTGTCCTACATACATTCCAGTGCCTTCTACTTGGGTCCTTTTTAAGAAAAAACGGGCAGGGGAATGCCATGCAGTTGATTACAGGGGACCATCTGGCCCAGGGTTTGTTTGATTGGACTCTAAATGAGCCAAGAAACATCTGTGTACTTCTTTCTTGAATCGTGCAAAGCAGCCTTAAGTCCAGCCAAAATTAAAGTTGGCGTCTTCTTTCTGTACTACGTGTTTTGATTTGGCCTGCAGGAGAAGATTAATAAATAGCATGCATGAACTTGCTTTGTGTTCATATATATCAGGTATTTGGAGAACGGATTCCCTTTGTGCCTATTGATCTGCTGTTTTTGAGGCATCCAGTCATTTGCATTTTCTATTTCTTTCTTGTAGTTTGTTGCCTTGTTTCATTTACCTACTGTGAGGGATTTCTAAAAGCAAAACATTGCACTTGTCAGTGTATGTTGACTATGTGCCTCCATTTACATAAAATATTGCTGCAAAGGATTTTCTGTCCAGAGCTAAAGAGATTTCTTATAAAGCTGTATTAAGTAGTAAGCTTTAAGAATAGCAATAACTTTACTGCCAGTTTTACTGGAGAGCCAGTGTGGTGTAGTGGTTAAGAGCGGTAGTCACATAATCTGGGAAACCGGGTTCGTGTCTCCGCTCCTCCACATGCAGCTGCTGGGTGACCTTGGGCCAGTCACACTTCTGTGAAGTCTCTCAGCCCCACTCACCTCACAGAGTGTTTGTTGTGGGGGAGGAAGGGAAAGGAGAATGTTAGCCGCTTTGAGACTCCTGAAGGGGAGTGAAAGGCGGGATATCAAATCCAAACTCTTCTTCTTCTTCTTCTTACATATAAGACTGCAGAAGCAGACTTAGCCAATAGCCAAGATAGCCTGCATGTGCATCAGTATTATGTTTAAATGTGTGCATTGAGTCTGCTAAAAGCCATATAAAGGAGGGCCTTCATTACTTACTTAACTTCTTACATTCTTTCAGATTCAGTATTTATCAAGACAGCTATTTGGGTGTCGTCGTCCCCCCCCCCCCATCTTGTCTCATCTAACTGAGTAAAACTTGAAATATAGTCACCTGGGGAAACCTTAAGTACAATCAATTTTAAATGTATTTGAAAAGCTGTCTGAAAAATAGTTCACTTCCTTATTTACCCACTCTGGGGAGTATATTTTCATCTCTATATACTAGGTTAGACAGGCTCAGTACTAATGGAAGTGACATACATACCTTCCTAGACACAGGAGTTATGCGGTTCTCAGGAGGTTTGAGGTTAACAATCTTGTTTTCTTTTTTAAAAAAAACAAAACAAGTCTCAAAAGAGCATATTGTAAATATCATTATTCCTAAATCAGTGCAAGCTTAGGCATGTCTACTCTTAAGCAAGTCCCAAGGAATTCGGTGGGCTTCTTTCCTAGGTAAATATGTATAAAAAGGTAAAGGACCCCTGATAGTTAAGTCCAGTTGTGAACGACTCTGGGGTTGCGGCGCTCATCTCGCTTTACTGGCCGAGGGAGCCGACGTTTGTCCTCAGACAGTTTTCTGGGTCATGTGGCCAGCATAACTAAGCCGCTTCTGGCGAAACCAGAGCAGCGCACAGAAATGCGGTTTACTTTCCTGCCGGGGTGGAACTTATTTATCTACTTGCACTTTGATGTGCTTTTGAACTGCTAGGTTGGCAGGAGCTGAGACCAAGCAACGGGAGCTCACCCCGTCACGGGGATTCGAACTGTTGACCTTCTGATCAGCTGGAATAAGCTCCATGCAAATGCAATAGTTATCCACGAGAGGTTTTTTTTAAAGAAACTCTTTAGGGATCTTTAACATTTCAGAAGTTATCTCCCATCACACTCATTTGGAAAGCACCCCCTCCCACCCCCATAAATAAATAAATGTGCCAGTAACAGAATGTTTGTTGTGGGGGAGGAAGGGAAAGGAGATTGTTAGCCGCTTTGAGACTCCTGAAGGGGAGTGAATGGTGGGGTATCAAACTTCTTCTTCTTCTTCTTCTTCTTCTTCTTCTTCTTCTTCTTCTTCTTCTTCTTCCAAGCCAGCAAGTTTGGCTAGGTTGGCAGGAGCAGGGACTGAGCAATGGAAACTCATCCCGTCGCGGGGATCCGAACCACTGACCTTCCGATCAGGAAGCCCAAGAGGCTCAGTGGTTTCCATCACAGCGCCACCCATGTCCCATGGTAAATATGTATAGAATGATAAATTTAAACGTTTTAACCAAATGAAAGAGAAGAGGACAAAAATAACTCTCTCTCATGTTATCAATGTAGCTGCAAGCAGAAGATCAGGTTGGGTAACCTGTAACCTAAAGGGCTGCATGCAGCCCTCCTCTTGCTTTCGTGTGTGCGTGTGTGTGGCAGCCTTGAGGGAAGAAAATGGGAGCTGTTTTGAAATACGGAGGATGGAGCCCTCTGCACGCGATCAGTTCACACCTCTGGCAAGAGCCTCTGGCCCCACTCACCACTGGAATATGATGCCCCAAACGTTCCCTGTGAGGAAATGTGTGTAGCTCTAAGGCTGAAAAAGTTTCCTACCCCAGCTGTAACAAAATGAAAAAGACAATATTAGCAGATCACTTTTCTTTCTAAGAATGGCTGGTAGCTGCAGCTCATTCAATTCTAAATAATCTTCAATTACCTTCATTACCTCAAAATGGGTGCCTATATTGCCACTTTTGTACATTAATTTAAACGTAATTGATCATCATTTCGTCAGTTAAATGGTAGAGGAGCAGTCAACTAAAAGTTATGTAATTCAGTTGGCAATATGGGTTGTTTTAGTTAAATATTGTTTCCATATTAAACATAAACAAACAGGGGTACATCATATAGTGGCTATGTATGCTCAAAAATGGGTGCAGCGAGAAGTCTACCCAAAAAAGAGAGGTGCATTTTATTTCATCTAGGACATGACCATACCAACAAGAGGAAAGAGACTCAGCAGGGTCCAAGTTGGTCCCACATTTTAGAGTCAAGATGCTTCAGACACACACACACACAGAGAGAGAGAGAGAGAGAGAGAGAGAGAGTTAGAGAGAGAGAGAGTTAGTTAGTTATTGGTTCCAACAAAGTGCAAATGTAAAATACATATAAGAAAATATAATAAAAAATAAGAAAAGGGGAGAGGATCTAAGAAAACTTACTGCCACTGAGTACATTATGGGAATACGTACATAACTCATATCACCCACATTAAAATAGGATACTATTTTTAAATTGTTTTTTATGTTCACAGTATCCTATGGAGAAATCACAAAGAGAGAACATATGGACCAGATCTCCAAATCATCTCTCTTAAGCTTGGTACCAGCTCAGGTTATTGGTGAGGGAGACTGAATATTTGAATGCTCCAATATATGTATATAGAAAATGAGTATGACAGGGGGAAATTTCTAGGCTAGCTAGCTTCTTGATATTCAATATTTAAATGTGCTGGGATCCTACAGAGTCTCCAGTCCAGGAGCAGATACTGCTGCTGTGTTCTGCCTCTTTTTTTCATTTCTGCACTGTGTGGGTCTTATAATGCTGCTTGAGTACATCTGATCCCTGAAATAAGCACCATATGGATGTACCCTAGGTAACAGAAATGTCAGATTGCAGTGCACACTGCTTGTCAGTACGTTGTACAGACACTTTTTAAAGAATGTAAATCCTACTGCTGATTAAGTGAGTGGATTACATGACTGTAGTGCAGGCTACTTGTGTCTCTACCTCTGAAATAAGCTCACTGATTTCAGTAGACCTAGTTTTCTGAATAAAACCAGCTGAATGTTGTTTCATATGTGCAGTGGTTGCAGAGATACGTCAATGGAGTTTTTGTGTTCTTAAGGAACAATTCTAATAGGGTTCTTAAGCCAGAAAAAGTTTTGCAAGTTACTTTGTCCAGTTACAAATCAAACAATGCTAATCAGTTAAGCTGCCATCTGCTACATTCATATTATCACTAGTAATTATAAATATGAAAACAGATTTCTTTTTCTTTACTGGGAAAAAAGGAATAAGGATTAAAGAGAGACACTTTAGAATAGTATGGAAACTCAAAGCTATTGTTTGCACAATTGTTTAATTTAGTTTCCATTGAAAATATACCTTTAAGGCTTTCTGATAATGGGTGCAATTATCTATCTTGAGATTGTGAGTGTTTATTCTATGTCTATTGCCACATATAAGTCATATTTTATTGTGTAATGTTCCGGAACTGCAGTACTATATTTCTCCTTGTGCCAAGATTATCTTTAGAAAAGCAATGAGAATCTAAATTACAATGTGCCATGATTATTTTATCCGCAACAAAAAATGTGAGTCATAGACAACATGAGTGGCTGTCTTAAAACACCTAAAATGAATTGTACTACAGAATGTGTAGAGCAAACCCTTCTTAATGAGGAACAATATATTAAGATTCACTTGTTTCTGGAACTTATATGTTTAATTTATCTCTTGGAGCAAGTTGCATCGATATTTAAAGTTCACCCTTGACTATGCAGTTGTATTTATTTTATTTAGTAAATTTAGAGAGCCGCTCTATTTTATCCTGATAAATGGTGAGATTATTGTTCTGCTAATTGACAAAATGTTTGAAACAGAATGTTTTGTCATCAAGAGTGAAACACCCACTCGGGTTATTGCAAAAATTCCAAAGCTTATTTAAAGAAACATGCAACAGTCACCTGTATAGGAAAAAAAACAGACATGTCTTACAATGATTAAAATCCTCTCCAAGTGACCTTTGAGAAAACTAAGCAATAGGTGTTCTATCTCTACTGTCACAGGCATTATGCCTTTGAATACCAGTTGCTAGGAATCACAAGTTGGGCAAAGTGCTGTTGTGCTTCAGTCCTGCTTGTGTGTTCCTACAGGTTTCTCGTTGGTCCCTGTGAATACAGGATGTTGGATTAGATAGAGCATTGGCCTGATATAGCAGGTTCTTCCAATGTTCATTTCCTATCACAGTGAACTAAAACAAAAACATGGTAGGAATGGACACGTTCAGTTAGTGTTACAAAGAAGAACTGTCCCCGCTTTACGTATTTCAGAATAAAATGCATAATACAAAAATAAAAGCAAAGATAGAACTGGAAAAATCCGGGGGGGGGGACATATCTCTCCCCCCCCCCAATTTTTTTTATTGGTTTTCACAACATTATAAACAAACAAACAAACAAACAAACAAACAAACACATAAGACAAACAAACATAAATCATAGCCTTATTGAAAATTACACTTATTAACATTGTTAAGTGACTTCCTCGCTTCCCCTTGGTTGAATTTCATTGCACATCCTTTTAACGGTTTTCCAAACATGTCATTGCACCAAACTGAAATATTTTTCTTCTCCTGCAGCCATATTTTCCAAGCTGTATATCTGCCCATATTATTTAAAACAAAAGAAATGAATATCACTTACCGGTAGCTGAAAATATAATCCTCTGGTAGTTATTATTCTTTAGCCTTAAATAACTTGTTATTTTTTCCATTATTGCTATATCCCATAGTTTGATCAACCAACTCCATAACTCTTGGTATATTTCATAATCAGCGTTACAAATATTTTCTGACACAATCACTCATTGAATCAAATCATGATCTTCACAACTGATATTATCAAGGATGTAGCCCACTAATAACAGGCCTCAAGCATCTGGTAACAAGTACATATAAATTATGCCTATTACATGTAAAATTTCCGTCCAAACTTTTCTCATTTGGGGGCAGCCCCGTCACATGTGCAACCATGTACCCGTGGCACTACAGCCCTTTGAACACATGCTGGTCCCTAAAACACTTTCTAAAAATCATCCACTCAGCAAGATACTATCTAGATACTGCCATAGACTGGCCTCTTTTAAACAGTAGGGGAAATATGTAGTTACAAAAATAATCTGTAACAATATTTAAATTACACTTTCCCTCAGAAAATAGGGAAAAACAGTGCCTAGGACTTGCCGATCGTGTGGTTGGCGGTTCGAATCCCCGCGGCGGGGTGAGCTCCCGTCTTTCGGTCCCAGCTCCTGCTCACCTAGCAGTTCGAAAGCACCCCTAAGTGCAAGTAGATAAATAGGTACCGCTTTATAGCGGGAAGGTAAACGGCGTTTCCGTGTGCTGCGCTGGTGCCGGCTCGCCAGAGCAGCGATGTCACACTGGCCACATGACCCAGAAGTGTCTGCGGACGGCGCTGGCTCCCGGCCTCTAGAGTGAGATGAGCGCACAACCCTAGAGTCTGACAAGACTGGCCCGTACGGGCAGGGGTACCTTTACCTTTACCTTCCCTCAGAAAATATGGTGGCAATGAGAAAAGGAAGCTTTCTATGTTCTAGCATAATTTTAATTGCAGATTCTCAAAAGTTTCTCTACTAAAGTGGGGGTTCATGTCTTTGTGCAGCTACTGATACTTAGGTTGTTGTTGTTGTTGTAAATCAATTAGGCTTTTCAAAATTACCATATAACAAATCATTTAATTCCTATGACGTTTTTAAATGCTGGCCATACACATGCCGACTGCTGTAAATGTGCCTCATTGTGAGTTTTCATACACTGGTAGTTCTATATACATTTAAACATTTTTAATATGTTGAGACAAATATTGATTTTTATTATAACCCAGTTAATATCAATCAGGATGCTCTCTAGTGGTTGTGTTGTTTTTGTTTTTAATGGCTATCTGTGCAAGCAACTGCACCTCTCCTTGCATTGAAGGAGAGCCTCAGAACTGAAGAATAGAGACACAGCAAATGTATTTAATAGCTACCTCCACACACTCCATCCTCTTGTGATGCTATATTGTTAACATGATTGCTAACTATCTTTCTCCTTGTCCCCTCTTCCTGGTTTATTATTTAGCAGTGTGCTAAACTGCCTCATTAGGAGCTGCTGTTAGAACAGTTAATGCTACTATATTCAAAGCTTAGAGACTCGTAAGAGAAAATGTACAGGATCTAGATAACTGCCAACTGGATAAGGGAAAGCGTTAGAACTAATTTAAGATCTTGACCTTGAGAAAGCAACCAGCATAAATGAGTTTTCAGTAAGAGCTGTGTATTGTTTAAAACTGACTTTTTGCAATGAAGTAGTTAAGATATCTTTTATAACTTTCATAACCACCACAAGCTGGTTTTAAATAAGAATATATGTTTCCAGTTGTAAGAAACCATGACTGAATCAACTGGTTTGTTTGTTTTTTTATTGCTGTAGGTCACTTTGGATGCAATATGTCTAGAAAAGTGACATGTAACAGACCGTCCAAGTGTCTCTATTTTCCGGGGCAGCCCTGGATTTACAGAAGCTGTCATGGTTTCTGATTTGATCCCAGAACGTCCCTCTTTTCCTTAGGACGTCCCTATTTCCATCAGATAAATGTTGGAGGTTTTGGAGTTATGCAATCTCCGAGGCCAGGAGATAAGTAACTATACAACCTTTGGAAGACATCTGAAGGCAGCTCTGTATAGGAGAGTTTTTAAATGTTTAATGTTTTATAAATAATAGAAGTATTAAAAGTATTAATGATGTTGTTGTTGTTAAATAGGGCACTTCTTTCATTGGAGAAATGTTGGAGGGTTTGATATCATAAACACTCTGCAATAAAAATTAATAATAGTAAAACACAACATGTGAAAGGCTTTGTTTAAGTTATCATTTTATGGAGTTGCTCACATGTTTCCTGAGTTGCTTACATGTTTCACAGTGAATGGGAGTTGAGCTAAGTCAGGGTTGTGAACCAAAGTGGCCCTCCAAATGTTGGTGATCTGCAGTTCCCATCACTTCTGGCCATAGGTCATTCTGGCTAGGGCTGATGGGAGTTGGAGTCCAGCAACATCAGGAAGGTCACAAGGTTCTTCATTCCTGACCTAAGGTCTGAAATTGAATAGTAGAATTGTGTTGTGGGTGTGCATACCAACTTTCAACCTCATATTGTATGTCATTTTAAATCTGGCTTTAATTAATTTTGTTTGTTTATATTTTATTTAAATATGTCACAGGTTTGGGCTAAAAATACCAGTAAAGGAAATTCTGGCAGCAGCATTGTTGTGCAAATGGTTGCATAAGAGCTCGTAGAATACTTTTCACAACATGGACTTGGCATCAAGCCTACATCTTGAGATGCGGTGCGGTTTCCTGTTCTTGCAGACATTGTGCAAGAAATCAGTCAGTGCTTGTGCCAACAGGTGCATATTGCTGGATTTCAAGTCTCTTTTCTCATGCAAGGATCTTGCGCTAAGTTAGGGAGAGTTCTTCCACTTACAAAAGGGACATTCTGCTTGCCAAGGGAACCTCTGCATATATGTGCAGACTGAAATGAATGCTGGGAGTCTGAGAGGTGTGCTGACTCGGGGCCTTCACCACGTGTACCCCTTGTACCCCCTTCCTTGCTGCAAGCCCTGACACACAGCACACTGATGACGACGACAACAACATTATTTATACCCTGCCCATCTGGCTGGGTTTCCCCAGCCACTCTGGGCGGCTCGCAACAGAATATTAAAAACATGATAAAACATCAGACATTAAAAACTTCCCTAAACAGGGCTGCCTTCAGATGTCTTCTAAAGGTCAGATAGTTGCTTATTTCCTTCACATCTGAAGGGAGGGCGTTCCACAGGGTGGGCGCCACTTCTGAGAAGGCCCTCTGCCTGGTTCCCTGTAACCTCACTTCTCGTAGTTAGGGAACTGCCAGAAGGCCCTCGGCGCTGGACCTCAGTGTCCAGGCTGCACACTGCTGAAAAGTTTTTCATTAAAGATTCATATCAAGTTATTAGTACATTCCTCTTTTGCTGCACTGCCAGGATACAAGCCAGGCTCTAGCACCAAAACACTGCTTGTTCACTTTAAAAGTAGTGCACCAAACCAATGAGCTTGTTACAGTAAGTGCCATCCTTTTAACCATTGCTTTTCTTCAAGAAAAAAGTGCCATAACTGCATTCCCTTGAGTACCCCCAGAAAAAAGGCACTGACTAGACAAATTCTAAGTTGTCTTTTCAAACTGTATAAAGGTGGGGGGGGGGTTGGTTTTGGGGTTTTTTTTAGCCAGCCATGTGCATAACAGCAAGTATGAAGTGGTCTTCATTTTTTTATGATCAGGCTTGCTGATTATCACCTGGTTTCTCTTGAGGGCAAATCCTGTTAATTGAGTTGCAGTTCGTTTCTCTCCCCCCCCCCCCCCCCACGGAAAGAGCTGGTTTCAGACTCATGTTACAGGAAGTGTTTTTAGGAGTAACGAAATAAAACTTTAACTCTACCTAATCAGGAACCAGTATGTTTTGATCAAGGTGTGTGAGAGAACTGGGTAACAGCTGGCCTTTAGGTTTTTGGTGTTGTTTTTTTAAAAGGGATCATCCATTGCCTCTTTATTCCTAAATTCTACATATAGCCTAATGCAGGCACCCCCAACCTGCGGCCCTCCAGATGTTTTGGCCTACAACTCCCATGATCCCTAGCTAACAGGACCAGTGGTCAGGGATGATGGGAATTGTAGTATAAAGCATTTGGCGGGCCAAAGGTTGGGGATGCCAGTCCTAATGCCTGCTATACATAGCAGAAACTAATATGATCTGTCACCCCCATTTTGAAAGAGTTTAAATGCAGACCACAAAGCTACAACGTACAGTGGTACCTCGCAAGACAAATGCCTCGCAAGACAAAAAACTTGCTAGACGAAAGGGTTTTTTGTTTTTTGAGCTGCTTCGCAAGACGATTTTCCCTATGGGCTTGCTTTGCAAGACGGAAACGTCTTGCAAGTTTGTTTCCTTTTTCTTACCACCGTTAAAACAGTTGCGACTTGACTTCGAGGAGCAACTCATAGAACGCGGTGTGGTAGCCTTTTTTGAGGTTTTTAAAGACTTTGGTGATTTTTGAAGCTTTTCCAAAACTTTCCCGACACCGTGCTTCGCAAGACGAAAAAAATCGCAAGACGACAAAACTCGCGGAACGAATTAATTTCGTCTTGCGAGGCACCACTGTACAACTTATTTTTTTGTACTTTTATAAGGAAAGAGTCCCACATCCCCTTAGCAGAGAGTTCTGGAGAACTTGAAAGGCCGATCATTATTTTGCGACATTTTCAACTATGAAATTTGGAGTTTATGTAGTGCACTACGCTTCTTCTTGTTCCTGGATTGTTAATTTTACTTCCATCAATATTTTCCATCTTATTTCAGCAACTATGAGGATCACAGAGGTTCTTTAAAAAGATTGAAAAGTGGCATTCTCAATATTTCTTTCCCTTCAAAAGCCTGCAGGCTACACAAATGTGTCTTGGGTACCACATACTGTGTGCAGGCATATGTTGCCCACCCCCAAGATAAAGCAGCACACAAAAAGGATTATATTAGCTAAGCTGGACGTTAATTTGCAAAGCCCACTAGAAACAGAGTCAGTTCAATGCCAATTTGATCAAATTACCTACTCCTGTAGGAAGGAAGGTTGTGTGATTTTAAGCTCTCTGTGGGAGCACTGCCCTGTTTTTTTAGAACTATGGAAGGCTCAGTTAACACTCTTGGTGTCTCCCTTTATTCTTCTGCTGTGAAAATCCCATTTGGGAACTTAAAAAATCAGACATCCCCAATAGATTTTTAAATTTAATTTTACTATTTCCACTTAGTGTTCCTTTCCCCTTTTTATTTTACTATTCAATAAATATGCAGTTATACAATCAACATCTAATGTAAATATTTCAAAAGGCATATAGATATTAATATGCAAATATTTACTATGTTTATAAATAAAAGGAGGCCATTTTATACCCGGGCAATATTTAGATACGCTCCGCCACTAACCTAGGCTCTTAAAAATATGGTTAACACGTTAACTCTCACAGAAGGCAGAGATGCTTTTGGACAGTAAGAACCATAACGTGGGGAAGGGTATTTACCCTGTTTTAGATGAGTTGGCACTAACTCTGAAGGGTTGAGTGAGGTGCAGAGCATGGGAATTCTCTTGAGCCCAGCTTTGCTCTTGGATACCTGGGACTACCTTTGAAGAGCATTTAGAAAATGCAACTGGTGCATAACGCTTCTGCCAGGGTAGCGCTAGGACGCAATTATTTGCAGGTTATTACTACAATACTTTCCCAACTACAGTGGTACCTCTGGTTACAACCGGGATCCATTCAGAAGCCCCGTTCGCAACCTGAAAGGACCTCAAACCATGTCTGTGCACGCGCGGGTCGCGATTCTCTGCTTCTGCACATGTGTGTGACGTCATTTTGCACGTCTGCGCATGCACAAGCGGCAAAACCCAGAAGTAACCCTTTTCGGTACTTCCAGGTCACCGCGGGACGCAACCTGAAGACACACAACCTGAAGCAAACGTAACATGAGGTATGACTGTATAATGATTCCCAGTTTATTTCTGAACCCAGTTCAGAAACTTTGATATTCAAAGCTCTAAATCAGGATTTCCAAGCCACCCTCTCCTTGACCTCACTGGTTGTGGTGGCAGAAAACTCTGCTGCTATCTAGGAAGAATTTCTGACAATGGACAGCCCTCTCCATGGGCGAAACATCAAGATGCCCACTAGGACACTCTCCAAAGGGCCATGTGATTGAATCCACTGGGGCTTTTATGAAGAAAATGTTGTAAACATTATATTTGAAAAATATTCAGAAGATCGTATAGTAATACATATAAACTCTTCTTTGGAAAGACAGTAAATAGAATGGCTTTCAAAATTGGTGAAAGTCATCGCTTACTTGCCATGATCACTTTCCTCCAGTGAGGCAGGGAAATCTTTTGTCTGAGCTGCTCTTTTATAATAGCTCCAATAAAAGACACATGCAACAAAGACAGGTCATAGAGGGAGTATTTTTGCAGTGGCACAGAATGGCTTTGACAAAGTTAGTGAATCAGTGGAGCTGACAGACGAGGCTCTCTCAAACTGATTGATATTTTCCAAAAGAATGATTAAATACGAAGAGTGGTGCCTTGTCACAAAGAAAAGAGCTTACCCACTAAAGATTAGGTATTTGATATTACACTGATAGATGCACACTTTAAAAAGGCCTTACCCCGGTTGTCATATTTAAGGGCACCTAAATCTTATCAAAAGCGTCAGCCTGTTTGTGTTGTTTTTTGCTCAGGCATACTAGATCCAAAAAGGAGGGTTTAAAAAAAAGAAAAATAAACAAAGACCTGTAGACAAGCCTGGTGTGTATGTATGTATGTATTTAAAAATGTAAAAGCAATCCAAGGGATTTTTGATACATGTGACACCAAGTAGTGCCAATTATCTGTGGGACGTAAATAGATTTTGATGTCCAAATTTATTCTCTGTATAAAAGTATTGAAGATGCTTTGGTAGCCAAACCATGAGAATGAGATTTTAATTATTTACCGTATTTTTATGTGTATAACACACCCTTGTGTATAAGATGGCCCCCTATTTTGGTGGACTCAAAATTAAGAAAATGGGGGGAGACTGCCCAGAGTTGTTGAACTATTTTTAGGGGAAATTGCCGAAAGTCGCTCACCCGTCTGACCTACGTTGCTGTTCGCAAGCATCGCTAAAGCCACCTAGCGTCCCGCCCACCGCTAATCCCCCGCCCTACTGACGCAACGACAGCCAATAAACACCAGCCCTTGACGCAGCCACCAATAACACGCCAAAAAAGCCGCTGACAATCTCAGGCTCGTGGCAGCAACCAAACCCACGTCCCCTCTATGCACTATCCATGTGTAAGACGACCCCCAATTTTTAACGTAATTTTTAAAGAAATAATCCTATTCATGGAAAAGTATGGTAGTTCTAATTTTCAGCCTGTTCTAGTC
The DNA here is from genome assembly GCF_964188305.1 of Podarcis bocagei. Classification (NCBI taxonomy): domain Eukaryota; kingdom Metazoa; phylum Chordata; class Lepidosauria; order Squamata; family Lacertidae; genus Podarcis; species Podarcis bocagei. The sequence continues at coordinate 31,694,076 of NC_138143.1, forward strand.
TGAGAATTCAAAATGTGGCAAAATACTTTGAAAAAAAACGTAAGTGATGCATATTATGGTAAATGTCAGAAACTTGGAGAAAGCTGACACACTGAGCAGTTTATAACATTTCTGTTGAGCCTGTTCAAAAACATACAACTTAGTAGTAAATTTCATATTTTACCACATGTCAGATATTTGGTGTAATGTACCCCATAACATATCTTATATGAGGGGGAGGAGAGAGGGGGGAATAAGTTTGTCTATTTCCACTGAAGGGCACTGCCAATAATAATAAAGGGATGTTCTACTCCATAGTAGTAGTAGTAGTAGTAATTTTATTATTTGTACCTTGCCCATTTGACTGGGTTGCCTCAGCCACTCCAGCATAGACAAAAACAGAATAAAATATTAAACATTAAAAACTTGCCTATACAGGGCTGCCTTTAGGTGTCTTCTAAAAGTCAGATACAATGGTACCTCAGGATACATACGCTTCAGGTTACAGACTCTGCTAACCCAGAAATAGTGCTTCAGGTTAAGAACTTTGCTTCAGGATGAGAACCGAAATTGTGCTCCGGCAGTGTGGCAGCAGCAGGAGGCCCCATTAGCTAAAGTGGTGCTTCAGGTTAAGAACAGTTTCAGGTTAAGTACAGACCTCCGGAACGAATTAAGTACTTAACCTGAGGTACCACTGTAGTTGTTTATTTCCTTGACATCTGATGGGAAGGCGTTCCACAGGGTGGGCGCTACTGCCAAGAAGGCCCTCTGCCTGGTTCCCTGTAACCTCACTTCTTGCAGTGAGGGAACAGCCAAAAGGCCCTCGGAGCTGGTTCTCAGGGTCCGGGCTGAACAATGGGGGTGGAGATGCTCCTTCAACTCACTGTGCTCCCATTTTGTAGAATTAGCTCCCAATGAACATCAAACAAGCACTAATGATGTATGGCTTTTGCAGACAGCGAAAGACCTCTCTGTTTACCCTGGAAGTTCCTGATACCAAGCTTTTTTCGTTTTGTTTCTTGTTTTGTTTTGTTCTGGCTGCTGTAGTTGTTGAAGTTTCACAACCATTTGGATGTTTTAACTGCAGTTATTTATTGATTTTAATGGTTTTTATGTGCACTGTGAACTGCTCTGAGATTTATAAATCTTTAAAAAGTGGTATATAAGGTTGGTTTTTTAAAAATAATAATAATAAAGTTTTTTCGCTCTTTGTATAACCCCCACCAAACTACTCTGCACCATCAGAAGGCAATGTCAACAAATACAAGATTTGCTTGACATTAGCAGAAGTTGAAACTGGGTGTTTGGTTTCTGGACTCTACGCTTCAGTCCTAATGAATCAGCTGTTTTGCTCTAGTCCTCTGTGACACCATAGCTTCATATTCAACAGCAGCCAGAGCAGCTGTAATGACAGTGCAGCCTGCAAGCCCAGAACCAAGCTTCTTGGGGAATTCTTACATAGCCTCACTGTGATGTCAGATCAGACACTGTCCTCAAGAGAGGTAGGGCAGGGCAGGGCAGGGCAGGGCAACTCTATAAGGATGAAGGTTCAACAGCACACACTGCCTGTAGTACCAACTAGGGGTGGATCTACAAACAGGGAAAAGAACGCTATAAACAACAGAAATTAAATCGTTATAACAAGGGGGGGGGAACGCTATGGAAAATCATAGAATTTTTTTTTGCTCACCAGTACGTGTTGCATGGCCATTGAATGCATAACAGATACAAAACACTGTTTTTTGACTAATGTAGCTGAGTTCAAGGTCTTTGCTGGGAGTCAGGTACCACAGAACCCCCTTTTCTCCACTTCCGGCTACATGTGTTTATAAACATACGTAAAGAAAACTTGGATCCTATTGCCTGGCTCTTCTTTGACATCTATGGTGCAAGCCCTATTTCTTCACACCCATGATTTTCCTGAGCTGCAAAAAAGCTCATGAGTCAAGGGCAGGCTATGTCAAGACTGGCAATTTCCTCCTTTTCTATCAGCTGCTAGTGCAAGAGTGCTGACCCAACAATGTGCAGTCATAAGTTGTCAATCTTTGTGACGTGATACCTTATAGTAGAAGCTTGTGCTTCATTGTAGTGCTGTAATTTCTCCTACCCTGAGGTTCTTTTAAAGCATTTATTTCTTTCAAAGATTTATATCCTGACCTTTAACAAGCATCTCAGTCAGGGCAGCTAATAAACAAAAATACCTCCCAATTAAATACACACACAAAATATAAATAATAAATAAAACTCCAGTAAACAAAAAAAAATGATACGTTCTCAATCCCACATCGCTAGTCTTCATGGAAAGTTGGTATCTTAGTGCCATTTGTAGCAAGAACGTATCCATTCCCTTAATATGTACAGATTTTCAGTACAATAGGGTTTTTAACTAAGAATATTCAAGAGGAAGGCAGGCTGGCTTTATATGGTTATATCAATATTTGGATTACTAATGCAGAATAACTCCTCCTGATTGCTGGAGGGAAGATATTGATCTGAGAAATCCCTTTCAAGTGGCATAGCAGACTATTTAACTTCCAGAGATAGTGTGGAGGGATAGGAGAATATCTCCTTTTTCAGTCTTGGAGATGTGACCACCCTTATTCCCTTTTAATTAAAACTAGTAATGTGAGTGAGTTCACAACTGGGGGAGGGGATGATGTCTTGCTGAAGTCTGCTCCTAGTCAACCCTCTCTGCCATTTCTGAAGCTCTTGTTTTTATTTTTAAGGTTTTAAATTTTTACTTTTGAGAAGGGAGAGGAGATAAGAGAGTAGGTCAGATACGGTAATGGCTTCATGGGAGCTGATCTGGAGGAAATATGACCCTCCATGCTTACTTTTCTTCCAAGTTTCTTACTAGACAAGTCCAAGAAAGATATCCTTGACATCTCTGTGGAAATGTTTAGCTCTAATCCTATTCTGTACTGGAGGAGGATGTGCCTTTCAAGCATAAGTTGACCAATTTACTGGTCTGGGGTGCCTTCTTTCTTGTTTGTTTATAACATATTAGCACAACTTTTGATTTGCAAATGTTATTGCACCTCACCAGTCATTTATTCAGGTCTGCCAAGAACATAACAGCCCTGCAAAAAGAAGCTAGACCACCATATATAAGTTGTGACCTCTGTTTGGCTTGCTGGTTGCAAATGGTGCAGATCTGGAGTATAACAATAATTTTGTCCCAACCCAACAAGCTAGCAGACACCCTAATAGTAGCAGAATGATCACCAAATGGTGGGAAAGCATATTGAAATGTGGGCTAGGGAATCTTTCCATAATGTATAAAGGTTGCTTTGGTGCCTTCATACCTTGAAAATCTTATTTTGTTTCTCCCGTATATGTCACTCAGTTATCTGTGCAGGGAACAGTTTTTCTGATTGGACAATGTTCTGAAATTTGTGTGGGCCCAGATTGCCACTTGCTTCTCTCTTTAAAATTAAGAACTATTTCCCAAATATAAAGATGTGAGTAGTAGGCTTTGTTGATTTACTTGCAGATATTTTTATTCATACTTGCTGTAAGTATCGCCAACTGACTTTGACCAGCCCAGACATTATTTTAAAATGTGATAATCCCATCTATACAGTAATGTTCTAGGATATATTATGGTGGGTACTGGTGCAGTGATTAGTGGTTGAATTTAGTGGATGTCACAGTGAGGCTGCACAGCAGAAATGTAGGAACTAAAAGCACTACAACTTCCCAATCATCTGCCAGGCAGCATAGGCTAGAAACTCCCTTTGACTGCAACTGCAATGATAGCTCATGGATTAAGATGCCACAGGACTCCTTATATCAAGATCTCTCAGAATGATAGTTTAGAAGTGAGTGAGTCCCGAGTCAGGGTTACTGAAGGAAAGAGGCAAAGCAGGCATTGAAATGAGAAATGGGAGTGTGCTTAAAGCATGGGTTTAAAAGGAGGTCTGAGGAGCAAAGGGCAAGAGATTATTAGTGGAATTATTATTATTAAAGGGTGAGTGTTCTGGAATGGTGAAATATTCAGCAAATGTTTTCTGTGAGTTGCCATTTTTAATGGAATATTTTTGCCGGTCATTCTCTTGTACAGTGACTAAACATCCAACATTGCTACAGTCCACTGGCAAATTATACGCAATCCATTATTTTGCCACTTCCAAACCATTCTGATGATTGTGGGGTAGGGGGAATGACACTTCAAGTGTATTAAGGGTTAACTACTCAGGAATAAATTATATTGTGTATATGCCCTATGATTCCTTGATAATTCATAATGTTCATTCATCAGTATGGGTGACAATTAAAAAAACCACTCAAAATTACAGAAAACAGTTATGAGGTTGGCAGGCAGGTAATTATTTGCAGTGTGTTTTGCAATTACAGAATACTCAACCATTAAAATGCCAACAAGATTTTTTATTTTTTTTAACAGCAACACAATTTTGCATAAGGCTTTCTAGAAAAGCATTCAACATGTTTTGCTGGAAGAGAGGCTTTTAAAATGTAAAATCCTGTTGAAAATTTGAATGTGAGCAGCAATAATAATTATCTGTGTTCCAATTTTGTTAATTAAGGAAAAGAGGCTGCAGGAGAAGGAATGTGGATGTGTTCACAGGGTCTCCCATTCTTATAAGCATATGAAGTTGTCTCATTAAGTCAGAGCCTTTCTCTGTTTAGCTCAGTATTAGTTCCATATTATCTGCTAGGACTGTTGCTGTCACTCTTGTGTTCCAGGTGAGGTCTCCCCTTCCCTCTGTTCTTGATACTTGGGATCTTTTTGATGGGCATGCCTAAATCAACTGAGAACCCTTTCCAAAGCCCTATCATTGTCCACTCATAATGACCTGTGCTCATGGTCATACTGGGTTGGTTATATGTGATCCCACTTTCAGTTCTAGTTACACCTGCCAAAGGTTCTGGGTGGACGTCATGCTTTGTTTCAGTGGGTGTCCTGTAGCTTCCTGCTGAAATGCTGAAACTTTTTATGCCACAAACATTACGCTTTTGTTGTGCTATAGTGCAAGAATGGCCCTCCAGACAGCAGTAATGTGGTAACATGGTTCATTAGAACAATGAAATAAAGTGGAATGATTTGTGGATGGTGCAGTCTAGATCCAACAGCAATGAACTATTGTTGGGTCAATGACACCTTGCCAAATACACCTAACAACAACAACAACACCAGGGTGATATGACTGAGAAGCTAAGAGCCTGGCTGATGGGACCTTACACCCTCTTTCTCCCAAGCTTGTGGGTATAATTAGGCTTGTCCAGTAGCCTTTAGAACCCTGAAAATCACATGGTGACTGTTGCTTTTTTTTTTTTTTTTGGTTTGCTGTCTATGAGCATCCAAGACATAGGATGTCTTTCAAATAGCACTTAATGGACACATCTTTTTAAGTGCCTTTAAAATGGAAATGCTTTTATCTACCTGTCTTCCACATTGCATATTGACTCCGAAGTAAGAGAACGATGACACCAATGACCATTGTCCAGTGACTTGAATGGAAGACGCCAGTTTACAGGCAGCAGCAAACCACCTGCTCTCCCAAGCACAACCAAAAATTCTTCTCTTTCCTGTAACCTCAGCACAAGCAAGCTGCTGCTAGGGTAAATGAAAATGAATGAAGAGATCCATCATGAACATTCTGGACAATTTCTTTCATTTTGGTATGAATAGTGAATGTCACAAATTTGCTGTGCTTGTTTTAGGTTCTTCCTGTTTGTCACAAAACAAATGTGCCTTCCCAGGATTATGTAGACTTCCTCCTCAGAGCCCCAGGTTGGATGGGGGGGGGCAGGAAGCACACCATGTTCCAGTTAATAGCCAGTATAGTCAAGTATAGCCAAGGAAAGTCCTATAATGATCCCTCTGTTCATAGCCAAGGAAGTTGTGTCCTTCATTCTTAAAACCATTTAATGGGAAAATGTCCTTCATTAAATGCTTATTTGCTTGGAAGTCCATTTTTTAAAATGTCATAAATATATTATATGTCTAATATTAGTAAGCTGCACTATAGGTGAATGAACTCCTCTACGCTTGATTAAAAACAAGTCTCAGAGAGCATTAAAAAAAGAAAAAGTGTTTCCTGACAGTTTTCTCCCGGTTGATAATATTGGTGTGTGTACATTATCTCATTGCCCCCTAGGAACTGTAGTTTGGTGTTATCTGCCCTGCATTAACCACACAGCATCAACTACAAAGGAGCAAAATGTGGTGGGTGGGGCAGACAGGAGAAGGTTTTAGATCTGAATGCAGGACAGCAGCCCCACAAAATGCCTGCAGGTAAGTTGATGGACCCAAATACAGAAGATGCTCACTAAGCATAAAGAGTGCTTTATCAAGTAATCTGGTCATTTACTTCACACAGAAATCCAGGAAACTTTTATCAAGAGGAAGGGGTTAGCAGTGCATTAAAGAACTTCCATGCAGATAATTTGCTGCGGCGCAGTTAGATAACATTAGACTCTGGTCATAGTAGTTTTACAGGGGTCCCCCTCTTTAGATGGAAACATGTCTTATTTCACTTAAGCCAGCACTGCTCCAATTCACAACGAGCTGCACATTGCGCTGTGTGGGGCCCTGGACTTCTACAAAGTCCTGCTTTTACAGCACCAGCATCACCTGGATGCTTGGTTTATTAGATGTGGGGTTTTTTTGTATGCATGCATGACAAGAACCCAACATTCCAAGCTGGAAAAAACTCTCAGGAAAATGGTGCTTCATTCATAATACAACTGAGTAGTATAAGGTTAGATGAAATCGGCATAACAGAAGATGCAATTTTAGCAACATCCTTAGTACTTTGTAGCTTGTTTCAAAGATTATTACAAAGATTTGTCATTGCCAGGGAAGCATATAGGTGTGTATCTAACCAGTGGAAAGGATGACAAAGCTTTAAACTGTTGTGCGCCTGTATTTGTTTGTTTATTGCTGACATGAATTTCAAATCAAGGTCTTGCTTATGAAGAGGTAGAAGCATGACTGTGGAGTTTTGAATTTGTAAAAGAAAGATTTGTTTTCTTTAGGCCTGTCCAAAGCCATTCTGATAATCTACCTAACTTCTGAGTAACATTTTGCATAGCATTCCAACTAGAAAGTTGTACTGTATATTGATTCACATCACTCTGTTTGAACTAGGTCATTACTAATCCCTAAAGCACGTGTCTCTTGTCTATCTAGATCTCCTTATTTATGCACATCTTGTTCTTCCATTCTGTTCACCCACCCTTCAGTTAGGGATTTTTCCATACATCCAAGTAATTCTGTCATTTAGCATGCTGGTATAGCAAGAGAGATGCAATCTTGGGGTGGCTGTTCTTGTGTGTTTGGACATGATTTGTGCCTCATCCCATGCCCTAGACCTTATCTTAATAATACCACATTAAAACAAGCATCTTACAGATGCCAACAATGCTTGTGTACACCTCTAACAATATACTTCTCTTTGATTATTTTTCCACCACTGCTCCTCAACTGTTAGTAACTCCATTTCTTTTTGTTCATCTAATTCTTATACTTCATTTTGTATTTTGGCAGGAACCCTAACCCAGTATTACACAATTTCTGGAAATTCTCAATCGTATTGAGATTGAGATGTCACTACGGTAATTCCCTTTCTGCAGGTGTCACTCTTGGGTGTACAAGCGAACACAAGTGTGTTTGCACATACTTAATATTGTTCCAAACACACAAGCGAACACAAGTGTGTTTGCACATACTTAATATTGTTCCCCCCTTCATGGATCACTGCCTTGCCGTGGCGAAGGGGCTTGAATTACTCAGAGAAGCTATGAGCTATGCTGTGCAGGGCCACCCAAGATGGACAGGTCATAGTGGAGAGTTTTGACTAAACGTGATCCACCTGGAGCAGGAACCGGCAAGCCACTCCAGTATCCCTGCCAAGAAAACTCCATGGACAAAGACAACAGGCATATAAAAGTTATGACGCTGGAAGATGAGCCCCTCAGGTCGGAAGGCGTCCAACATGCTACTGAGAAAGAGCGGAGGACAAGTACAAGTAGATTCAGAGCTGATGAAGTGGCTGGGCCAAAGATGAAAGGACGCTCAGTTGCAGATATGCCTGGAAGCGAAAGGAAAGTCCAATGCTGTAAAGAAAAATATTGCATAGGAACCTGGAATGTAAGAACCATGAACCTGGGTAAGTTGGATGTGGTCAAAAATGAGATAGCAAGAATAAATATTGACATCCTGGGCATCAGTGAACTAAAATGGACGGGAATGGGCGAATTCAGTTTGGATGACCATCACATCTACTACTGTGGGCAAGAATCCCGTAAAAGAAATGGAGTGGCCCTCATAGTCAACAAAAGAGTGGTGAGAGCTGTACTGGGATGCAATCTCAAAAATGATAGAATGATCTCGATACGAATCCAAGGCAGACCTTTTAACATCACAGTAATCCAAGTTTATGCACCAACCACTGGTGCTGAAGAAACTGAAATTGACCAATTCTATGAAGACTTACAACACCTCATAGAAATGACACCAAAGAAGGATGTTCTTCTCATTATAGGGGACTGGAATGCTAAAGTAGGGAGTCAAGAGATAAAAGAAACAACTGGCAAGTTTGGCCTTGAAGTTCAAAATGAAGCAGGGCAAAGGCTAATGGAGTTCTGCCAAGAGAACAAGCTGGTCATCACAAACACTCTTTTCCAACAACACAAGAGACGACTCTATACATGGACATCACCAGATGGGCAGCATCGAAATCAGATTGATTATATTCTCTGCAGCCAAAGATGGAGAAGCTCTATACAGTCAGCAAAAACAAGACCTGGAGCTGACTGTGGCTCAGATCATCAGCTTCTTATAGCAAAATTCAACCTTAAACTGAAGAAAGTAGGGAAAACCACTGGGCCTGTAAGATACAATCTAAGTCAAATCCCTTATGAATACACAGTGGAAGTGAGGAACAGGTTTAAGGATTTAGATTTGGTGGACAGAGTGCCTGAAGAACTATGGATGGAGGCTCGTAACATTATACAAGAGGCAGCAACTAAAACCATCCCAATGAAAAGGAAATGCAAGAAAGCAAAGTGGCTGTCCAACGAGGCCTTACAAATAGCGGGGGAGAGAAGGCAAGCAAAATGCAAGGGAGATAGTGAAAGATACAGGAAATTGAATGCAGATTTCCAAAAAATAGCAAGGAGAGACAAGAAGGCCTTCTTAAACGAGCAATGCAAAGAAATAGAGGAAAACAATAGAATGGGGAAAACCAGAGATCTGTTCAAGAAAATTGGAGATATGAAAGGAACATTTTGTACAAAGATTTCCATAATAAAAGACAAAAGTGGAAAGGACCTAACAGAAGCAGAAGACATCAAGAAGAGGTGGCAAGAATACACAGAGGAACTATACCAGAAAGAAATGGATGTCTCGTATACCCCAGGTAGTGTGGTTGCTGACCTTGAGCCAGACATCCTGGAGAGTGAAGTCAAATGGGCCTTAGAAAGCACTGCTAATAACAAGGCCAGTGGAAGTGATGATATTCCAGCTGAACTATTTAAAATTTTAAAAGATGCTGTCAAGGTGCTACACTCAATATGCCAGCAAATTTGGAAAACTCAGCAGTGGCCAGAGGACTGGAGAAGATCGGTCTACATCCCAATCCCAAAGAAGGGAAGTGCCAAAGAATGCTCCAACTACCACACAATTGCACTCATTTCACACGCTAGTAAGGTTATGCTTAAAATTCTACAAGGCAGGCTTAAACAGTATGTGGATCGAGAACTCCCAGAAGTGCAAGCTGGATCTCGAAGGGGCAGAGGAACCAGAGACGAAATTGCAAACCTGCGCTGGATTATGGAGAAAGCTAGAGAGTTCCAGAAAGACATCTACTTCTGCTTCATTGACTATGCAAAAGCCTTTGACTGTGTCGACCACAGCAAACTATGGCAAGTTCTTAAAGAAATGGGAGTGCCTGATCACCTCATCTGTCTCCTGAGAAATCTCTATGTGGGACAAGAAGCTACAGTTAGAACTGGATATGGAACAACTGATTGGTTCAAAATTGGGAAAGGAGTACGGCAAGGCTGTATATTGCCTCCCTGCTTATTTAACTTATATGCAGAATTCATCATGCGAAAGGCTGGGCTGGATGAATCCCAAACCGGAATTAAGATTGCCAGAAGAAATATCAACAACCTCAGATATGCAGATGACACAACCTTGATGGCAGAAAGTGAGGAGGAATTAAAGAACCTTTTAATGAGGGTGAAAGAGGAGAGCGCAAAATATGGTCTGAAGCTCAACATCAAAAAACGAAGATCATGGCCACTGGTCCCATCACCTCCTGGCAAATAGAAGGGGAAGAAATGGAGGCAGTGAGAGATTTTACTTTCTTGGGCTCCATGATCACTGCAGGTGGTGACAGCAGTCACGAAATTAAAAGACGCCTGCTCCTTGGGAGAAAGGCGATGGCAAACCTAGACAGCATCTTAAAAAGCAGAGACATCACCTTACCAACAAAGGTCTGTATAGTTAAAGCCATGGTTTTCCCAGTAGTGATGTATGGAAGTGAGAGCTGGACCATCAAGAAGGCTGATTGCCGAAGAATTGATGCTTTTGAATTATGGTGCTGGAGGAGACTCTTGAGAGTCCCATGGACTGCAAGAAGATCAAACGTATCCATTCTTAAGGAAATCAGCCCTGAGTGCTCACTGGAAGGACAGATCGTGAAGCTGAGGCTCCAATACTTTGGCCACCTCATGAGAAGAGAAGACTCCCTGGAAAAGACCCTGATGCTGGGAAAGATGGAGGGCACAAGGAGAAGGGGACGACAGAGGACGAGATGGTTGGACACTGTTCTCGAAGCTACCAGCATGAGTTTGACCAAACTGCGGGAGGCAGTGGAAGACAGGAGGGCCTGGCGTGCTCTGGTCCATGGGGTCACGAAGAGTCGGACACGACTAAACGACTAAACAGAATATTGTTCCTGAACATTCCAAACTCTCAGCAAGACGAAGTGTGCATGCAAAGATCCTAAGCGTTTGTACTTAAAAGTCAGTCCCATTGAGCTCAATGGAACTTATTCTCTATAGAGATCATGCTCAGCCTTGCCCTCTAAAAGCAAGAGGGACACTGAGGCAAACAAAAAGTCAAATAAAAGAATGTATAAAGGGGCACCCTATGTAGAAAGGGACAGGATAATTAAATAGCTAAATCAATGCAAGTGTTACGTATATTTTATTCTATAGTTCCATTGTCCTAGAATTAGGTGTACAACTTGTTCTGGGAGGGTTTGCACTCTTCCTAAAGGAATAGGTTTATGATTCTATGATTTTACTCCTGGATTCCCATTTAATTCTACAGCCTAAAGGTGGCTTATGTGGCTAGGGGTACCAATGCCCAACGGAGGCTGGTTTACCAGCTAGGGTAGCCTGGCCTCAGTTGCCCATGCTCTGGTGACTTCCCATCTGAACTGAAGTTCAGGGAGCACGTCTTCCAGGACTCGCAGCTAAGAGGGTACTGCTTGCCTCACTCCTTTATTACCTCCACCTACAGCTTCCCTCCAGATTTCCACCCCCTCCAAATTGTAGCAATCTATGCTGAATTACAGGCACCATTTCCAGTTCTGGACCATGACTAGAGAGTGGTAGGTAGGTAGGATTTAAAAAGGTACTGTGGTGCCAGGTGTGAGGCAGTTGTGGTTTTATCTCCAGAGAGCAGACCTGAGTTGGAGTCCTCAGTGGACCCAGACAGGCCCCTACACCCCAGAGTAAGCCTGCCATGAGCCGGCCAGCCATTGGTCCAGTCTTGCAGGCGGGCTGAGTTCTAAGAATCCAGCCAGAGGGAGAGAGGTTGCAGCATCTCTCTCCCAGCAGGAATTTCCTGGCTGTGGTATTGGGCTGTCACCGTCCTGCAAAGTTGCACACTGCTCAAGTAAGTGGCATTCGCCTGCAGAGGTCCCCACAGAGATGGGAGGGCAACAGCGGTTGAATAGGAGCTCTTGAAACTGCAGTGCCTGCACACATATTTGCTCTTGAGTGGTTTTCTTAGGGCTTCAGGTGGCTTGCAACTGACAGGTGGCTGACAATGAGGTTTGCCATTGGCCTGAAGAAAAGAAACCATCTGTCAGCTAACCTATGTGATCAGTTTTAGCCAGAGTAAAGGTTGATTCCAGATTTATTTTCATTCCGAGGGCATATATGGGCATCAGCAATGGTTAAGGTAGGAGTTCTTTTCTTTAAGAAGAAAAGAAAAGAAAGTGACAGCAATGAAACTGATGGGCCACTTTTATCAGTTTCACCGGAGAGACAGCTATAATCCCAAAGCCAGCTAACAGTAGAGATCTCTCTTCCCCAGCCTGCTAAGACAAATGGGTATATTTTTGTTCAAAAGGGCATCTGTGCACACAGTATTTTTTCATTGATGTTTAACATATGAATTGAAAACTTTGGCTCTGGAGTCTATATATGAAAGCTGAGTATCACGCACAGGGTTCTTGTGGGATTTGCATACAAGATTTCAAGAATCATTCATACTGACATACATAGCACTCTTTTCAGGCTCCGGAAGTGCAAGCTGTAATAATGGCAGAAGGCAAGTACAGTGGTGCCTCGCAAGACGAAAAGAATTCGTTCCGCGAGTCTTTTCGTCTTGCGATGTTTTTCGTCTTGCGAAGCACGGTCCGTCGCAACTGCGCCTCTTCAAGCGGCTTAAAAAAAAAAGCGCAAGAAGTTTTCGTCTTGCGAAGCAAGCCCATAGGGAAATTCGTCTAGCGAAGCAACGCAAAAATGGAAAACCCTTTCGTCTAGCGAGTTTTTCATCTTGCGAGGCATTCGTCTTGCGGGGCACCACTGTATGTGGGTGGTACTCCTTGGCCATGGCAAGGTAAACTGGAACTTCTAAATCTGTGGAGGAAATTGGAAGTCTCTCCTCCTAGGAATGATACTGACATGTGACTGTACATGTCAGAAACAATTCTGCTTTCTTCACTTCTGAGCAAAGTACAACCAGTCTCCAACCAGGTTTTGTTGTGCTATCAAGGACTGCTGATCCCCTTACGGCATTCCTTAATTATAATAGCTAAAAGACTTCAAGTTTGCAAAATACCCAGTGAACAAGGCTGCAGTCCTACAAACCCTTGTTTAATGGTAAATTTCCTTGCAATCAGTCGGTTTTACTTCTGTGCCTGGGGCACAAAACTGAATAACAGTTGCTGAAAACATCTTAAAACTATTCAGCAGTTGGTGGAAATACCTGCTTTTTCATTTTATTCAGACCTGTCCTTCCTAGCTAATTTTGCATTACATAATTAATGCGTAGGAGGGTGGTTGTTGTTGTTTTCCTTCCTGCGGATTCTGGATTAGCAGTTGCAGAGGCATCAGATCACAACAAATATATTTGTTACGTATTTATTTAAAAAACACCCTATGAGCTTCTTGGTCTAGTTACCAATGGAGCATGGGAAGTTACTAGAGTCATAAAGAATGGAAGCAAATGAAAAAGCGGTAGTTTCTTCATTTCTGTAAGAAATATTAAGAAGCAAAGTACCTTTTAAATTGAGATGCTTATTGCCAAGTTTAGGTCAGAACTTCTATCTACTGGCTGCCATTTTATTTGCCATTTATTTCAAGAGCACCTGTGCTTTGTAAACTCGGTATGACTTGCTGCATATATTTCAAAGTGCTTATGCTTTGTAAGTGATGAATAAAGATGTCAGGTGAACTTTAAAGAGAACTACTTTGTATAGAATGTCATACAACAACTTGGAAAGCCCAAGTTAAAATCCTTGGTCAGGAAACTCGTTATGTGACCCTGGACTAGTCACATAGTTTTAAAATTGGGGGGGGGGGTTGTATCTATGCCACATTGAGTACCTTGGAGGTAAGCCAAACCATAGTAATTAAGGCTATGGGGGGTTTTTTAATAAAAAATAAAGGCGAAAACAGCTCCCCTTAAATATTTGGTGTTCACTTGTTTAGTTGAACTTGTTGAGAGTGCTCCATGAACTTGGAATGAAATATTTTGGCATGTCCTATCAGTTACACAATTATTTCTTTGACTTGAAATCAAAAATTTAAAACAGTCTTACTTATACATAACCGAGCAGTAAAAAAAATATGAACGAAATCTTCCTGGTTACCTTATTGCAGACACAACTTGAACTGTGAAGCAGCACTGTTGCATCAGGAGGGAAAAGCCACCAGGGAGGTATATTTTGCTTAAAAGCTGAAAGCATTTCAATTTTAACTTTTAATAAGGCAATATCAATATATCTGGGCATGCAGAGAGTGGCACTCAGTCAAAATATCTCTTCAAGTATGAAGCACAGGGAAAATTGTTCTTAAAATACATGCCTTTGAAAGAAGCAGTGGCAGCTTAGGGACTTGCTATTCAACATCACCATTTATCATCATTTATTGGAATTGTCAAATCCTTCTAGGAGGTGCATGCTTCTTGGTCTGACTGCTTTATTGCTGCATGTGTCACTCAGCATTTATGTAACCGAACTAATTTCCTAACATTGCCAATTCTTCCTTCAAATTTCTCCGTCTTGTTCTCATTGAGACTCTAGGCCACTTAATCCCTTTTAACAGTTTTAAAAACACACACACGGCTGTAAATTTCCGAATACACTCCAGCAGCAGCCTTATTTTCACATCACAAACCATGGCTCTATACTGATATATTGCAGTATTCAAAAGATGTAGGTGAACAAGGCTACAATCTTATAAACACTTACATAAGAGTAAATTCCCTTGCAATCTGACATTTTTGCAAACCTGTGAAAAAAACTGATATAAAAATCACGCTTTTCTCATTTTCATTTCTTACATTTGTGTTTATACCTAACTAGATACCAGACTGACTCTGAAAATCATATTTCTCTATCCACTTCAGGTGAAACAACTTTTCCCTCTTTTTGTTTGTTTGTTCTTATCTAAAATATTCCTGATTAGGACAGAAAATGTGAATTATAGTACAGTACTGAAATGGTATGCAATAGTAGTAGGAGAAAAGACAATTCCACATGAATTTATAATGAATTTCATGTATCCTATCCTATCCTCCTTGCAGAATAGTAATGTGGTTTCTTTCTCACACACACAAAAAACCACCCACCACATTATCTCTGCACTGGTATCACAAATGGAGTACGTGGGTGGCTTTGACTCAGCCCCGAACCAAGAGTCATATGTATCACACTTTCTTCGTGAACAGAATATTAACGCTGTTCTGTGTTGTTGATGGCAGTGTTGGTCAACTTAGGGCTGATTCTTATATAATTGTTGCAGCTTGGGCGTTGTTTTTGCATGGTTCGTAGCAGCAGAGGCTGGTTCTTATTAGGACTAGTAGGGCAAAAGGCCAGGGGATGCCAACTTGAGCCAATGACAGGTGGAGCCAACTCATTCTTCTTCTGGCCCCATCCTTCTCCATGTTGAGTTTCTACGAGGGCAGTACTGAGTCTAAGGAGAAGGCGGCTAACAAGCTCCACTAGCACTCCCTAGACTGGTTGTTCAGTAAGGAGGTGGGCAGGTGGGGGCAGGCTGAAGGCAAGCTGAGCTGGTTATGGCAGTGCCCCCACTTGCCCTAACAGACCAGCCTTCGTTGGTTCCTAGAGATGCCAAGAGTAGCAATTTTGCAGGTGATTTACTTCTCTGGCCAACACTGACATGGAAAGTACCCGTGTAATCCATCTGTTGCATATGGTTTCAGGTTAGAGGCATTCCTGGTGCAGAATGAGACTATACAGTGGTACCTCGGGTTACATACGCTTCAGGTTACAGACTCCGCTAACCCACAAATAATACCTCGGGTTAAGAACTTTGCTTCAGGATAAGAACAGAAATCGTGCTCTGGCGGCGCGGCAGCAGCAGGAGGCCCCATTAGCTAAAGTGGTGCTTCAGTTTAAGAACTGTTTCAGGTTAAGTACGGACCTCCGGAATGAATTAAGTACTCAACCCAAGGTACCACTGTACAAAGCAGAACTGATTCCCATGCCATGACTATGGTTTTAAGTCCACTTACCTTACGCAATGCAAGAACAGGCCTTTTCTGCAGCGGCTCCCCATTTGTGGAATGCTCTCCTCAGGCAGGTTCAGCTGATGCCTTCATAATACACCTTTAGGTGCCAGGCAAAAACATTACTCTTTCACCAGGCCTTTGGCTGATTGGCAACCAGTTCCCTTTTAAAATGTGTTGGGAAGTGGGGTGGGGCATTACTGGGTCGTTCTTGCTTTTATTTTCATTATGTGTTCTGTGTTTTTATACTTTGATTTTACGTTGTGAACTGCCCTGAGACCTGCAGGTATAGGGCGGTATAAAAAAGGTAAAGGGACCCCTGACCATTAGGTCCAGTCGTGAACCGACTCTGGGGTTGCGGGGCTCATCTCGCTTTATCGGCCGAGGGAGCCGGCGTACAGCTTCTGGGTCATGTGGCCAGCATGACTAAGCCACTTCTGGCGAACCAGATCAGCACATGGAAACGCCGTTTACCTTCCTGTCGGAGCGGTACCTATTTATCTACTTGCACTTTGGCGTGCTTTCGAACTGCTAGGTTGGCAGGAGCAGGGACCGAGCAACGGGGGCTCACCCCATCGCGGGGATTCGAACTGCCGACCTTCTGATCGGCAAGTCCTAGGCTCTGTGGTTTAACCCACAGCACCACCCGCGTCCCTATAGGGCGGTATACAAATTTAATAAATAGTAGTAATAAAAATAATACCTTAAGTGGTCAGGCAGCATTGCAGCCTGGCCATGGGCCCTATGTCAGCGGTCTGGCTGGTTGGCTGGGGGGACTGCAGGCCTGTCTGCAGATTGGCCAGTGGTGGGCAGGCCTCAGCCTGGGGATTCCCCAGGGGTATGGGCATCGCTTGGGTCCGCCCCTGGGGGAATAAATTGAGGTCAGCCCAGCACTCCCCCTTGGGGGCCTTGGCACGCATTCAGCCTTGCATGAGGATTTTATGGTGTGGGAAAACGTTAATATATCCAAAACTATGTACCATAGCCATGTTGCCTGCAGCTTACACCCCCAATAGCAGAGAATTGCTCTATATATTTCAAAGGCTGTCTCTGGGAGATGGAAAATCTCTTTCCCCCCCACCTCCCTCTCCTGCATGTAGAAGCTTTAGATGTGGAAATTAATGGTCTGGTGCTTTCATCATATCTGGTCAAGAGCTTTCTGCTCCATGTTCTTAGGCTAACTGCTATAATCAAGGTTGAAGTGGATTATTAATGTGTTGAACTCTGGCAACCAGCTTAAGCAGGAACAAATATATTTACTATGATTCATACCTCTGTTCTGTCTACCAGGTAATCCACTGTTAAATTAGGCTTTACTATGCATACGTATCTCTCCTACAGATCAAAGGTAATTCCAGTGAAACTGAACGGATGCAAAGCTAGAATGCATTGGGAAATTAGCAGGGCAGTTTGCTATTCAGGATTATAGAGAACACAGTGAAAGCTTGCCTGACCACTGTATTATGTTTTCCAACTGGAGAACAGTGAGGAGCGTGCATATATATATATATATATATATATATATATATATATATATATATGCACACAACAACAACAACAACATACAGACATATATGTTTAGAACCATTCAAAGCGAATACTGTGTCTGTGTCAAAAACTACCGTATTTTTCGCTCTATAGGACGCACCCGACCATAGGACGCACCTTGTTTTAGAGGGGGAGAACAAGAAAAAAAAATTCTCCCCCTCTCTGCGCAGCGCCCCTTCAGCGAAGCGGCAGGAGAAACAGAGCCCCTTCAATTTCTCCTGCAGCTTCGATGAAGGGGCGCTGCGCATAGAGGGGGAGAATTTTTTTTTCTTGTTCTCCCCCTCTAAAACAAGGTGTGTTCAGTGCATTCAAGGTGCTGTTCAGTCACCTTCAGTGAAGGCAACCCGAAGCCTCTGGAGCGCAGCGGGAGCTCCCGCTGCACTCTGAAGGCTTCAGGCGGCTACCTTGGAAGCCCAGCTTTCCCCCGCCAGCCTTCTGTGTGCAGCCTTCCTGCTGCTCCCCAAGCTTGTGGGGCTGGCAGGGGAAGCCCGGGTCCCACCCCCCAGCCCCAGGGACCACACATTCACTCCATAAGACACACAGACATTTCCCCCTAGATTTTATTTTATTTTTCCCAGTACATTTTTATTCAAATTACACAAAGAAAATATACAAATAAACATACCGCTAAACATATCAGTATAGATATAAGTACATATTTACATAATTTATTATTTCCCTTCCCCAAATTATACAAAAAATCATAAAAAGAAAAAGAAAATGATAATATTTCGGGCTCTGCCGAGCCCTGGACTCCCCTCCACCCTTTTGGTAAGTATCAAATAAATTCCACAATCACGTATTTTGTTTTTATTCTTAAAAGTTAATCACTCACTGTTAGATTTATTCCAACCCCGCCAGTTTCCTCTATGAATTGATTCCGATATAATTCCAATATTTATTCCAATTTTTTTGGAATATCTGTTCATCTTGGTCTCGTATTCTACCTGTTAGTCTAGCAAGCTCAGCATAGTTTACCATTTTGACCTGCCAATCCTTTATACTGGGTATGGTTTCCGTTTTCCAGTTTTGTGCCAACATAATTCTTGCAGCTGTGGTGGCATAAAGAAATATGTTCTTATCTTCTTTTCTAATTTCTTTACCCATCATTCCTAGCAGAAAGGCTTCAGGTCTTTTGGGAAAAGTGTATTTAAGTATTTTTTTAAGCTCGTTATAAATTAGTTCCCAAAAGCCTTTCACTTTATTACATGACCACCACATGTGATAAAAGTCGCCTTCTGCTTCACCACATTTCCAACATCTTTTATTCTTTAACCTATACATTTTAGCCAATTTCACCGGCGTGTGATACCACCTATATATCATTTTCCAGATATTTTCCCTCAGTGCCATACACGCCGTAAACTTTATACTACTGTTCCACAGTTCCTCCCACCATTCAAAGTCAAGATTATGGCCGATGTCTATTGCCCATTTAATCATTGCCTCCTTCACCTCCTCGTCTTTTGTGTACCACTCCAGTAGCATATCATATATCCTAGACAGTATTTTATTTTTACCTTCAACTACCTCCACATGGAACTTAGATTTTTTGTCTTCAAAGCCCAGTTTCTTTTTATCTTCTTTTAACAAATCATTCACCTGGTGGTATTGCAACCAGCCAGTGAATAAGTTTTTTATCTCTTCGTAGGGTCTAAGTTTGTTCCCTTGTTCTGTTTTAGTTATAAGTTCTTCATAGGTGGCATTCTTCTCTTCCATATTTGTTTTCCTAATCGTTAACACCTCTAATGGTGAGATCCACCAGGGAGTCTTCCTTTCCAGGAGATTTTTATTTCTCTCCCATACCTGGTATATTGGTCCCCTAAAAATATGATTTAGGAAGCCCTTATGAACCTTCACCTTTTCGTACCACAGGTACGAATGCCATCCGTACCTGTTATTGAAGCGCTCCAAATCTAGTATATCTCTATTTTCCAATCTTATCCAGTCTTTTAGCCACAATAAAGATGCGGCTTCATAATATAGACTCAAGTCCAGTAAGGAAAAGCCTCCTCTTTCCTTTTTGTCTACCAATATTTTCATTTTTATACGCGGTCTTTTTCCCTGCCAGATATATCTTGCCAGGGCTCTCTGCCATTCCTTAAAGGTAAAGGTAAAGGTACCCCTGCCCGTTACGGGCCAGTCTTGACAGACTCTGGGGTTTGTGCGCCCATCTCACTCTATAGGCCATGGGCCAGCGCTGTCCGGAGACACTTCCGGGTCACGTGGCCAGCGTGACAAAGCTGCATCTGGCGAGCCAGCGCAGCACACGGAACGCCGTTTACCTTCCCGCTGGTAAGCGGTACCTATTTATCTACTTGCACCCAGGGGTGCTTTCGAACTGCTAGGTTGGCAGGCGCTGGGACCGAGCAGCGGGAGCGCACCCCGCCGCAGGGATTCGAACCGCCGACCTTTCGATCGGCAAGCCCTAGGCGCTGAGGCTTTTACCCACAGCGCCACCCGCGTCCCTTCTGCCATTCCTTACACTGCTTTAAACCTTTAAGTACAGGGATAGTTTGAAATAAAAACAGCATTCTGGGCAGAACATTCATTTTAACAACCGCTATCCTCCCCAAAAAGGATAGTTTCATCCTCCCCCAGATTTCCAGGTTTTTCTTTATATTCCTCCATGTGGCCTCGTAATTATCGTTATATAAATTTATGTTTTTTGTCGTAATCCACACTCCGAGATATTTCACTTTTTTAGCTGTCATAATACCCGCCCTTTGTTCTAAATCTGTCGTTTCTTCCTTAGTTAAGTTTTTAACCAACATTTTAGTTTTATTTTTATTTACCTTGAGTCCTGCCACAGCGCCAAACTTTTCAAATATTTGTAGGGCTTCTTTTACGCTATTCTTTGGGTCCTCTAGTGTTAGTACAATATCATCCGCAAACATTTCCCCCTAGATTTTAAGAGGTAAAAAGTGCATCTTATGGAGCGAAAAATACGATAAATTGTGGATCTGTGAAATGTATTGCTGAATCAGCATCAAATCAAATGCAGAGCTCTTGAACCTAGTGGGGAGGGAACAGGGATGATAATTTTATGATCCCCAATGATGCTTCAATTATTTGAAGGGATAAAGAGGAAGGGATAAGGAGTAAGACCGAATTAAAAACTTGCATGAAGAAAATTTACAATAAAATAAAAAAGCAGAAAAGATTACTGTCCCCATCTTATTGCCATGATCTGCCTCAATGGTGAGGAAATCATCACCATCATTTTGTGCCACTTTTCCATAAAAAGAATCATGCTCAAAGCAGCTTACAGCAAAGAAATAGTGAGAGGAAGAATTTTTGTTGTTGTTGTTGTTGTTGTTGTTGTTGTTGTTGTTGTTGTTGTTATTTGCATGTATGAGAATGTCATTCGTTTCTAGCAATCTTGCTCATGTGTTTCCAGCTGCTGTTCATGTATATGCATCTTCCAAGAGCAGCTCAGAAGGTGGAGACTGCAGCTAAATAATCATCTTAAACTTCTCCAGTGCTTTATATGGCACCTTCTTTAACCCTACTACGTGGCATGAGGCCCATTTCTAATTGTTTCCTATTAGGTAACATATGGTTACATAGCTGTGCAATAAACAGACACTAATCTTAAAACTTGTAACATGTAGTTTGATACTGTGCAATATACATAATATATATATATATGCCTGAGTTAATAGTAGCAGTATTTACATTTGCCAGTAGCTTTATACAAAAAGAGCCTTAAAGCGACTTAACAAGATAACGTACAAACAGATAAAGGCAATTAAAACCCAGAATAAAGTAAAAACAACACAATTCAAAATATCTAAAATTATAAAAAGAATTATGGAAATCTAGCTTTCCTTTTTCTGCTATTGGCAGGTTAGCATACAGCTTCTTAAATTGTTTCTATGTTTCTGCAATCCTTCCTCAACTTCCTTGATCTCAAATAATTTTTATAATTTAGCTTCATGGTATGGCTGCTGAAGCAAAATTTGCATTCTCTTTGTAAATGAACAGATGGGTATGGGAAATATATTGCTTGCTTGGATGTGCCCTACATCCACGGTTCTTTCTGTCAAAAAAAGTTTCCCCAAACAGGAGCAGGAAAGGAAGGAGCAAGGAATGTCATGGTGGGCAGTTTCTTAATGAGAAGGCTAATTTCTAGAGAGATTTGTCTGAGTGTCTCTGCAATCTTTATCCTCCCATTAGCCAGAAAGTGCTGCAGACCTTTTGTGAGTTCAGAATTTATGCACTACTAATGTCAACATTGAAGTGGATGAAATGATACCACTCGCTGGGCCTCCTGCGCTCTTGGCCATTAGCCACCAATGATTGCAGATCCATTGTGAGTTCAGAATCTGCGTGCATTAATGTCAACACTGAAGCAAGCTAAGAGGTGCCCCTTGCTGGCTTAGTGGTGAGATAAATACTTGGCAGTTAAGAAGCTGAGCATGAAAGATAAAGCTGTGCAGGAAAGCTCTGGCTCTTTGGGTTCCTCCCAGGTGGGCAAAATGTATGGTCAAAACTAAGCTGTCCACTCCAATGCTTTCTGCTTTTGCTTCATTGCAAACAGTCCCTCTATTTCCTTATTCTCTTAATGTCAATTGCTCAGACATCGTCCTGATGAAAGCTTTTTCCTTGGGGAATCAACTCTCTATTGGACTCCTGTGTCTACATCCAAAGCACCAAAGATCACACCCTGATCTGTCTGCATTTTTGGCCCACAGCCTGCAGGTATCTCAACAATTCACTGGCAATTCTCTTCTATGGATTTTCCCATTAAACTCAAAGCTACATCATCTCACCTAGGTTGGCTGAAACAGATCCATAGGATGCACCCTTTCAGGGTTGGAGATTTTCCTTGTGTACACCCTAGCACAGGGGTGGCCAACCTTTTTGGGAAACTCTTCAGGGCATCCCCTTCCTCCCAATAATTTTTGACTTGAATTCTGAGAGTGGAGCAAAATTTTGAAGCTACAGAAACAAGGGGGGATGGGTGGGCAGTGGCAGTCTCTACTCATAATAGCAGCAGCGTTTTTTGTTTCTTTACACATGGGCTCGTATCTTATCATTGATTTGTCAGCCACTTTTACATGATAAATGCTCAACATCATGCATGCTCAACGCAGCTTGGAACATCAACAGGTTTACGTAGGTTAATTC
This sequence comes from Podarcis bocagei, assembly GCF_964188305.1. Taxonomy (NCBI): domain Eukaryota; kingdom Metazoa; phylum Chordata; class Lepidosauria; order Squamata; family Lacertidae; genus Podarcis; species Podarcis bocagei. Next base: position 31,716,700 of record NC_138143.1, read on the forward strand.
ACTAACAATGATGAAGCACATACTTTTTTAAATAGCCGTGTGAACGATAAGCTGGTGAAAACATTTCACCTTAATAAATGTATTCATAATAACAATACAACAACACAACCCAGACAACAGCAAAAATAAAACATCTCCATAACCAAACCTTGACCTGAGCAACAACTCCTAAACAGTTCCCCACCTTGATGGCCTTTAGGCACTTTGGGCAGCAGGAGCAACCTTTGCAGGTGGAGTCAGTCAGGGCCCCACTCTGCCAGACCAGGTGGAAATGTGCCAGACAGAGAGCAGGTTTGGTTTTTTTGCAAGGCTTCAGTGAGACGGTCTCTGGCACCTTCAGAGTGTGATTGTGAATGGCTTTTTTGTTTTGTTTTTACTTTTTGCTGATGGCTGTGGCAGCTGCGGCTGAAGCAATGCTGCTTTTTGGTTGCCCAGCAACCATTTTGTTTCCCCCCCACACACACATAATGTCCCAGACACAGTATCTCTCTAGACATTTTGGGGAAATACAGAGATCTGTAGGTTAACATAAGTGATGAAAGCTTGGACCAGAAGCAAATGCTTGGATTAAAATACAGTGGTACCTTGGGTTACATGCGCTTCAGGTTAAAAACGCTTCAGGTTACAGACTCTCCTAACCCAGAAATAGTGCTTCAGGTTAAGAACTTTGCTTCAGGATGAAAACGGAAATCGTGCTCCAGCGGTACAGCGGCGCGGCGGCAGCGGGAGGCCCCATTAGCTAAAGTGTTGCTTCAGGTTAAGAACAGTTTCAGGTTAAGAACGGACCTCCAGAACGAATTAAGTACTTAACCTGAGGTACCACTGTATAAACAAGTCAGTGTATGATTACAGATAAGAAATTTCGATCCCTTCAAGATTTTCAAAGTATAGGCGTGCTCTAAAAGTTCTGTAAGACATTCTGCTTGTTTAACTTTGAAGGGCAGTTTATAACCTCCCACTTGGCTCACCTGCTGAAATCAGTGGACTTTTTAAACTTTGCTTAACTTGAGCTAGATCATGCCCAGATTTGTAGTTTGTTATATACTGTTGTTATACACACTCTAAAAACACACGCATGTTTTATACATATTCCAAAGCAGCCAAGTAGTGTGTGAAAATAAACACCAACTTTAAAGCAGAAGCAATGAAAATCATATTTTTGTTTTCTTGGGTGGCAAGAAAAACAGCTTTGCTAATTAGCATTCAGCCCTATAAATGATGCAATTATAGCCATGCCAATGAGAAATCTCAAAATATGTCTAAAATATAGCTGTGATGTGAACAAAAACTTAATAGACCTCACTTCAGTATTTAATTATAATATGCTGTAAAAAGAAACCACTGGAATTGTTTTGCAACCTTTCAAACCAGATCTATCTAGTTTCTTTTTGCTATACACATTCCTTTATTCTTCTTCTCAAAAAATTCAATCAATATTTAATATCAGAGCATGCACTAATATTCAGTTCTTTCTCATCATTTACCTAAGACTGCAGGTTTCTATATGAACCAGAACAAAGCTGTAATACAAACAGTTTGTTTGTATCAGCAAACAATAGCCATAAGTATGTTTGCTTGTTTTGTTGCGATTCGAAACATGGCTTTAGGTCAAAAACTGCTGTCCTTGGAAAATAGAATTACACTCTGTTTTTTTACCAAAGGCTAAAATGTAGTGAAAATATTGTTTAAGATACATAATAGATTCAGAATCCTTTGTTATTTGTTCTTCTGTAGACAGTGGAAGAAATAATCAGGGATTATAGACCCGTAGGGTAAAAGATGTACAAAAAGGCTGTTGTACCAACATTTTGTTCTAGTTTCGGATGCTCCTTGCCTCACAGGATTCTACACTGATGAGAGAATGGGTGAGATTCATGTGTGATTTCACTTATTTCTGCTATGACTTGGGATCTCCTGGTTCACCTACAACAGGGGTCAGCAAACTTTTTCAGCAGGGGGCCGGTCCACCATCCCTCAGACCTTGTGGGGGGCCGGACTATATTTTGCGAGGGGAAATGAACGAATTCCTATGCCCCACAAATAACCCAGAGATGCATTTTAAATAAAAGGACACATTCTACTCATGTAAAAACACGCTGATTCCTGTCCCATCCGCGGGCCTGATTTAGAAGGCGATTGGGCCAAATCCGGACCCCGGGCCTTAGTTTGCCTACCCATGACCTACAACCTGCACTGCAAGAAGAGTGGGAGATGAAGCACACAGCCTGTGTACTGCTCCTGTTTTCACCCCAGGCAGAATCCTGTTATAGTAAAGTACCACCAGAAATGGCCAAGAAATGGTGAAGAAGAACAATGCACCCCTATCTTGGAGGCATTATTATTGATATGCCTGTCATCATGTGGTGCCAGGAGCAGGTGCCAGGAGCAAGTCAGCAATAAGTCACACGGTTTCAGTGAAGTTAATTCAAATAAACAAGACAGCTCAAGAGGCCAAGCCTAGAGAGCACAGCAACTCTTCCTGGTAGAACTTGCCCTGATGAGGCAGTTGTGAGGACTAAAAGTCCCCACCTTCCCACAGTTCCTTCTCCCAAGCAACCTGAGGCTCTGTCATCTTGCCCGTCTTTACTTCACCCTCTTCATGTCTTTTCGGATTCTGGGAGATCAAGAGGGAGGGGAGCTGGTCTCCACAGGACGGGGAGACAGCCTGGCTTCCTCACCAGCCTGAGTCATCCCTGCCCCTTGGTCCCCTGTGCTCTGCAACCTCCTCTTCTGGACTACTCTCTGCCACAGACTCTTCCTGCTCACTAAAACCTGTCATCTCTTAAGCTTCTGACACCACCACCTCCCAGTCTGCTCTCTCTTCTGACGCTGGCCACATATCAGGTTCATATGTGAAGAGGCTCAGAATACCCAGAATAGGCACACTGATGTTAATGGCCATGGCTAACTTAGGTTTGCATATTTCAGTGGGTCTTCTCTGAGTAGAATTTAATGGGATGCAACCTGCAGTGCCTGATGCAGTGCATATTGAAGAACATCAGTGTGACAAAAGAGGCAGTGAGGTGGAAAGCTCTTAAATGGATTTGACACGGGACACTTTGGGGACAGCAAGGAGAAGATTATGACTCATGCCCCTTGGAAACAGGGAGAGGACAATCGTGTGTTGAAAGGAAGACAGAAAAAGGATCTTAGTAATATTGCGTGGAATAGAGTGAGGAGGTTCACTTTCAGCCCACCAAGAAGCACTCGTGCACATACTGGGAGAATTACGTCAAATTATTTTTTGCTTTCTGCCCAAGATTAAAAACCTTGGATTGGAAGATGGGAAACAGATCAGGTGTCGAGTCGTATTAGATTCAACATTCTTTATACTCAATGGATTTCCCTTTTTCTTATGGTGGAAGGGGTTTAGTCCCACATGTGTGGCAAAAAGAACCTTTCAGCTGATGTTTACAGTTTCTCTGAGCATCCAATCCAGACTGTTGCTTTTGCTTTCTCCTATTTTGAAGTTGTACCTTTCTTGACATACGAGAGTGGTTTTGAAAAATTAAGAACATTTTTGAGTTAATGAGCATATGAGCAGTTGCTTACAAATTCTTAGCTACTCATTTGATTCTGTGATTAACTGCTTTTCACACGTTTTAAAGCACCGAGACCAGTTCAATCATTTATTTATTTTCTTTCCATGCTAGCAACCATAAATTTCCCTAGATATGTACTGACAGAGAGCCATTTCATACATTACACAGAGGAATACCTGAATTTACCATATACACTGGACAGGGGGCTGTGGATCTTTGTTTATGCTACAGTTGTGCTGTTATTATTATTAATTATTATGGCTACTACTACATTTATTACCAGCCCTTCACTAGCAGGTCCCAAGTGGGTTCCGACAATCTAAAATGCAACATTAAAAACAGTTGAAACAAATTACAGACACAGACACACATATGGCGGCTCCTGAAAAACACACATCTCAGGTATCAAAAGAGAGGTTAAAGAGGTGTGCAGTAATTTACATTAGCTTTAACGTATTGTTTGCTTTCTCTGCTATGACAGCTTTCACCACAGTCAAGGTTTTACCACTGTAAACTTTTTCATATGTAAGGAATTATGCTACTTTTTATTCCCCTGTTTCCAATCAGTGTTAATTGGCTGTTATTGAGCCAAACTCTGAGTATCTCAGGTTTAGGATTTTCTGAATATTTCTTATTGCATATTTTCCTGCTACAAATTCTGCATTAGAGAAAAATATTTTTGTTGACAGGCATATAAACCTTCTGCCAATAATTTTCTAACATCCACATAATTTAATTAGCCAAAGGCCTGGGAGAAGAGGAACATTTTTGCTTGGTACCTATATGTAATGAAGGTGCCAGGTAAAGAAGAGTTTGGATTTGATATCCCGCTTTATCACTACCTGAGGGAGTCTCAAAGCGGCTAACATTCTCCTTTCCCTTCCTCCCCCCAACAAACACTCTGTGAGGTGTGTGGGGCTAAGAGACTTCAAAGAAGTGTGACTAGCCCAAGGTCACCCAGCAGCTGCATGTGGAGGAGCGGAGACGCGAACCCAGTTCACCAGATTACGAGTCTACCACTCTTAACCACTATGCACACTGGTTCACCCTGAACCTCTCTGGGGACAGCATTCCACACGTGGGCTTGGGAAAGGATTGGTAGCTTGTTTTAAGAACATCTTCAGAGACACATCTGTGTGCAACACATTGTAGTAGTCCAGTTTTGAGGCAGGAAGTGCCACGGTTTGTGCACTAGCACTGGTTATTAGCAAGGACTAGAAGGTAATCCATGCCACTGAAACTGACAGGGCCTCAAATGACATGCAGATGATTTTGCCCTTAACAGTTAACACATCGTGTGCCATCCATCAGGCTTGTTAGAAGCGATGCAGGCAATGAGCAGATGGAGCCAACACTGGTCTTTCATCCCAAATATTAGGAGCCTTTGGATAGGTGTTAAAACGTTAGCTTATGCTGTGCTTTGCAGCCATAGAATAAAAAGTCTTTATATTTTCCACTGTTGTTAAGGCAACAGAAACCACATTCTCATTCTCAGTGGACCAGGGGTTTGCCAGACATCAGGGTTTTATGAATATCCTACTCTATGTGAAATGCATTTTACAAAGATGTTAAATATTCATGGGCTTTTATGCAGCCAAATTTCTTCCTAACATTAAATGATATACGATATAATCTCTAGTGATTTTTAAAGGGGGCTGGTGATCATTGTTATGCTGGTAAAGAAGGAAGGTATCCAGCTAACTGGGCTAGGCTAGGTTTTAATTTGAACACATTGGGTGATAAAGCTTTTTTGCATGCGTTCTGGTACTTGTGTAGCATCATGACTGTGGACCAGTCACAGTTTAAATCTTATCTCTGCCATGAACTTACTATATGAACTTAGGTAAGCCATTCTTTCTCAGCCTCCACTTCATCAGTATTATGTGGGTGATGATTCAGCCCTGTAACAAGGGCTTCTGAGCTAATATACATGAACCACTCTTCATGAAATAATCTTAGTGTGCTGTATAAATGCAAAACCTGATTAGCATTTTCCAGAAGAGTGGCTTCATTAGTACATTGCACTGAAAAATAAATCTTCTGGCACCTTAAAAAGGTAAAGGACCCCTGACAGTTAAGTCCAGACGCGAACGACTTTGGGTTGTGACTCTCATCTTGTTTTACTGGCCGAGGGAGCCGGCGTTTTGTCCGTAGACAGTTTTTAACAGCTTAACTAAGCTACTTCTGGCGAAACCAGAGCAGCACATGGAAACACCGTTTACCTTCCTGCCGGAGCGGTACCTATTTATCTACTTGCACTTTGATGTGCTTTCGAACTGCTAGGTTGGCAGGAGCTGGGACTGAGAAACGGGAGCTCACCCCGTTGCAGGGATTCAAACCGCCAACCTTCCGATTGGCAAGCCCAAGGCTCAGTGGTTTAGACCACAGCACCAACCGCACACCTTAAAGACTAACAAATTTATCAAGGCACATGCTTTCATGGACTTAAGCCCACTTTATCAGATACATTATCCTGAGTTACAGGTATATCTTTTTGTAGCTGTTCCACTGAATCTGCTATCAGAAAAGGTATTATTTATAAATAAATAAAAAGCCTGCCTTTGAAGACCCTGTTTAACTGACCTGGTCATCCTTACACAAAGGGAAGCCAAGTGGGGTATGCATGTGTGGAACAAGATCCAACCATGCAATGAAAATTTTCAAAAGGTGTTTTTATTTAAAAACAACAACCAAACAAACTTTAATATCTTGTTTGGTGTCATGTTCTGAATCAACATGCATTTTCAAGTTTCTTTTTCAGTCCTCTGTTCTGTGCATGTTTCTGCAGTCTTTCTATCGGCTTTTCTTTGTGCCATGACTGCAGATTAAAACAAGAAACAGCATTATTGTTCTTAAAAAGAAAGAAAAAGATATCCCAGATACTTTGGGCATATTCCAGATGGAGTGTGAAAAGTTTCGAGAAGAGTTTCCTCCTTGTGTCCTAGCCTATGGATGAGATGGGAGGGTGGAAGACAGAGCGCTGCACCCTGTAACAACCCTCAACATGCATATGCAAAGTAATACAGTTAATTGCTCCCCTGTTGCAAAATGTTTCCCCACAACCCACCATTCCATCTGCAGGGGGAGCATAGCAGCTAAAAAATTAATGGTAAGGGAAGTTGTGCATTTCACCTCAGTTATATATGTAGTGTGATGGGCAGCTATGGTGTCTTCCTAATTCTCCCCCTTTCCGTGTTTGTCATTGGGGGCGAATGATGCAGATCAGCTGGCCAACCAGCCTGCCAATGAGTGTTCAGTAGCTGGAAGACAGCCGGTCCATCCCTGGTCATCTATCAGTGGCCAGCTGCTCATCAACAGAGCTCTTGCTGGCTGACTAACTAATCTTTATCTCTCTCACAAACACCAACACAGAAGGGAGAGAAATAGGAAGCCACTGGCATTCAACCCACTACATACAGTGGTACCTCGGGTTAAGAACTTAATTCATTCTGGAGGTCCGTTCTTAACCCGAGGTACCACTTTAGCTAATGGGGCCTCCTGCTGCTGCCACCGTGCCGCCGCTGCATGATTTCTGTTCTCATCCTGAAGCAAAGTTCTTAACCCAAGGTACTATTTCTGGGTTAGCAGAGTCTGTAACCTGAAGCATCTGTAACCCGAGGTACCACTGTATACATAACTAAGGCAATTGTGGAGATTTTGCTATGTCTTTATGTGCATCATGCCTTAATTCACTGGCAGGGGAAGACACACCTCTTTGGGGCAGGTGAAGATGCACGCCATTGGGGCAGGATGAGATGCATAAGGGACTGAGGATGCTAACGGGCTGCTGCATATATGGCTGATGAATTGAAGTTTAGATTGATGGATCAAAAATTGTGCTGTTCTTTGTAACAACATCTAATAGCAATGTAACAATGCCAAGATTATATAAAAGTTATTTCGTAATGGATGCAACTCTCATGAACTAGTATAAAAATAAAGTGAAAACCACGTGGCAAGACTATCTTACCAATATGTGACTCTTAACTTTCGAAACATCGCATTGCGGAATCTATTTTGTTATGTTGCCTGCAAAAGTGTACTTGAACCCTCTCTTCATTTCATTCTAACTGCAACAGTGAGCTCCACAAAGCCTCTGTCCTTTGCTTCCTTATTGTTTGTATTATTTGTATGGAGTTGCTTTTGAAAACTCAATAAACACACCTTAAAAATAATAATGTGAAAGCAAAATGAAATTTCAGTTCAAATAAAAAAACTAAAACAAAAGGTACTGTCATTGTTAAAGGATGGATTGGCCCTTTCTAGTAACACTGCATCAAATATTTAAGGTATCATACATTTTTAAGGTGGTTTTAGCTAAATTTAATTTCTGACAGGAGTACCTTTCTTGTTTAAAAGCTTTGTTGTTTGTAACCTCCAACCCCCTTCTGCTCTGTTTTTTTCCCCCTTTTATGTTTTGCAACCACCCTTCCTTTACCTTTAGTACACCTTTTATGTCTGACCCTTGACCAAACCAAATAAAGTAAATTCAGACAAGCAGCTCCTTTTCATTGCAGGTGTATCTGGGAATTTCTAAAAACTGTGTTAAAACAGATTTAGAGTTTGGGTCTGTTTTGTAGCTATTATCAAAATGCACAGCTCTTTAAAAATTAGGGCAGTTTGCTTTCAGACTGTAATAAGCCTACTAAGATGGCTGATGAATCAGGGTGTCGCTACGTAGGGCGCATGTGTGGAGTTACTACGTATGACGCGTGCGCCATATGTAGCGCCGCCGCACATGCACTGTATAGCGGTTTTCCACCGGCGCCGCTCCAGTGCCGTACGGACAGCTGTAGCGGCGACAGAGGGATCCCGGCACCATCTGTACGGCGCTGGAGCAGCGCTGGTGGCAAACCGCTATACAGCGCCTGTGCGGTGTCGCTTCATACAGTACATTTGTGTGACGCCGCAACTGCGCTGTACTTAGTGGTTTGCCGCCAGCGCCAGGATCCTCTGCTTGCAGCTGCAGTCGCGAACGGAGGATCCTCCACATGCGGCTGTGACGGTGCAATGGCTACTCACACCGCCTCGAGCCCCCTTCTTGTCACCCCCGCAGACATGGAACCCAGGGCACACTGCCCCCCCATTGCGACGCCACTGTGATGAATTGCTTCCTGTATAGTGGTTAGATATTGTGCAGGTGTAATGTAAATAAGCAAAGCAACAAGCCTTGTCTTTTCTATTCGTATCACGTATTCATTTAGGCTGTGTATATACTCCTTTTTACTCTGCTGTCACCGCTGGTTTGGAAAGAGTTGTACACAATGGTTTTTTCTGGGGGTACGCAGGGGTATGCATACCCCTAAACATTTTGTGAATCTAATAGGAGAAGAAACTAAAAGTTTTAGTTTCTTCTCTAGCATGGTGAATTGTCAGTTCCATTGAATAGCATGGCGAATCGTCAGTTCCGTTGCTACCCCTGATGGCAGCCTCATTTCCTATCACGGTGTTTCCTGAGTTTCAGACGGAAGCGGGCGTTTAATGTGTGAAGTAGGAATTGGAATCTAGCACGGTAATTGGTCAGTTTCGTTGTTACCCCCTCCAATGGCGGCTTCATTGCCTTTCCCGGTGATTTTCTTGAGTCAAAATGAGAGTACCCCTAAACATTTTTTTAAAGAAAAAAGCACTGGTTGTACACATATGCTGTATCTATCTTGTCATTTCTTATGAATGACCTACTTGCGTATTAAGCTGGTAATGTGTACATAAACTTAGAATGCATTTGTGTTGTTCATCCAAATTGCAGAGCACATTGCAAGCTGAAGGGCCTTCTTCTACTGTTATTATTATTATTATTTATTGAATATGTATTTTGCCCCCCATCCGAAGATGGTTCACAACATAAAAATACAAAATCAGAACACAAAATGCAAAATAAAACAAGAACAGAAACAAACCAATAACCCCCTTCCCCACCTACAAATACATTAAAAAGGGTATATCATATTACATATGCACAATACACATCTGAAAGACAACATACAAACCTCTAATCTGATATAAGACAGAGTTCTTCTGCTACTATAGACAAAAAGGTTTGATGAAATAAAAATATTTCCAGCTGTTGTCAGAACTCAGGTACCATAGGAGACTGCATAATTTCATAGGCTAACTCATTCCATAGTCAGGATCTTACCACCAAGAAACATGTTTTCCAGGTTCCAACAAGTTGGATTTCCCTTGATGGTGGAAAAATCCACAGAGCCTCACCTGTCATGTAACTTACCTAGCTGAAGACTGCCCATCCCCTTATCTATGGCAGCCCATCAGTAGCCTTGCAGTTTCACACCATGCTCGATTTTGCCACATGCAATCCACAAGGGTTCTTTCTTATTACTGACTGCAGTCCCATTTCTGGAAATTAAATCCACAGATTAAACCCACTACACAAATTAAATCCACAGCAGAATATTCAACATATTGTAGTCTTTGCTTGGCTAGGTATCTTGACATCTTTATTCTCCTAGATGTCCGTAACCAAAGAGATTCTTATACAGAGACTGCCTCTCTTGCTTTTCTTCCTAGAACATAATCTGTTTAATTGATGTATGTATGTGTTAGTACTAATGCTACTCCCATACTGAGATGAGAAAGAGTGTCCTTGTATGTTGTTCCCAGAACAAGTCCCTGGATCAATGCATTTTGATTGCAGAACATTGTTTTATTAGAGGTATTTGTTGGGTTTAATCTCCTTAACATCCCTCAACACATGGCAGGCATTAGTGATCCTTATGTCTGTAAAAGTGTTTCAAGGGACAGACCTTCAAAGCCATTAATAAGCTGATTTTCAGAGATGAGGAAAAGGGTACATTCTACTCAGTGGTGTTCAAGTATTGGATAGGAATACAGAAAATGTACAGGGAGGAAATAACACCAAATGGGAGGCAGGAGTGAGCATTTTAAGGCAAGGAGACATCATACTTACAGTTGTAACACTGGAAGATGTCCATCTATACGTGCACGTTTCTGTGCATATTGCTGCTATGAATGAATGCTTGCATACGACTCCAGCAAATATATGCTAGATGTTGGTGTCCCAGTTATTATGTGCAATCTGCAAATTGCTTTTTCCAAGAATATCCTTGGGTGAAATTCCAGTAAAGGCTTTGGGAGACTGCAAGGCAACTGAGGAGTAAATGGTTTGTAAATTGCAGATTATTTTTTTATAGATTTCTGAAAAGTATAGAGGACATTTTTCAAAATGAATACTTGGAACAAGTGGGGAGAAGAGTCATCTTATATGACAAGAGGAGCTTTTTAAAATAAACGTTATTAAAATTTATCCACTGCTAGAATGATTCAGGCACTGTATGATTTCAGGCAATGCAACTCTCTGACCTTGGGTGAATCTATACTCTGGGGGGACGGGGGACAGACCACTATAAATAAGTCAGAAATTAAATCATAACAAAACAAAACTAAAAACCCGCTAGGGAAAATTCCATAGAAAATTTTATTTGCTCTCCATCGCCATTTGGTGTTACATGTTTATAACGCATTCAAGACACTGTTTTTTGACTAATGTAGGTGAGTCCCTTGTGCCTCAGTTAGCTCAATTGTAGGAAAGGGGACAGAAGTTGCATCTGGCTGAGAAAGGCAACTGGTGCTGTGGTACAGTGTTGTTTTAAATGAGAAAATTATTTACAGCTCCAGTTCCACGTGCAATCAGAGTGATTCCTGCTGAGTTCACACACACACACACACACACACACACACACACACACACAAGTTTCTCTCTCTCATCTTTACTCAAGGATGATTTCCTTAGCCATATATTGGTGGCTGAAGCAGGATGGGGAGCACAATCAATGCCTGGTAGAGGCATCCAACATTGCAGCTTTCCTAGGCCTAACATTGATTAGGGAGGTTAGGCTAAATCAGGGGTTTCCCAAACTTGGGTCTCCAGCTGTTTCGGGACTACAACTCCCATCATCCCTAGCTAGCAGGACCAGTGGCTAGGGATGATGGGAATTGTAGTCCCCAAAACAGCTGGAGACCCAAGTTTGGGGAGCCCTGTGCTATATACCGGTGCTATTGTTCCATCTTGTGGCACACTTATATGGCCTGGCATGTGGTTTGGGAATCATTGTTGCAGACTGCTTGGTGTTTTGTACATTGTGGTCTGCTTGTGGGACTCTCTTGCCAGGCTATAAAAGGAGAGGCGGGCAGGTCCTTTTAATTTGTCTCATATAATTTTAGCCTGACATTATAGCAAAATGCCTACTTGTGGCTGAGTTCATTACGTGGAATTGGAAAATGCTTTTGAAATGAATTGCTGTTTTAAATGCCAGTGGAGTGTAGAGGCAGATAAAAAAGGAATGGTGAGCAGCATTTGCGGGTTTAGGTTTTATTTTTATTCTGTGCGTTGCTGCCCTGAACCCTGCCCATCTTGGCAAAATGTTAATAAAACCAGAATTTAATTACTGTTTTTTGCTGGGATAGCGACTCCAATGGTTGTGTCTACCCACCCACCCCACACCCTGGTAAAATCACTTTGCCTTACTAGAGCTGTGATTGGTGCCTTGAACTAAAGTGTGGGTGGAGAATCTTCTTTGCTGTTCAGGGTTATCTTCTCTGAGGCATAATCTGTCAAGGCTAGCATGTTGGAGGTGGGTGGGTGAGAGCCAACTCTCTGCCACTCCTTTCTCTTCTTTCACACCCAACAGACTGGGGGGGGGGGCAGGTCACTCTAGCTGGTGGCCTGGCTCTGAAAATGATGGTTTGCGAAGGGCCTTCCCCCACTCTCCCTCCTTTCATTACTCCATCCATTTCAGCTTTCCCCCTCCTCTCTCTCTCGCTCCTTTTGCTCCCCCTCCACTCGTACCTAATTAAACCAAAATCTGCATGCACCCATTGGGCCACAGGCTAGTCAGTGTGGTGTAGTGGTTAAGAGTGGTGGACTCGTAATCTGGTGAACCAGGTTCGCATCTCCACTCCTCCACATGCAGCTGCTGGGTGACCTTGGGCTAGTCATACTTCTTTGAAGTCTCAGCCTCACTCACCTCACAGAGTGTTTGTTATGGGGGAGGAAGGGAAAGGAGATTGTTAGCCGCTTTGAGACTCCTTCGGGTAGTGATAAAGCAGGATATCAAATCCAAACTCTTCTTAGTCACCGTCACTTAAAAGGCAGCACAGTGGTACCTTGGTTTACGAACTTAATCCATTCCGGAAGTCCATTCTTCAACCAAAGCGTTCTTAAACCAAGGCGTGCTTTCCCATAGCAGCGGGGGACTCAGTTTACAAATGGAACACACTCAACATGTTCTGCTTCCAAGGCAAAGTTCACAAACCAAAACACCTACTTCTGGGTTTGCAGAGTTCTTAATCCAAGTTGTTCATAAACTAAGCTGTTCTTAAACCAAGGTACCACTGTACCTGTCATTCACACTTTATGTATTTGCCGCGGGAAGCACTGGGGTAATACCTATACTGTAATACCCTCAGCAAATATGACTGCTGCATTATTGTGAAAGCATGTAACATTCTAACAGTGGGTCACAATGGATTCTTCACTCAAAGTGTGAGTGTCCCTTCACAATGTATTTTGTACACCTGAATTTCAGCAAGTTGGACCCTCCATTCCTACTTTAGGCTGCCTGCATTTTTTTAAAGTGGCCATTCATGCTTCATTTATTTTTTTATTTAAAGAAAATAAAGACTGCCCTGGATTTATTTGGAGGGATGAATAGGCAATGTCAGAGGCACTAGCCAATTGGTGCTGTTCAAATCCAGCTATTCGGTTTTAAATTCAAAACACTCTCGAAAGCTGCAGAGTTGATTTCTCCCCCGCCCCCTCAGAGTTTGTCTTGGGAGGAAAAAACATGTAGATTTGATACAAAAACAGTGAAGGACACTTCTGAATCAGGTTGCACACTTATTTGAATTAGCCAAGATAGGCTTCACAAACTGCAATAAACCCCAGGACATCAAAATACTACAGCAGCCTTTGCCAGCTCAAGTTGATGGGAGATGCAGTCAAACAGCTGGAAGGCACCTGGTTTGTGAAGGCTGAACTTTAGGGTGTTGACTAACAGACACTGTGGCAACTGATGGCATGTCCAGAGCCAATTGCAGGCAGCTATGCATCCAAGCTATCATATTATTGGCTGGCACTGCTCCTCAATGGAATTATCTCATGGAAAAATTGTTCTTCAATGGATGATTGATGGGGAAACATTTAGAAGCAGAAACATTATTGCATTACATTTACAGACCTGCAACACTTGCTTTTTATTGCTTGGTTATATGCCTCCGTGCTACACTATCAATGGATAATAAATAGTTGTGTATCTCTCTCCCCCCTCCCCCATCTGTTATTGATGGCAGAATCTCAAATAACTACCACAGGCTTTTTTTGTTTTTCTTGAAACTGATATTTTACTAGTCTTCCCCTACCCCAGTTGAGCTGTTCCTGTCTTTCCCTTTGTTTTATATTGCATGCAGCAATTATATTTTTATGACAAAATGTTTGTTAATGTGTAGAATGCCAACTGAGCAAGCACTTGTTACTTAATTCAGGGATACATGCCAGACCTGAATTCAAAACCTGCAAGATCTCCTGGAAATTTTGCTACAATTGCAGGAATATTTACTCTCACTTTCTTTGAAACTCATGTGTCTAAACTCATGATCCCTAGTAGTAGGGCTTAAAAATGCTGAAACTATTGTGCTAAAACAGCCAAAAACATAATCTGCATGATTATGTTATCTTATACGTGTCTGCTCAGAAATAAGATCCACTGAATTCAACAAGACTTACTCCCAGGTAAGAGACTATAGGATTGCAACCTACATTGTTAATTAATGCAGCAGTGGGAGATCAGACTATTTCTCTTAACATTTGACATGGCAAATGGCATTTGTGGGTTTAGCTTATATTTTTACTCTGTGCGTTGGCACCCCGAACCCTACCCATCTTAGCAAGTTGTTAACAAAACTGTTCTAATGGTAAGTTTAGCATTAGAACACACACCTTTCACTGGTCCTGGTCCGTACTCTCCTGACGGTGCTTTTGCCTGTCTAGAATGTATGTTTGAGCTATAATAATGCTTCTTCCTTGCCTGGACATTGGATGGAGGGTGTGGGTGATTGATTGCATTGCATTGCATTGCATTGCATTGCATTGCATTGCATTGCATTGCATTGCATTGCATTGCATTGCATTGCATTTATATCCCATTTTCAGTAGTAACTTGGGTTACAAAATGCTTCGGGTTACAAATGCTTCAGGTTACAGACTCTGCTAAACCAGAAGTAGTACCTCGCGTTAAGAACTTTACCTCAGGATGAGTACAGAAATCATGCGCTGGTGGCAGTGGGAGGCCCCATTAGCTAAAGTGGTACCTCAGGTTAAGAATCGTTTCAGGTTAAGAACGGACCTCCGGGATGAATTAAGTTCACAACCAGAGGTACCACTGTATAGGTGTGTGTTCTAACAAGCTAAACTAAGGCCTCAATATAAACTCAAGATCTTAAACACAGGGCTAAGGCAACAAGGAGCCAGTGTGGTGTAGTGGTTAAGAGCGGTAGTCTCGTAATCTGGGGAACCGGGTTCGCGTCTCCGCTCCTCCACATGCAGCTGCTTGGGTGACCTTGGGCCAGTCGCACTTCTTTGAAGTCTCTCAGCCCCACTCACCTCACAGAGTGTTTGTTGTGGGGGAGGAAGGGAAAGGAGAATGTTAGCCGCTTTGAGACTCCTTAAAGGGAGTGAAAGGCAGGATATCAAATCCAAACTCTTCTTCTTCTTCATTATGCCACATGGCCAGTTGCTAATTCTACTGCCCAGAACATTCACCTAGTGAGAGCATGGCCTGGTGTAGACATAATGATTAACCAAGAAAACTGTGGCCTGTGGTGAGGTGAAGGGAGAATTATGTGGGGTGGATAGAAAGGCCTTTAGTCTCTGGGCCTGAGGTTTCCCACCCTGGCACAGAAGTTACATTTCACAGCAGTTTGATTTTATGACTGGTTTATTTCTCCTAAAAAGAACCCAGGAGGCAGACAGAATAATGAGACTTGTATTGCTCTATTCTAGAGAGGGAAAGAATCACACACAAATTATATTGGAGGGGCTGAGAATCTTTATATTAAATAGACGTGATTTTTCAAGTGAATCCACTGAAGTCTTGCAATTCTACAGCATTAGATGTTCCTCAAGGAAACATATTAAAATATGGTACAGTCTCTCGTGGAAATAAGTAGGTAGTTCAGTGCTATTCAGATAATAAAGTTCATTATATATGCTCCCTATGTCTGGGTTTATAAGGTTATGAGGCGTGAGATGTATTTAGTAGAAATATTTGCAGATTCCTACTTGGCAGTATGTTCCGTCTCGTTGGTTGGAATTTTACCTAAACAATCTCTACTGCCCACTGGTCTTTGAACTGATAAGGAGCTGCCTAGTTAATTAAGACACATGCAGCACAATCTTATGCATGTTTGTTTGGAAGCAAGTCCTACTGTGTTCAGTGGGCCTTATTCTGAAATAACTATGCACAGTCAGAAGAAAAGCCTGTTTGAAGCCCAACTGGGACATATACCTCAAGTAGACAGTCCTTCACAAAGGAGCCTTGGAAACTGAGCTGCAGCTCTCTGAAGTAGGGGAGTTTGGGATACCCAGCGAAGGATTCTCATCCCTCTGTCCAAAGTCTTATTCTCCTTTCATAAGCTATCGCTTCTTCTTTCATAAGCTATCACTATTAAACTGGTATAAAAGAGATATAATTCCATAGTGTAGACATGTCCACAGATGCAACAGGGGTTCCTCAGGGGACATTTTTTTATTATTTTATTTTATTTACTTATTACATTTATATTCCCCATGTCATCCTCACAACACTTGTGAGGTAGGTTAGGCTAAGAGATGGAGACTGGCCTAAGGTTACCCAGTGAGCTTCAAGGCTGAGTGGGGATTCAAACCCAGCTCTCCCAGGTCCTAGTCCAACACTCTAACCATTATGCTTCAGATAAGCAGCAGCCACTAACAACGTGTCTGGGAGTGCAAAGATCAGAGGCCCAGAATGCAAGGAACACACCAGCCTTAAGGAGCAGGTGAGAACCACCACCAGTCAAGGCCTACAAGCTGCTAAGTAATCCTAAGACTATTCACCCCTCTTGGAGAACTTCTGAGGAAGTGGAGGAGAGACGCCCTTAGGAAGCTAGGAAGATGCCTATTTACTATTCATGCATGGATAGTCCAGGTTTTCCTCTAAGAGCCTTCCTGAAAAGCTATCCAGAGTTGGATAGATTCTGGCAACTAACTGATGGTAGCTCCTCTTTCACCTTTCTCCCCCACAAATATTCATCATGATTTTTCACAGGGCTAAGGTGGTCATGTGTAGAGGACAGTCCTCTCTTTGAAGGCATCTTCTGTTTGAAAGGCTGTCCACTTGAAATTTAAATGGAAAGAGTCAAAAGAGGGGAGAATTCACACTTCTCCAAATCTGGCTGTTTTCCAGCCAGGTATTGTGTACAAAATGCATGTATTAGGATAAAGAATGCATGGGAATGCATATATCTGTGAAAATAACATACAGGAATTAATTATACTAGGGGAAATTGCATGCCCAAAGGGGTGCATTAGGAGAAATTCACAGCAAGAGGCTTTGGGTTATGTATTTCCTCTTTCAGCGATAAATAAGTGGCTGCTGTATTAGGGCGTGTTGAAATTCCCAAAATGAGGAGTGCTTAAAAAGTTGCAACATGACTTGGGGGATTCAAAATATATTTTGGCTAAATTAATATAAATCAGCTTTGCTTTGTAAGGAAAATGTATGTAAAATTCCATAGAAATAGTTAAAAATGATTACCAAGTACTTGTATTAGTCTTAATCATTACATTATTATATTATATTATATTATATTATATTATATTATATTATATTATATTATATACCCTATATTATTTAGCATTTACCTGACCATTTTAGAAGGTAAAATTAAAATTATTTGGTTTTCCAAAAGCAGTACTGTATACGTACTTCATCAAACATAGACTTACCAGGCTAAATGTTGTCCAATCACAAAAATAATAGCAAATTTGAATTCCTCAAACATATATTTAAGACTCACTGAATAAATTTGCAAAAATTAAGTTTCACCACTTAAAATGACGCACTTACATAAGCTTTAATTGGTAATGCAAATTGATATTCAAATCTGTGTGTTTTTATGTAGCTGCTGAAACATACAAAGGAAATCATTGGGGGGGGAGGAGGGGGGAATTCATGCATACATATGTAAAGGCATCAAATGGGATACAAGTATTTACTTACTTTGTTCTCGGACTTCCCTTGGGGATAGATAAATAACGCAGCTGGGTTTTCTAATCTTTAGTCAAAGGTCAGTCAAAGTTCAGCTAGTTGTTTGTCAGCTATTCATGTCCATAAATGCCACTGATATTTGAAAGCCAAGGAAATGTGTGCGCATATATCTCCCAATAATTATTAATTTATCAGCTCAAAATGCAACTAAAAACAAATTTCAGAAGCTCTAAATCAATCGCTAGTCAATAACCTCACACATGTCCAAATGTACGTATTCAGATGATGAAGGCTTTCCTAAATTGCTGTAGGAGAAAAATTACATCAGGAAATGAGCATGCTTCATTTCCCTGACACAGCCAAATTAAAATGAGACAAAACCTAAAGAGTGAGGACTGTTTCTCCTGCTCATTTTAAAAATAAGCAAGCAAGCAAGCAAGCAAGCAAGCAAGCAAACAAACAAACAAACAAACAAACAGTGACTGCTTTAACTTGATTTTCAGATTTACACAAAGGATTTACTTTGCGGAACATAGATTAGATTGAATTTCAGAATCTGCAGAAGATATAGAATGCAAACCAGCTGCACTGACTTTAGCGGGAGCTAGATTGCATGCTGCCAGAGGTAAGCCACAAGTTTATGGGATGGCTCATATGGGATGAGCCAGTAAAGGAGTTGCACCAGGGGATCAAAGCCAATAGTGGAGGCCAAAGGACAAAAAGGAGGCAAAACTATGTAGAAGGCAGAAGGCAAGACCAGGGGGTATAAATTATACAAGATGACCAATGTTGTTCAACATAAGGGAACACGAATTCTTCCTATATTTGTTTTCTATAAGAATTCAGTGGTCCACCAGGGCCAGAGAGCCCAAGCATAATGCTGTGAGCTTCCATTCACTACAACTGAGTTTGGCTTTGGTTTCTCTTTTGGGCCCGGCTGCTGACTTTGTCCCTTGACTCTGATTCCCTGGTGCAATCCCTGAAACCCAGCTCATCTCACAGTGCTACCTGTGGTTCAGCCCTGGCAGTTGCTGATGCAGCTCCCACTGAAGTTAATGTGCTTGTTTTGCATTCTTTATCTCTGTCTGTGTGATTGTATGTGTGCAAGTGCTGTGACTTCCAGATGACCTGTACATTGAGCATTGATCCTGATTGGCTCATGTCCTTCTGGCTTGCACTCTTTATAAAGATTTGAGGAGTGAGGTTATCACCCCTCTATTATTATCCATTCCGGGTCACCCAACCACCATTACAGTGTCCTTTCTCTTGGCAGATCAAGATGAGCAGGTGACAGCAAAGGTTGCAAGGTTTTTAGCTGGGGCAGTTAGAATAAGATCCATTATTTGACTATTGACCCTAACCCCCAAAATGTATTTTATATAATTGACTTTTTACCTTTATCCTCTGTATACCACATTTTGTTTGTTTTATTGCTATGGCTGGTGGCTGATGCAAAAAAAGATTCATTCATTCATTCATCCTGATTTGCATGTGGGGATGTTGCATCGATGACATCTTCCAGTGTGTTCTCCTGTCACTTTCCTTACTGCAGAAAAGTCTGGTGGGGAGATGGGGGTTTGTTGTGCAAGAGTAAATTTGTCTTCATGTGATTTAATTCCACCCAAAACCAGCAACCATCTGGACTTGCCCTCCGTATGTGTATTGTAGACGTTAGAATGAGTTGCCTATTCCATTCAAACACTGTCCATTTCTTTATATGAAACATTTTTGAAGGATGCCAATTTTTGTTCAGTTTCTCGACTTAATGTGGCTCTCAGAGACTGTGGCAGGTAGACCAAGGTCCCTGTCCATTTAATGAAAAAGAAACCACATCTTTATGGATCTCTTAGGAATCTCAGTACGTAAATGGCGTGTTTGTCTAAAGTGGATAAAGTAGGTAAGGGATTGCAGCTTAAGCACGAGACATACACTGGAAAATACTCTGGTTTGATAATCCCATCTGCCTTCTGTCCGTATTTATGGTTTACAGTGCAATCCTAAGCATGTTTACTAAGAAACAAGTCCATTGTATTCCATCAGCTTTATTCCCAAATAAATATGCATAGGATTGTGCAGTTTGAACTTTTATTATCTTATTTCTGTTGGATCCATAGGTTTTCCTTTCAAGTGCTATAGTATTCTTCACTATTTTCACTACAACAGAATAGCTGTAGAATGTGGCACTGCGTAATTTAGCTGCCTGAAAACATCAGCTTTTCTTTTCGTTATTTTTGAACATGTTGCCAATATACGCTTGACTGTGACTCGTTCTGCCTGGACACTGAGGTCCAGTGCCAAGGGCCTTCTGGTGGTTCCCTCACTGCAAGAAGCCAAGTTACAGGGAACCAGGCAGACGGCCTTCTCGGTAGTGGAACCTGCCCTGTGGAACGCCCTCCCACCAGATGTCAAAGAGAAAAACAACTACCAGACTTTTAGAAGACATCTGAAGGCAGCCCTGTTTTAATGTTTAATAGATTATTGTATTTTAGTATACTGTTAGAAGCTGCCCAGAGTGGCTGGGGAAACCCAGCCAGATGGGCGGGGTATAAATAATAAATTATTATTATTATTATTATTATTATTATTATTATTATTATTATTATTATTATTGCTGAGTAAGACCTCTTGTGGTGAATGGGGATGAACCGGGGGGTGGAGGAAGGGGGGTACGGTTGGGGCGAGTCGCCCCGGGTGTCACCACTGAGGGGGGTGTCAAAATGCCAGGCGGCACTCACCAAGAGTGCCCGCAGGCTCTGCGCTGCCGCAAATGGCCCGCCCACTGCCTCCCGCTCAGCTGTAGGGCAGCTGAGTGGGAAGAGGCAGGCAGACTCCTCGGAGGCTCTGCCTCAGCTTGCTGGCCCTGCATCCTGCCTCGGCTTGCCGGCCCTGCCCCTGCCCCTGGGCAAAGGGCACACATGCCGCCCCAGGCACCTGATTGCCTTGCGTCACCACTGGGCTGAACTTCAGTATCCTGTACAGTTGCTTCCTGTTCCCCAAGAACTAAGCAGAAGCTGAACAAAAAACGATTCACAGAGAAGTAATAAAACAAAACAAAACAAAATAAATTTGTAGAATAAGAGGAGCCATGCACCTTGGCCAAATTTGCATAAACTGTACAGTGCACAAAATCCAGTTGTATTGTAATCAAAGTGTTGAGATTCCTGCATTGGAGGGGGTTGGACTAGAGAACCCTCTGGATACCTTCCAATTCTAAGATTCTAAATGGGTTTTTTTAGCTGCAAATTATGCATAGTACTAGCATGCAATCAGCAGAAAATCTCCAAAACTGTTGTGCAGTTTACCATACAGAAGCCTTCATTACCCCTGGATTTGTCATGAGTAATGATTTCCGTTTTCAGCTGTGGAACCCTTTAGAAATGTGTGGGGCTCCAGTTTCAGTACATTCATTTAACATGTGAGGCTTCCCATCACTTTTAGGAATCTGATTGATTAGGATGTGAGACAGCATACAGGTTGTGGAACTCCCTCCCTAGAGAAGTTTGTTTAGCATAATTCTCTTTTAAGCTTCAGGTGGGCTAGTAAGAACTTTTTTATTTTTCCAAGCTTTTAATGTGGATTAAATTTCCTTATTTTGCTGTAATTTGACTTTTTTTTAAAACAACCCCCCCAAAACTGCATTTTTTGTATTTCTGAAAGACCCTTTGAGTTTATTTTGTAAATAAAAGTAGGAATACTTGGCCAACAAACAAGTGGGACCAAATAGCATTTGCTTTTATAGCAAAGATGCACTTGCATAAAACACTTGCATTTGCCTCTTCATAGTTTTCAGTTTTTCATAATTGTTGAGTGTTCAATGTCAAAGCAATTTATTAAGGTTGAAAGCTAGGGAAGATATTGTCTCCAGAGAACATGCAATAGTAGTATATGGTTCAGAAAACTACAAGGAAATTAGAAAGAATTTGCAAGTCTAAAATTCTAAACTCCCTCCATATCCCTTCCTAGATATAAAGACCTAATGCTGTCTTAATAATGGTATATTCTCATTTTCATTCCCCATGTCAACTCAGCAACCTGTCATTGAGACATGACTGTCATATAATTCCTTGTTCATGCATTTTCACACACAAAACCCCCTAAACTTATAGACGAATAGGTTCATAGAATTGTAGTGTTGGAAACTATGCAACCTTTTCTTCACTTCAAGTGCTCAAGTCCATTTTACTCTTAGCTTAAATGATAAAATGAAAATATTTTAAGAACTAGCCTGACATGCTTCATTAATTTGGAGTTGCTTTCTTTTTTAGAGCTGGTGAGTAATTTCCATGTCGACACAGCAATGGCAGGGTAAGATTGGAATGGATGAGATTATAGCATGGTCAGAGGTTATACAAATGAATGCCAATAATTTAGAAACAGAGTTGATTTTTTGGCACAGTTCTCCATGTAGAATTATTGTGATTTTAACCTCAGGGATCTAAAAACAGAGAAAGGGAAACAGTTTTATACCAGTCTGTTCCTAATTAGGATTATGCAATGTTTGCCCATGATGTCTTTGCTGAGATGAATATTCACATTTCTGATAATGATATGTTTACAACGACACTACAGATTAACCTAATATTTCTCTAAACCAGATTAAAAGTTATAATTGTTCCTAAGGAACTCTTTCATCACATGGCCAAAGTAACACTTCTGTGGTCTAGCAGGTTCTATTATCATGTAGGAGATCACATTATAAATGGCCTCAGTCCAGTATACCTGAAGGAGTGTCTCCATGCCCATCATTCAGCCTGGACGCTGAGGTCCAGCGCCAAGATCCTTCTGGCAGTTCCCTCGCTGTAAGAAGTGAGGGGACAGGCAACCAGGCAGAGGGCCTTCTTGGTAGTGGCACCTGCCCTGTGGATGTCAAAGGAAAAAACCTGTCTCATCAGATGTCAAGGAAAAAACAACTGACTTTTAGAAGACATCTGAAGGCAGTCCTGTTTAGGGAAGTTTTTAATGTCTGGTGTTTTATCGTGTTTTTAATATTCTGTTGGGAGCCGGCCAGAGTAGCTAGGGAAACCCAGCCAGATGGGTGGGGTATAAGTAATAATTTGTTGTTGTTGTTTGCATAGGCAATATCTTTGGTTCAGCTCCTGACATCTTCAGTTAAGCACAAAGGATCTCAATAAACATGGCCTTAAATCATAGAGAACTGTTGCCAGTTAGGGCTAGATAGACTAGCGTTACTTGAGCTGAACAACCAATCATCCAGTTCCGTTCGTCAGCTTCGTATTTTTAGCTAGACACAAAGCCGGCATGCTAATAGATGGTGATCAAATGTTCACACCAGAAGTGGGAAATTACAATTAGTGACATTCTCTAATAGGAAATTGTCTCGGGCTAGCTAGTTGCATGGCTATGATTTAAACTTGCATCTTGACATCAAACTAGGAAGTGCTTGTGACTCTATAAACCAAAGTTAAAGAATGTATATATTGTAAAATGCTGCCATTCAGAAGGTTCCCCCCCCCCCTTCTCCTAAATGTTTATGTGAGAGTCTATTAAGTTTCTAATGTAACCCTGGTGACAAGGTGACAAATCAGCCTTGACACAGACATCAGGAAAATTACCACAGTAGCTTATAGCAAGAGAAAGGAAAACTGCAATGTAAAAGATTCAATTTCCTGGCTTCTGAAGGATTTTGGTAGGTTGAAGCCAATCTATTTTTGCTGAATTGTGTGTATTCCCAAAGCTTGCCAGATGCTGGAATGAACAAGCAAGCAAGAGGCAGGTCCCTGGAGATAAAAAGTTCTCAATACAGAAGGGAGGAATGTGCCTGCTGTAAACAGGGAATTAAAAAAAGAAGTTGGTTTTGCTGCAGTGACAGGGCATGTGTGCGCGCGCTTGCTTGCTTGCTTGCTTGAAAGAGATATCTATCAAGAGCGATGTGCAAACGAATGTTTATTTTCTTATATTTAGTTAGTTAGAAAAATTATTAACCATCTTCACGGTGGAATCTGAAATTAGGGATGTCACAGAACTCTACCATTTCAACACATCTGCAGTAAATGAGGCACTAGGGTTTTTATTTTTATAATGACGCACTAATTTTGCAATTAAACAACCAAGGACATTGCTGGGACCACTTGGGCTTTGTTTTGGACCACCTTTGTCTATCCCACTTCCAACATCCGCTGCCAGTCCTCTCCTGAAACTAGGATAAAAGGTGTAGGAGAGCAGTTCCTCAGCCACACTGGTCCCAGTCTGTTTGCTTGCTTGGAAACAACAGGGCCGCCAAGCTTTAAACAAGGACTCAGAGTCACCTGCATTAGTGGTGATATGAGGGTCTGTGGGGACACTGGCAAGGGAGTAGCAGGTACAGCTATGAATACTGAAAGCTGCCTTCAGCTTCAGTCAGGTCACAGGTCCACTTAGTCAGCGATTGTCTACACCGATGGACAGTGGCTCTCCTGGGTTTCAGGTCGGTTCTTTCTCACCCTTGACTGAAAATGCTAGACATTTAATTTGAGACCTTTTTGCATGCAAGGCATGTGCCTTCCCACTGTGCCTCAGTCCTTCCCAGTACTGTTGCCTGGCTAAGAACTATGGCTGCTTTTGCAAGGCAAGGGCAAGGCAAATTGCATAGATGGGTACTGTGTTTCTCCCCAATGCCCACCCCCGTGATACCCATTCTCTCACTATCAGTAGGAAACTTGTGATAGAAGTAGCCCGAATTCAGAATATGTTTGAGGCGTTAAAAAAAACACCCAACCTTATCAGAACTCTATATTATTTTGAAATATAAAAAGGACTACTAGAACTTAATCGTAACATCTCATTTTATAATATTCAGATCTGAATATCAGTACAGGCATAGATACAAAGACCCGGAGAACACATACTCCATTAAAAAATTTTTTTGGAAAGATTAATCACGCTGCAAGAATAAGTAATCACTGAAAAATGACTTACAAAACAATAATTTAAGTTATTGTCTACTTAATGGAAAAAACAATATTTTATTGATGAAATAGGGATGGCCTCATTTAACAATTTCCACATTCTTAAAGTTCTAGGTGATACATTTGATATTATCTGATATTATCTGATGACATCCAAATTTATCAGTCATAAAATTAGGCAATTGTGGTTTATCAACTTATTTGAAACATTATTAAATAGTTTGATAATGATGTCTGTTGGATGGATGTCAATCTTAGCACTGAAATCACTCTGCCTTCAGACTTCTACTTGCAGAAGCTGCTCCCCATATAATCCCTCACGGAAACCTTGCATTATCATGTTGTTTCTCCTGGTTCCATTTTACAAATAATGATAATGTTTCTTTTCCAGATCATCCAATTTATTTTGCCGTTTTCTCTTTTAATCTTCAGCTTACTTATCTGATATATCGAATTTTCTTATCACTATTGTGTTCTGCCAATTTTAGATAAAAGATTATTCTAGTCCTTCCGGTGCAATTCTAAATGTAATCATTATTGTTGTATGTGTCTTTTGATTTGACCTGCAATGAAGTTGAGCAGCCATTTTGTCAGGAAACTATTCCGGGTGCATCTTTCTTCATTTCCCCTGCCATTAGAAAGTTTAAAGATGTCCAATTAAACTCAGTTCGGTTCACAATACAATCAGTGAATCATTCACCAACTCAAAAAATAAAATGTAATCTATCTGTTCTGATTATGTTAATTGGACTAAGCACAATAGACAAACCCCTATCTATCTATCTATCTATCTATCTATCTATCTATCTATCATCTATCTATCATCTATCTATCTATCTATCTGGGGTTCCAAGCAACATGCTCTGTTAGAGCAGAAGATTGTGGTATGGATTCAGAGTGGTCTTGTGCAAGAAGAATGACGCTTCTGATTGTGCAAAGCAGCACTGCCAAAGTCTACACTCAGTGCACCCCCCATGGACCCTCCTTTGAGGAAAGCTGAAAGGGGCAGGAGTGGGAACGAGAAGATAGGAAACCTCTGTTGCTTGAACTCCGTTGCTTGAACTGAGTTCCACTTCTTCTTTGGATTCAACCCATAGTGTTATATTGAGAGATGAAGCATTTCTTGGTACCTGTCGCTCCTGTTACTCCTAATTCCACTGCACAAATCATATCAGTGTTTGTATTTAAATACATATTCGAATACATGTGTTGTCTAAAAGTACAGATTTTAAAAACATATAGTAACTTTTTGTTTTTGTTTTTAAATTTTATAGCTCATCTATAATACATAAAGACCACCCACTTACTGGTAAATTACAATAAATTAAAAGCAATGTGGTTGTAAATTATCATTAAACCTTTTATTACAGAAGTATTAAGGAAAAGTCAATTTGTTGGTAGATTAACTTGTGCTTTTTAATAATATGTTGGTTTGATCGTTATCACAATAGGTCATTTCCCCCCCAGTCCAAGCACATTCAAAGACCAAGGTATACTGATCTCCAGAATATAACTGGAAGTTTCAAGACCCTTTAATGTGGAGATTCTAGAGGTGGAGGAAAGCCCATTAGTGAAAAGGGAGAATTAGGAAGCATGAGCCAGAAATACAAAACAGCACAGCTTGTTATTTGTTTTCCTTCAACTGAATGTTGTGAGAATTCTTCAGTGAAAAACTGCCTATGTAAGAATGGTACTCTGTGTTGGCAGTTTGATGAGTGAGTCAGGTGTGGAATGTCAATGTACTGAAGGAAAGAAAGAGACGCAGCTGAAATGTGCTTGGCCTTTTTTTGTCAGATGTTGCACTAGGAAATGTGAGGCAGAAAGAGTTACTGCCACATTGGTTTGGCTGCTCTATCAAAATGCTTCCTCTTTCAGGATTCCTGTGGTGCCTTGAGGAAGAGTTCAGGAAGATGCCTCACCTGAGCAACACACACACACACACACACACACACACACACACACACACACTACAAACCATGCATGGCCCATAACTACACACACACACACATGCAAGTGTGGCCATCCCACACATGTACCCCTAACCAGCAATTAGTCTTGAAAATGGAGTTTTCACCTTTTTTCCAAACCTTTTTTTGGGGGGGCAGGGCTGTGATCTTCCTGAAGAATACAGCGGGGGAGGCAAGAAATTACCTTCCATCTCTGGTTGCAATCTCCAGGAAGCTCACGAACTCCACAACAGTTAGGGCTTTTAAGAAAGCCTCCCACTAGAGCCAATATAATGTTTCGTACAAGCTTAATTGCAACTGGTGAGCACTAAGAGGCAGTTGCGGAGGGGTCCCCAGCTGTAGAGGGAAAGGTTAATGCTTCCTTCAGAAGCTACGACTCCCCTCCAGCACCAAAAGAGCATCATTCAGTGGTGGAGTTTGGACTCTTCAACAGCACCCTGTTCAACACTAAAATTCAGCACCCCCTTCCTGTGTGGTGTAGTGGTTAAGAGCAGCGGGCTTGTAATCTGGTGAACTGGGTTTGCTTCCCTGCTCCTCCACATGCAGCTGCTGGGTGACCTTGGGCTAGTCACACTTCTTCGAAGTCTCTCAGCCTCACTCACCTCACAGAGTGTTTGTTGTGGGAGAGGAAGGGAAAGGAGATTGTTAGCAGCTTTGAGACTCTTTAGGGTAGTGATAAAGCGGGATATCAAATCCATACTCCTCCTCCTCCTCCTCTTCTTGCACTCTATTCTACAATATGGTTGTGGCACCCTCTGCAGTGTAGCGCCCAGTGCAGCCGAAGCAGTTGCGCTACCCTAACACCACCTCCGCACCGTTATTTATAAGATTTTCTATTCAACCTTCACCATAAGATCCCAGGGCAGGTTAGAATGTTAAAATAGACCATTATAAAAACCAATAAAGACCATTACACTTACGAAACAAATAAAACTGTCCGAAGCGGGAAAAGAACAGTATGAATAAAACCTTACTGTCAGATGCTGGGCTAGGGTAAATATGTGTGTCTTCAATTAGTATTGAAAGAAATCTTCAATTGGCTACGGTAGGAATATAGCCTTTAAAAACCATCAGTTGAGCCATGGAGGGAAAGGAGGTAATCCCCATGCCACTTGCCCAATCCTCTGAATTGTGGGGCCCCTGTTAGTCATTTAGTGTTGCAGTGCTGTGATTGGCTCTGCTAAAGTGGTGTGGGAGAAGATGTTTCTGCGTTGAACTTGATGCACTGGAGAGAGAGAGAAATCGTAGGCCACCTCATTTATCAGTATAATGCCACAATAGCCAGAGTGGGGTCTAATGAAGCTTTAAGATTTTGATGCCTTCCAGGTCTGCCTATTTTCAGCCACTTGGTTGATGAAATTATACCAGCAGTGCAGATATGCCAGGATAAAGTTGCCTTAGTTGTGTACCTTTGGCATAGTATCCCCAGTAGTGCCATATCTCCACCATGCCGGGAACATACAAAAAATCCTAAAACATTCCATCCCTCATAATTGAACATTGCAATGTGATCCGATTCATTAAGGAGATATTTATCTTTTATTATTATTATCTTCAGTCCCACCCTAGCATATTAGGGAGGATAACAGCAGTTTGCATATGCATAAGCGGCAAACCAGATGGGACATTTGAGATCCGTGAACAGCTGTCTTGACGAGAGCTGAGTAGAAATTTTCTGCAGAACATCCATTGAATTTGACAATGCCTGCAAGACCACATAACACTGGTCCTGAAAGACCTACATTGGCTCCAAGTACATTTCCGCGCACAATTCAAAATGTTGGTGCTGACCTTTAAAGCCTTAAATGGCCTTGGCCCAGTATACCTGAAGGAGTGTCTCCACCCCCATCATTCAGCCCGGACATTGAGGTCCAGCGCCGAGGGTCTTCTGCCGGTTCCCTCCCTGCGAGAAGTGAGGTTACAGGGAACCAGGCAGAGGGCCTTATTGGCAGTGGCGCCCGCCCTGTGGAACGCCCTCCCATCAGATGCCAAGGAAATAAACAAACACCAGACTTTTAGAAGACATCTGAAGGCAGCCCTGTTTAGGGATGTTTTTAAATGTTTGAAGTTTTATTCTGTTTTTAATGTTCTGTTGAAAGCTGCCCAGAGTAGTTGGGAAAGCCCAGCCAGATGGGCAGGGTAGAAATAAATTATTATTATTATTATTATTATTATTATTATTATTATTATTATTATTATTATTGCCGTCCTTCCTTAGTCTTCAACAATATGCTTTTACTCTCTATTTACCTTGATACACAATATGTATCATACTGTATAACTTAACTTCCAGTCTTTAGCTTCTGCTATTCGAATGGCAAGAACTGAGAGGCTGGAGACAGAAATGTGCCCAGGAATACACTAGCTGGCACACCAATCTTAAACTGTGAGTCTGACAGATCTAGCCTGGTGGATATCATCTTGAACTAGATTAAAAGAATCATTGTTATTTATCTGCACTGTCCAGTTTCTTTGGTTTTTGTATTTAATTATTGTTTAGCTTACGTAATGTGCAATAATACTATTTGTAAGCTACCAGATCATGATTGCACAGCTTCTGTCTGTTTTTCCCCCAGACGAACCATCTGCATTTGGTTCTTTTAGACCAGATTAAAGTAATTCTCTCTTTACAAGAGATTTATGTACAAATTGCTTGCTTTGGTGAAGATCAGTCATGAAGGGACAATTGCAACATCTACTTCATAAACAGGAACTCATGAAAAAGAGCTCAACAACAACAACAAAAATCCATGTTTCAAATAAATCAGTAAGTCTATGTTGCAAACCTCCCAAGAAAGGACAAGCAAATTGAGGCAGGATGGGTCATTCCACGGCATACATTTGGATTTCATTCACAAAGAGTTTAATCTAGGTATGGACATGCATCCTAAGGCCCCCATGGAGTGGAACTTCACCAGATGGTCATTTTTCCTCCCGAAACAAACAAACAAAAAAAATCTGAAACATTTGACCGGGGGGGGGGGGGTTAAATAAAAAAACAACCATGCATTTAGTGAGGTTGAAATGTCATTTCCAAACAAATTCAAACTTTTACTTGGCAGTTATTTTTATGAGAATACTTGTAAATATTTTAAAACATGACAGCACAATAGCACACCCATTCCTCACATTTAATTTGAACACACACACATCCCAAAAGTGAAGGCACCAAAAACTGTTAGCAGACTAATTTTAGTGAAGACCTGTGTGCCTCTAAATATATGTATATCCTGGGAACAGTCACCTTAAAAAGTTTGTTGCAAGTTTGATTTTTATATTAGATTGGCATTGTGTGCA
Source organism: Podarcis bocagei (assembly GCF_964188305.1). Lineage (NCBI taxonomy): Eukaryota > Metazoa > Chordata > Lepidosauria > Squamata > Lacertidae > Podarcis > Podarcis bocagei. The sequence continues at coordinate 31,746,672 of NC_138143.1, forward strand.
TTCTGATTGTGAAAATGTGGTCACCTGGTTCTCGATAAACGGTGTTGTCAACCCTCTTCGAAATAATGATGACATAGCCCAGGAAATCCTCAATTGCTCAATTGTGTGGGTGAGGTGGGGAGGGATGCCATGAGGAAGGAGTGATTGGACAGAAGGATAATTCTTACTGTAATAAGCCAATATATGTTGAGTCTGAACTGGGTCAAATTACCTCATACTGCCCAAAGTCTTTGTATCAAATTCTAGTCTTCCCAGTATGACTACTGGAAACCAGGCCGACTCAATACATTTTGGCTTCTGGGGCGAACCACAGAATGGCAAGGGAAGAAGAGGTGAGTGAAGATCTACATCAGGAACAGCAGGGGAGGGGAATAAAGATCTACATTGGCATCTTCCACCCCTGTGGATGCTGCTGCCTGAGGCAGTCGCCTCACCTTGCCTCATGTGCGGGCCAGACTCTACTGCAAATGTGAACTGTTCTACACAAGGTTATTCTGGCTGGTTATTTTTAAGCAGTATGAGATAGCTGAAGGAAATTGGCAAACCCCCAGATAGTCTGCAATAATGAATTGAAAGCTTTGTGTTTTATTAGTTGTGAGTGCTGGATAATTATGTGGTTAAGATAATGCCAGCATAGGAATCATTCTGTAATAACTATAAGCAGAGATACGTGGAAGATAAGAGCACGAACAAGCATGTGATTTGTCTAGACAGCTCTTGTTACTTACATTCTGTTATTGCAACAACAACAAAGGTGTTTGTCAGGGTAGTGGAACTGTCATAAAAGCAGAAAGCAGTCATAAAACGTGTTTGTTTCTCAAACCCAAATAAGACCATTTATTATAAATGTATATATTAAACACATTCAGAAAACCATACAGTTCAGGCAGTGGCGTAGCGTGGGTTGTCAGCACCCGGGGCAAGGCAAGTAATTCGCGCCCCCTAACCCGTGGATTTGCGCCCCCTAACCCTAACCCCCAGATGTTGCGCCCGGTGCGGCCGCCCCCCCCTGCACCCCCCACGCTACGCCACTGAGTTCAGGTGTCTCCCAGGATTGTGCCACTTTAGGAATACAGCTGTAGAGTGTGGGGGAATGTTCTCCCAGGTCAAAGACTCATGGGAAGGCTAACATTTCAGGAACATGATAAAATCAACGCAACAATTTTTGAATTGCACTGTAGCAATTCATGAAGACTGCAAAGACTAGAATTGGGATTGGCTGTGTCACTGAGTTCTTCAGTGAGTTCCCCTTGCAAGGAGGCCTGCTCAGCACTTCACATTCAGTTTACTGGTGGTGCTTCAATCCATTGCCCACGAGCTTTTTGCACGTGCTGCATTCCACTTCAAAGTGTCCCATCATCTGACATAATGTGATTGACAGCATGGCAACACGCTTATCATATTTGGCTTGCAAGTGGAAGGAGAGGATAAGGATCTGGTCCACTGGTCAGATCTAGTTCCCCGTGCCATGCATGAAGCCAAACTTTGGTTTAGCTTGGTGTGGCACAGCAGCAAAAAAGTACTGGGGAGGAGCATAGTGACTGAAAACTGCTCTCCAGGAATCTGCACATTTATGCACTAGAGCTAAGACAAGGTTCAGCCAATATAAGAGAATTAGGCTGCAGTCCTTACCTGAGAATAAGCCCCATTGAAATGAGGATCTTGCTTCTGAGCAGACATGCAGAGGATCGAAAGCTTTCTAAATCTCTTATCCAAGAATATAATGCTTTATTTGCAATGTCAACAAACTCTCAGTCTTACAGACAAGGCCTTTGTCATTTGATCAGTAAATGAAGTTTGTGCAACATTATGGTGCTTGATTGCTTTTAAAAAAGAGAGAGATACTGCAGTACAGTACATGATGGCATCAGTATAGACCTGTAAAATAGCCATGCCAGGAATCATCATACCAGCATTTCTTGTATTATTTTTTTTGTTTAATTTTTATGGGAAGTATTCTTCCCTTCCCCACCCCTCACCCCGGCCAAAAAAAAAAAAAAAGATTCAGAAATGAATGAACCAACAATTCAATACTAGAACACCAGAACAGGCAACATCTTCTATTAACCTTAAAGAATAAATAAAGCTCACATCTAGAGGTATACCCAGATGTTGGGAAAGCAACTTCTTCCCACTCCCACCCCCTTTCTCAAATACTTCACCCAAACAATCCGCCTTTCTTTTAACAGAGGCCAATCTTTTAGGTGGGTCGTGATCTCGCAAGGCTGTTTCTCTCTTTTGTTGCTCAAGTCAAAGCCAATTTAATGGTGGCTTTTGCTTAATTAACATGCTAACCAGTGATTGTTAAGTCTGTGGGAGTTTTTTTGTTCTGCAGTGCTCTGATGCCGTATGGTGGAAAGGCACCCGCTGGCATGCATTGCCTGTGCTTCCCTGGCGACGGCTGATTGAACCGGCGCCCGCAAATCCGACTGTACTTGACACAGTTATATTAAAAGGTCAAAGTAATTGCTGCACAGAGCCAAGGTCACGACACAGCCCAAACGTGGTTGGCACAAGGCCTTCCTTTCATGCTCTGCTGGCTTCAGCAATCCCCTGAGGTTGTGGGTTCTGATTGCATTTCCAGATGGTCTCCTTTGGTAGGAACACCAGTCATGATCTGTCCAGAGGCATCATTTATGCTGGCAAAGAGCAATGCAAGGAGGTCGCAGTAGTGCATGAATTGCAGTGGGGGCGTGAGCTGCAGCAAAACCTTGGCTCCTGGCTAAACTATTATTCAGGAGAGGAGGCTGTGTTTGTTTAGTTTCCGCAGACAACAACAGGGAATATAAAGATAAGTGGTACTCCTCTAATTCTCATTGTTCATACTTTTTCATTACAGAGTATAAGACTCCAGAGTGTGCAGAACTCCTCTAAGAAATGTATCTAGCCATATTGGTAAAAGTGATACATATCTGTCTGATATGCATTTTGGATTTATTTATTTTTTTAAAAGAAATATTTATTGGTTTTTAGACAAACACAAGAACAACTAAACCATCAAACATTTAACTAGCAATACATCTAATACATTTGTTCTGTTTTTAGACGTAAGTTCACACATTCAGTGTTCAAACCTATTGCTTAACATTACCTCTTCACTGAGAAGATGGAGCAGTTGGTATAACAAAGTCTTGATTTGGGTCATTAACATAGTTAAAGAAAGGGGTTCATGTTTCTTGGAAAGTGACTCTTCGCATCACACCTTTAATGGCCTTTTGTGTCTGGTGAGATGCTCAGACATTCCTGCATCCCAGATAATATTTCCCCATGTCTTCAGGAGTACTTCAGTCTGGTTCTTCTACTGCTGAGCTACCCCTAATCATGCTGCGCTGAGTAACAATTCTACTAGTTAGCCCACTAGTTCTCTGTGGTGCAGGATGGAGCCCAAGTCTAGATCCAAAGATAGCAGGATCAGGGCAGGATTTGGAGAAAGAGGTTGGCTTGTAATTATGGATATAATGGAGAATACTTTATCCTAAGAGGGTTTTTTTAACATGGGGACATTCCTATTAAATGTGAATAAATGAACCAAGTTTTCCACAATCCTTCCAACATGAAGGAGAAAGGGAGGGATTCATTTTTGCCAGCCTGGTTGGCATTCAGTGCCAATGGAGGATGACCTTGAGTGAGGCCTCCTGTAAGCTAGCAGAGATGGTTTTAAGGGGGGGGGGGTAATGCAGGCTGTTAGGGTTGTCATTTGTCCTCTTTTTCCAGGACATGTCCTCTTTTTCATGGGTATGTAAAATGAGAGTCATCCATAGTTGAAAGTAGAAGTCGGCAAATGTGTCCTCTTTTTTGCTCTTCAGAATATGGCAATATAGTGGTACCTCGGGTTAAGAACTTAATTCATTCTGGAGCTCTGTTCTAAACCTGAAACTGTTCTTAACCTGAGGTACCACTTTAGCTAATGGGGCCTCCTGCTCCTGCTGCCACCACGTCACCGCCTCGCGATTTCTGTTCTCATCCTGAAGCAAATTTCTTAACCCGAGGTACTATTTCTGGGTTAGCGGGGTCTGTAACCTGAAGGGTCTGTAACCTGAAGTGTCTGTAACCCAAGGTACCACTGTATATCTGATTATTACTCATAGTGAATACTGTAGTCACAGAGATTACTGGGTCGTAAGAACCACATGACCAGAGCTCCATGCCCTTTGAGGAACAACATTTCTCAAACAACAACCTCCTCTATGACCCATGGCATTAGGATTGCCAAATGGCAGGGCTGTTGTACAAAAAGCAATGTCCTGGTACCTTTAACAGCAGCTCAATATGTGGGAATTAGCAGGTGAAGCTTTCCAAGGCATAGAGAATAACCACCTGCTAATTACTACAAGAACAAAGGGCAGTTGAAAAGTTAGCAACCTTCAATAGCATCCTCTTTTGATGCTGGAGCAACTTTCAGTTTGTGCTGTGGGGGATGTCTGCTGTTCAAAGGCAAAAAGCCTAACATCCACCTGGCTATGTCCACAATAGCTATTTTGGATATCATACACAGTGTTTTATCTTCTTTTTATACAATAAAAAAGCAAAATGCACACTCAGAGTCAGACCAACAAGCAATAAATAGTTGCATGAGGAGGCAGACCTAATTAAAAAAAAGACTTTCCTATATCCTAGCCTACTTCAAAGCAGCTCATCACATACTTTTTACATGAGTTATCCCATGAATACTTAGAAGGTCAGCTACAGAAAATAGCATCCTGTTTCTTTCTAAATTGGGATACTTAGCAAAAGGGTAATTAATTTATATACCCAAATCCCTGTTTCATCTCTTTTGACCACTTTGCACAACATCACTGGCAACATTAGTGTCTCTCCCCGCCCCCGCCCCCCCATATTTCCATAAGCTCAGCTGTACTAAAAGAAAACTTTATAATTATTCAGTGGAGGTGGTGTCTAAAAATAAATCTAAAACTAAAAATGGAAATAAATAGGTGCTGAGTTGCTTTCACACCATCCCTTCACTGGAATTGTCATTTGTGGTTCACTCACCTTTTACACAGTCAGGTGCTGCCGCCAAATTATTGTAGTCCACTATTTTCCTTGTTATCCTCTCATTTCAGACCAGACTTATAGCGAACTTTTTGTACAAACACAAAATGCAATTGCAGCATGATCCACCCTCAAATCTGAAGTGGTACGCCTATGGCTCTGATGTTAATTATTAGCATATTAGCATCTGGATTCTTAGTACAGGAAGGAAGCCCCATTGACAGAAATTAAGCCAGTTTATGCATGCATGCTTACTTGGGAGTAAGTCCCACTGAGTGCAGTGAAGCTTGCATTCTCATTAAACACATTTTGTGAATTCTATGCATGCAAAATTATACTGACTCCAAAATTGCACAATTCATTCTGCTTTCCCCTGCAATCTTAAATAACTCTTCCAAATTAGGAATTTGCTAGTTAAGAACCTTGTGCATGATAGCTATATCATGCTCAATTTGTTAGAAATGCTGTTATTTTCCAGGCAACAGCTGTATACACACAAAAATAGTCATGCCCATAATGCATTTTTTATTATTGCTGAAATATCTGTTACTTAAGATTGCTTTCTGTCTGTTTTATAAACAGTGTAGAAAAAGGGGTTTTTAATGCATGCTAACTGCACTTAATTGAACAAATTGCTGAAGTATCTATAATTTTCAGAGCTCTTAATTTTTCAAAGAAATAGGAGAGAAGACAAATTAAATCCTTGGTTAGCTTAAAGGCAGGTTCTAATTTTAATCTTTTTGTGCTATGAAAACTTAATGCTGGCTATGAATCAGCTTTATTTCCTATCTCAATTACCTGTCAAGAGCTTTTAAGACTGTATGAGCAAGACTTTTAATCCTGCAAGGACATGATTTTCATAGGATTCCTATTGGCTTCCTTGGTGTTTCCCACCGAACAATAAAGCTTCCAGAGAGGCTTTCTGCAAGTCATTTGGTGTCACCTAGCCTACCTAGAATCATAGAATTGTAGAGTTGGAAGGGACCACAGGGGTCATCTAGTCCAACCCCCTACACCACAGATTTGTTTTGAGAATAAAGGGATAATCTCTCATATGCTGTCCAGAGTTGCTCAGAGGAAGGGTGCGTTACACACTGCATAAAGCCAGAAGCCATCACCAAAATTTATTCTCTCATATCACTTCAAATATTTATCTAAGGTGGTGAAAGGCAATGGCTGCAGAGGTGGCAAGAATGTTCTGCCTCCTACAGATGCCACCTTCCAATCCACAAGTAATTTTTTTGTAGAAAATACCACACCTTTTTCCAGCTGCTACAGTAGTTCTGCTCTCTGTGACAGCATCTTCTCCTGGTTCCCTTCTCTACAGATGGACTCTTTCCTCCCCACCCCCACCCCCGCCAAAAAAGATCAGGCTATTCCGTACAACTGTATTTAGAAATGTCAAAACAGTTTCAAGTCGGCTTGTTTCAAACAGACCTTGGCTAACATTAGCCACCATTTGTCAGTTTGCATGACACAGCAAGCTGCAGTGGATAAGCAAAAATGCAAGTGAAACTTCTGAACTCCTGGTATCAGCAGAGAGGGAAGGCTTGCCTCGACTTGCTCATCTCATTATTAAACTACAGTGGTACCTCTGGTTAAGAACTTAATTCGTTCCGGAGGTCCGTTCTTAACCTGAAACGGTTCTTAACCTGAGGTACCACTTTAGCTAATGGGGCCTTCCACTGTCGCTGCACGATTTCTGTTCTCATCTTGAGGTAAAGTTCTTAACCCGAAGTACTACTCCCGGGTTAGCGGAGTCTGTAACCCAAAGCGTTTGTAACCCGAGGTACCACTGTATGGTTTAATGCAGGGATCAGCAGTTTCTGCCCTGTAGACAGGATACAACCTCTTTGGTACTGGGCCCTGTGTCTTCCCTTTCTTGACCCTCCTGTGTAACACAATTAGCAGAAGAGATGTAAATGGGATCTCTTTTGCTAAGCTTTTGCTAAGCCAGTGGTCAGGGATGATAGGAATTGTAGTCCAAAAACAGCTGGAGACCCAAGTTTGGGAAACCCTGAAATACTGAGCAATATGGACTAACTTGGTATAAGGCAGTTTCTTATTCTCCTACCATAATGATAAAGGTTATCTGCCATCTACACAGTGCCATTCTCAGAATATTTGACATTTGACCACAGTCATATAATAAGAGAGTCTACCATCAATATTTGGCCAGCATTTCTATTTTAACATATTCTCAGATTAATAATAATAATAATAATAATAATAATAATAATAATAATAATAATAATAAATACTTCCATGCTCTTTCCAAAAGAAAATTGTTAAACAAAAACATCACCATACCCATTTTTTTGTACCTCTTGTTTTCTGGGGAGAAACACAGCAATAATGCTTTAAACAGCTGTGGAAAATATTGCAGCTAACAAAGTAGTTCCACCTAATGGGTCTAGAGGGGCAGATTTCACTATACATTGAAAGCAATAGGGTTTTACCATAATTATTGCAATCAAATGTGAAGGTACAATGGCATATAAAAAAAAACACACACAAAGGACAAAGATTACTACGGAGAGAAAGAAAATAATCCTGGAGCACATGACATGTTACTTTGCTCTTCCATTTTATTTAATTGTAATTGTTTTTAAGATTAAACGCTCTCTGGGGACACAATCAGTTTTAAAATTGAGCTCGAAGGCAAGCAATTCTTTTAGACTATTTGTGATTCCAGGGATGTGACTATAATTTATCAGCTGAAGGGAGGAAAGCAAACTGTCCCTTGGTAATTAGGTCCTGGTGCAGGAGAATATGTCTTTTCCTTACTGTCCCATGTTGAGTGCCACAGGATTTTATTTTATTCTGTTTTTGTATTTTGTAAGGGCACTGCAGTGATAATAAATACAAATAATTGGCAGGTTGTTAAGGGAAGGAAGTTAGAGGATCACTTGTTTTAGAAGCCTAAAATTGATTCCCTTGAGAGTAGCATTGCGCTGCCTGATTCAAAAGTAGCCCATCTGAACTAAAGATCTACAGGTGCAATTTGCAAACTACCTTTGCTTAGGGTTGCATGTATATTTAGCTGGGGAGAGGAACATAACAATCAAAACTGTAAATCAAAAGAAGCTGAATTCTGTGACATGCACAAACAAATTTGCCTAATTTGTTTTGCAGTGAAGTCTGCCCTCTGTGATTTATTATCCAGTTGAATAATTTCACTTCTACCTTTGCAGTGGGACTTCCCCTCTCCATCCCCTGCACACACCCTAGACGAGGGGTAGTCAACCTTTTTATACCTAACACCCACTAATGCATCTTTCTTGATGGTAAAATTTCCTTACTGTCCACCAGTGCTCGATGGAAGGAGGATTCAGCTTGTGCCATAGAACGCCCTACCACCCACCTAGAATCCTGAAACACCCGCTAGTGGGCAGTAGCGACCAGGTTGACAACCCCTCCCCTAGGCCATCTCCAAATCTGCTCCGAACGGTTGGGGAGAAACTCAAAACAGAAGTAGTGAGGTGGAGGAGTGGAGGAAGGCCTGTTGTACAAGCAGAAGTCATGCAGTGAGATACTTACTGCTACTTTGGATACGCCTTTTGTTTTTGTCCATGGAGTTTTCTTGGCAGGGATACTGGAGTGGCTTGCCAGTTCCTGCTCCAGGTGGATCACGTTTAGTCAAAACTCTCCACTATGACCTGTCCGTCTTGGGTGGCCCTGCACAGCATAGCTCATAGCTTCTCTGAGTTATGCAAGCCCCTTCGTCATGACAAAGCAGTGATTCATGGACTGCAAGAAGATCAAAACTATCCATTCTTAAGGAAATCAGCCCTGAGTGCTCACTGGAAGGACAGATCGTGAAGCTGAGGCTCCAATACTTTGGCCACCTCATGAGAAGAGAAGACTCCCTGGAAAAGACCCTGATGTTGGGAAAGATTGAGGGCATAAGGAGAAGGGGACGACAGAGGATGAGATGGTTAGACAGTGTTCTCGAAGCTACGAACATGAGTTTGACCAAACTGCAGGAGGCAGTGGAAGACAGAAGTGCCTGGCGTGCTCTGCTCCATGGGGTCACAAATAGTCGGACACGACTAAACGACTAAACATCAACACTTTGGATACAACCCTATATATTACATATATTTTCATAAAGACCCTACCAAGCCTTCTTAGCGCTCTCCTGATTTCACTAAGCTTCACACACTTTCACTATCTTAATGGCTAGATCAGGGGGTTTCCCAAACTTGGGTCTCCAGCTGTTGTTGGACTACGACTCCCATTGCCCTTACCTAGCAGCACCAGTGTTCAGGGATCATTTGGGAACTGTAGTCCAAAAGCAGCTGGAGAAACAAGTTTGTGAAACCCTGGATATACTTACTTTCTTTTTCTTTTATAATGAAAGTTGTGGTTGTCAGGCCAAATGTTATGAGTTTTCTCTTGCACACAAACCTTGGCTGCCTTGTTAATACCAAAGTGGAGTCTATGAGAGTCTTATAACTCCCATCATCCCTAGCTAACAGGACCAATGGTCAGGGATGATGGGAACTGTAGTCCCAGAACAGCTGGAGGGCCGAGTTTGGGGATGCTTGAGGTAGAGGGACCCTCTGCAATTTGCTGCAGATGTTCCTTCCATTTCACATTTCTTGCTATCTGGCAGACAAGCCTGAGCTGGGTTTTTGGTGTTAGCATAACATTTGGCAAAGAAATCAATAATTGCGTACAGTCTGAAGGGGACTATGTGTCCTTGTTCTACCTCTGCTTGCTTCTGTGTAGGCTCACATTTGGCTACGTCCATGAAACTTAAAAGCTTGCATATTTGCTCTCCAGCTGAAATAGTTTCAGCATTATCACATGCCATCTTATCTACTTTGGCCTCTTTTCACAAAAGGGTATTCTATCTATTGTTATATCCTGTATCTGTATTATGGTGGGATAATAGTACCTAGCACTCCAGAGTGTTCAAAGCATTTCACATACATTTACTAATCTTTACAATAGTTATGCAGAATAGTTTAGCATTGTTATTTCTATGTTTCTGATGAGAAGCTAAGATTCTGATCCGGCAGGGAGGACTGTGAGGTAGCAGACTGCCTGTAGCTACTTAGTGAGTTTATAACAGGCAAATTTTGAATTGGGAATTTCCTGGTTCAAAGCTGTTAAAATGCCCCATCAGCTTCCATTGTATTCTAATCTACATGATGCATTTTCTAGTCCCCTTGCTAATACCAGTTTTCTAACTCTGAAGAGCACTTGCATCCAAGAATATGTTGTTTCTCTTTGGTGAAAAATCACAATCAACAATGATATTCTGCCAGGTCCCTTTACCAGATCATTCATATTATAGTAACTTCTGTCCCAAATACCGTAAATCATATGAAGAGAATAAAATGTTTCAGGTGGCAGATGATCTGAATGTTTAGTGCGAAATGGTAGAATTGGTGTTCTTTCTAATATAAAGAAAATAAATCTGAAACACAGTTCCATGTATTAACCAAGGAAGTATAAGAATAAACACCATCTGGGTCCTGATTGGCTCCTGCGAGATGCTTATCTTAGATGGATTTATACATAAGCTCTTCTGGCAACAAAATCCAGAGTGGTCTGACCTGTATCCATGCAGATCCCCCCAGCAAATAGTAGTCAAGAGTAAAAGAACATTAGTCTTGGACCAACAATACCAAACAATACTTTTCCTTTTTACTGACCCCTGCTCTAGACTCTAGAGTCTAGAGCAGTGTTTCCCAACCGGTGTTCCGCGGCACACTACTGTGCCGTGAGACATCGGCTGGTGTGCCGTGGGAGGGAGGCGGGCGAGAGGCGGCGGCGGCGAGGATCCGGCGGGGGTGGGGGGAGCGGGGGCCGTCGCGCGCAACCGAACTCACTTGGCGCGCTGCCGGCTTGTCCTCCTTCAACCCGGGTCGGGCCAGGCCTGCTCACGTCCCCGGATCCCCTAGCAGCAGCCGCACGCTCTCCAAAAGCGCAACGCTGCGCGCAACCGCTCGGCCAGCTGGTGCTCTGCGACTCCGCCCTTTCCCCTCCCAGCGCCGGAGGGTTCGCGCGACCGCAGCTGTTCCCTTTCGCAGCGCGCGGGAAACAATTCCAGGCCGATTGCCTTGTGCCGAAAAGCACCGCCTCTCCTTCCAGCTCAGGCCCGGGCCGCCGGCTCCCCGAATGACGTCACGGGGGCAGGGCTTTAATGGTGGTGTGCCGCGAGATTTTTTTCCGGTAAACAGGTGTGCCGTTGCCCAAAAACGTTTGGGAAACACTGGTCTAGAGCATGACTAAGAAGCCTGCCTTGTTAACTTAGAATCATAGAATCATAGAGTTGGAAGAGACCACAAGGGCCATCGAGTCCAACCCCCTGCCAAGCAGGAAACACCATCAGAGCACTCCTGACATATGGTTGTCAAGCCTCTGCTTAAAGACCTCCAAAGAAGGAGACTCCACCTCACTCCTTGGCAGCAAATTCCACTGTCGAACAGCTCTTACTGTCAGGAAGTTCTTTCTAATGTTTAGGCGGAATCTTCTTTCTTGTAGTTTGAATCCATTGCTCCGTGTCCGCTTCTCTGGAGCAGCAGAAAACAACCTTTCTCCCTCCTCTATGTGACATCCTTTTATATATTTGAACATGGCTATCATATCACCCCTTAACCTCCTCTTCTCCAGGCTAAACATGCCCAGCTCCCTTAGCCGTTCCTCATAAGGCATCATTTCCAGGCCTTTGACTATTTTGGTTGCCCTTCTCTGGACACGTTCCAGTTTGTCAGTGTCCTTCTTGAACTGTGGTGCCCAGAACTCGACACAGTACTCCAGGTGAGGTCTGACCAGAGCAGAATACAGTGGCACTATTACTTCCCTTGATCTAGATGCTATACTCCTATTGATGCAGCCCAGAATTGCATTGGCTTTTTTAGCTGCCGCGTCACACTGTTGGCTCATGTCAAGTTTTGTTGGAAGCTTTTGAAAGATAAATCCCCAATCCATATGGGACAGACAGCACTTGAATCATAAAGGTTGTGATCCTGCACACAGTTATGAAACTCATGGAATCTAGGGAGATTTAAGCAACTTAAATGTTACGCAGAACTGCCATTGTGGGCTAGAATTTAAAACAGTGGTGCAGCTAAGGCTGGACCTTGAGAGGAAGCTCAGAGCTCTGCAGCACAAGAACCCCGGAATGACCACCCAGGGAGCAGCAGTTGACAGTGGCGTAGCGTGGGTTGTCAGCACCCGGGGCAAGGCAAGTAATTTGTGCCCCCTAACCCGTGGATTTGCGCCCCTAACCCGTGGATTTGCACCCCCTAACCCTAACCCCCATATGTTGCGCCCAGTGCGGCCGGCCCCCCCTGCACCCCCCACGCTACGCCACTGGCAGTTGATAGGAGCAGTGGAAAACAGTTCCTGCATTGGCACCTGATATGGCATGGGCACACTAGGGTGCACACTTCTTCTTTTGAAAAGCATGTTATTGGATTTCAGTATCACACTATTAAGATCATTTGATCAGCCAAGCAGTTTTGCTTGCCAGAGACTGGGGTTTCACCAATGCTTAGTCATGTGGTGCCCGATGTGGTTACATATTTGCAGTTACAGAAGAAGAAAAAGAAGAAGAAGAAGAAGAAGAAGAAGAAGAAGAAGAAGAGGAGGAGGAGGAGGAGTTTGGATTTGATAACCCGCTTTATCACTACCCGAAGGAGTCTCAAAGCGGCTAACAATCTCCTTTCCCTTCCTCCCCCACAACAAACACTCTGTGAGGTGAGTGAGGCTGAGAGACTTCAAAGAAGTGTGACTAGTCCAAGGTCACCCAGCAGCTGCATGTGGAGGAGCAGAGACGCGAACCCGGTTCACCAGATTATGAGTCCACCGCTCTTAACCACTACACCATAGATGCTCATTTTATTGTTTTTACATACATACATACATACATACATACATACATACATACAAGTGTGTGTCTGTAATTCCTTCTTCAGGTCAGCAGAAGCACCTCTCATTTTACCCCTGAAGTCATGATGGTCTGTGACTTTTAAGTGAGTTTAATCTATGAAACTGTATGTGCTCAGGGAATTCTTTTTTAAAAAAGCAAAGCATTGGCAGACTGTTTCTTTGCTTAATTTTTGCTGCATCATGGAACGTTGAAGGCAGTGCAAAGCACAAAATGGTGGTGTGGCAGAGAGAAGAGAAATGTTTTTTTAACCTGCTTCACAAGTGAAATAATACACATGGACATCTCAGTGCTCTCTGCCCCCTGCCCCCAGTTAAGACCATTAAATCCAGGGACCTAAAATCATCCAGCTAAAATCATGAAGGCCTGAGGACTTTAGACAAACTACTTGTGAAACGGTGTGGGAGTGGAGGGTATATAAAACAATTCACTGTGCTAAAAATAAGGCCACTTGTGAGAACCTAAGCAGCTATTTGGATCCTGTCTCTATAGTTACTGAAGTTTAAGTTAGTATGACATGTCTACTCAGAAGAGAACTCTCTTGACTCCAAAGAGAAATTGTGTGTAGGATTGCAACCTTAGTTAGTTAAACATTTAGCAAATTTCTTAGACAATTTCTAGTACATAGACCTGATCAGCACCATATATTCTCAGAAGAGGCATGGTCCTGGAAGACCTCCAAAGAATGCAAGGTCTGTAATTGCAGCCATGACAGTCAGCTAGGGGCTAGTTAGCAAACATAGAGCAACTGCTAACAAGAACTGAATTTCAAATTTCAAAGCACCAACACCAATAAATCAAGTTTAGAATCCCCCATCCCCTCTCCAGCCCTTTTGTACTTATTGTCATGGAAATGTATTCCTTAGGGGATTAAGGAATTTTACAGAGAGGGTCAAGCTGTTTTCTTCCACACTGAGTTCAAGGTTCACTACACTAATGTCCATCCCTTTATATTTGGCTTCAAGTAACATGCATCTGTCCATCCCTTTATATTTGGCTTCAAGTAACATGCATCTGACAGTGGTAATGGATTCTTGGCAAAAGCACTGAAACATCAGGTAGCTCCACATCCTGCCAAGTTTAGGGCATCATTGCAAAAACAAACAAAACAAGGGATCATTACTCGGACCATCATAAACATTTAAATATCAATCATATCTACTTAAGCCTCCTTTGCTGTAACACTGTAATACTGGCACCAAGCAGCCCTGTGAGAGGTCAGGGAAGCTAATGATCAACCTTTTTATGTCCCAAGGGTTATGGAGATCCATTTAAAAGTGGCATGGTGCAGGGAGGGAGAGAGAGTACTAATACTTAGCATTAATCCAGTGAACTAGGCTAATATTATTACCATTCTCTAGGGATGCACTAATCTGTCAAATTCGGTTTCTCTCCGTTTCTAATTTTTCCAGTTCACTTCTCCAAATTTCAGTTTTCAGTCTTTCCCAGTAAAAAAACCCCATGAAAAATCCATAAGCATGATTAATGTGATTTGTTCACTAATACAAGCATTTTTATACATGTTATTTTAGTAGGAGAACAGTGTCACAAAAGGGGTGAAGGATGTGATTTGGTTTGCATATTTGCTTTGGAACTGTGAATTAGGTAGGTTTGCATTTAAATCTGAACAAGAAAATCTAATTCGATGGACACAGGGGCACTGGTTTCTAAGGGTCGAGCCCTTTTGGGCGGGCCCTATATTTTCCTATATGTTGTCCCAAAAGTGCAAAGCCAAAGTAGGGTTCACATGGTGGAAATGAGAGAATAAAGTGTTTGGTAATCCTTCCCCCCAATGTGAAGGGATGTGACCTAGCTAAGTCTGGCGGGCAGCTTACTCTGTGGTCTTAACCCCTTATTACATAAGTTAGAGTTAAGCATGTCGGTTATATGAGGGTGATGTATCCCACAAATTTATGAGCTAAGTAACAGCTGGACTATCTCCATTTGTTTTTTATCTCTTCACAATGTGAACATACACCCATCTCCACCATTTTTCTCCTTTTTCTTTCACCCAGGTTTGCATTATTTTGTTTTATTGTAATCAGGTGTGTGTGTGTGTGTGTGTGAGAGAGAGAGAGAGAGAGAGAGAGAGAGAGAGAGAGAGAGAGAGAGTAAATAAAAATAAAAAACAAGGAAGAGGCAGGAGAACAAGGGGAGGTGTTCATGTTGATTTTTAATTGTGTTCAAATGGTTCCTTTTTATTTCCTACATTGTATTTTATTGTACAGTGGTACCTCGGGTTACATACGCTTCAGGTTACAGACACTTCAGGTTACAGACCCCGCTAACCCAGAAATAGTACCTCAGGTTAAGAACTTTGCTACAGGATGAGAACAGAAATCGTGCTCTGGCAGGGCGGCGGCAGTGGGAGGTCCCATTAGCTAAAGTGGTGCTTCAGGTTAAGAACAGTTTCAGGTTAAGAACAGACCTCCAGAACGAATTAAGTTCCTAACCCAAGGTATCACTGTATTACAGTTTGAATTCTATGGAATACAGTAGCATATAATAAAATAAAAGAAGAAAGAAAAATACAATTAAAAATCATACGGCACCCAGCACAGCTGGCCCAGACTACCCCAAACTTTCGGTATCAAGAGCATTACTTTTTGGTGCAGTATTGATCTGCACATAGGAAATGTTATATAAACCAGAATAGCTCTGTAGACTTCTGCCACTCTTGACATTACACCAGCTCCACAGTGAAGCAGCACCCATTGCAATTCTAGAAAAATCAAGATGTGCTTTATGTTTCCAGGATGCACACAAGGCCAATATTCTTGTACTAAATTAGGTTATAGATAATTAAATAGCAGCTAACGTATATGTGCCTGGGAGACGGTTCTTAAACATCCCGAAAAGCAATGATTTGGGAGAGCTTAATGTTTTGGGGGCACGAGAGGGAGAGAAATTAGAAACATTTTACAGAGCTATGAAAGGCACTTACATCCATTCACGTCACTTATCATCTCCCCTGAGCTTTAACAAGAAGCAAGGTTAACATTTGGTCATTGTTGTTGTTTTTAATGCAATTTGCCTCATTACATTACCCTGTTAAAATTAGATTCTTATAGCCTCCTTAGTGTGCAGCCCACTTAAGGGTTTTCTGTGGGCTTGGAAAGTAAAGGTGATATTAAGGGGAATCGCCAATCAGTATAATTATCCTAAATAATAGGGAAACAACTCATGCAAGTGATGATCTTTTACTCTGCTCCCTCTTAAATACAGTTCTGGCATTTATCTGCTCATGTTAGGAAAAATAGCTGCAGCTGCTCTGTAGAAGTTGGGCTTGTTTATTTCTCTTTTTCTGTTGATAGCGTCTTCCCAAGGTATGTGGAGACCACAGGTCAGAGGCAAAGCAGATTATGTTTAATACAATATTTTTTCCCCTACACATTTTATTACTTAAGCTGAGAGTTTTATATAAGAAGAATGTCCCTGGCATTTTCAGAGGCCAAGATAGGGGAAGAAGGACCCTGGTTCAGTCCCTGGCATCTTCATGCATTATTCAATATGTGTTGTCCCAGTTCTGGTCCTATATCTTGCTCATTAAGTCCCACTGAAAGCAATGGGATTTCTGTTAGTGAAAGGGGATGAGATAGGAATGACTAACCGTAGCCGGATTTGCAGCTTTATGTACATTGCCTGAGCAAAATATGGCATTCCCTGCTTAGTCTGTCCATTTCTGTGAACACCATGCTTCATCCATTCATGTGGGCGTGCAAAGTCTGTGGTTTTATGTACATTCTCACACCCTTTGATGTTCACGGCAAGCCATCCTACTGCCCTCTTCTTCTGCCTAGAACACTGAAAGCACCTAAGTTGGCTTTCAACTCTTAAGTGCAGTGCTTTTTTTTCCTTTTAAAAAAATGTTTAGGGGTACTCTCATTTCCCGTTGTTGTTTAGTCATTTAGTCATGTCCGACTCTTCATGACTCCATGGACCAGAGCATGCCAGGCACTTCTGTCTTCCACTGCCTCCTGCAGTTTGGTCAAACTTATGCTGGTAGCTTCGAGAACACTATCCAACCATCTCGTCCTCTGTTGTCCCCTTCTCCTTGTGCCCTCCATCTTTCCCAACACCAGGGTCTTTTCCAGGGAGTCTTCTCTTCTCATCAGGTGGCCAAAGTATTGGAGCCTCAGCTTCAGGATCTGTCCTTCCAGTGAGCACTCAGGGCTGATTTCCTTAAGAATGGAGAGGTTTGATCTTCTTGCAGTCCATGGGACTCTCAAGAGTCTCCTCCAGCACCATAATTCAAAAGCATCAATTCTTCTTCTTTATGGTCCAGCTTTCACTTCCATACATCACTACTGGGAAAACATCACTTCCATACATCACTACTCATATTAAAATACTGCCCCTCAATGAGGCCAAACTTAGATTAACAAAATGTTTAGGGGTATGCGTACTCCTGCATCCCCCCCCAGGAAAAAAGCACTGCTAAAGTGGAAAGAAAAACCCTCAACAGAGGCAGCCACACACAGCACTACTTCTTCACCAGGGCATAGTGATGCACTTCTTAGGCTTTTGTCAGACTCCAACAGCACAGTGAGATTTGGGGATCCTTTATCAGAGGGACCGAACAACTGCTCAGGGCCTGCTTTCATAATAATAGCACTGCAGTTCAATGCCTTCTGCAGGTGAACGATGATAAGTGCTTTTTATTTGTCTTTGTTCTGCTGCCTGTCAGTTTTACTTGTGTGTCCCCTACCTCTTGTATTATGAGAAAATATAACTTAAGTTTTCCCTGGTTGCCATTTCTACATCATCCATATGGTTCATAAAATGCATACCCTATCACATATATAAAAAAGATATAGCTATACAGCAGTGCTTACGACTGAACCGGGAATAAAATGGATTATTATTCTGTGTAAATGTGAGTATTGTAAACTGACCTAGACCCTAGAGTTCTCCTCTTTCTTTCTTTCTTTTCAGTGGCTGGAATTTTAATGGGTGGAGGATAATGCGCTAACAGGAAGGGAAATGAAAAGGGAAAGTATTTGTAAGGTACAGGAAATTCGTTTTTTGCTGTCATTTATTTGCTTTAGGGACCGTTAGGGTTGAGTTGGCATTTCCTCAAAGACTCTTTTATGTACAGAGAAAGTGTCGAAATACATTTACAGCAAGGACGGCTCTTGCTTTTAGATTGCAAGCCATTTGTAACCCCTGGGTTTAGTAATTGCTGTTGATAAAAGGAGGTATCAAGGTAAACAGAGATCCATCACTACAGCAGCAGCATCCACACTGCTGCAATTGAGCTGGTGGCAAGCTCTCTCTGTTCAGGGTTGACTACCTGACCTATAGGAGCGATGCAGCAGCTGAAACACTCAGTATATTGAAATGCTTGCCCCCGTGTATCATAATCTGAGAAAAAAATTGAATTGTGTAACCAGGAGAGAGGGATATTTTTCAAGATCACTGGCAGTCATGCATAAGCCTCTTTCTATTGGGGCTATTTAGAACTGGGTTATTTCTACTGCATATAATTGAGTTGTTAATTCTAGTTTCATCGTAACTTGGATGCAATTTGATTATTTTGTTTTAATTCTTCACTGCCTTCAATATCCCTGCATTCATTCATTTACACAGAAAGGCGGTCTGCAAATAAAACTACATTTTTAAATGTTGTAAATGTATTTAAATAGTCCAGAAGGGAGCCATTCTCCAGTCCTGGGGCCTGAAATGCGGCAGGCAGAAGATAGAAGACAAGGCTTGTCGTTTTTATATAATGTGGCCAATTTCAGAGTCTTGTAACCCGCCTGGATTCAGCAAAAGACCCATCTAGTCTTGTTTCCTGCTTCCTGCAGCAGGTGCATCGAAAAAGCCCATAACTAGGGCAGAAAGGATGCAGTTATTTCTCAGTAGCTGGTAATTCAAAAGCAGAGAGTCTCTGATTCCATCTGATATGCAAACATTGAACCCATTCTCCAAGTGTGGATCCTTATGTAGTCAGCAGGCACCAACAAATTTTGCAGAAATTGCATTCTCACAGGGCACAGCATGATGGCTGACATTTGGGGTTGGGAATGTGGGGAAAAGAATGCAATGGAGAATTCTGGAAGAGGGCATGGCTGTCCTCAGACACTTTACGTTTTCATCATAGGGAAGGTGCTCCAAAACTGATAATTTTAGCTGCAACCCTGCCCCTTTGTTTGTTTGTTTGTTTTCCTCCTCTTCTAGCTCTACAGCAACTCTTCCCCTTCGCCTGCCAATTGCAGAGTCCGATGCTGCATTTTCTTGTTCCATTCTGGGGCCGAAGAATATGTACATGTGATACCAGGCTTGGCCCCAGCTTCAGGTTCTTATCAGTATTTAAGGTACAAAATAGGTGTATCAGCCATTACTAGCAAAATGTAAATTTATTGTATAGGAGAGGCAGGTAAAGAGGCCCCGGAAAGAGCTCCTGGTCCTATAACCACAAGAGCTGTCTTTAAACACCTGTGCACACTTGTCTTTCATACTTTCCATGTTTCGTGCAGGAAACAAAAGTGTACACAGTTTATGCAGCAATTTCCCACTTATAGAGGATGCCCTCTGGCTATCCTGCATTACTGCACTGCCAACACCAGGTGGTGCTATATAAAGCTATTATGTCACCACAGCCCACACACCACTGTGCCATAGAGCCCCTTGGTTTTTGGTACAGTATTTTAATCTGGTAACCCAACAGAGGCTGGATTTCTAACCCCACGTACCTGGGAGTAAGCCCCATTGAGTTCTACAGCACTAACTTCTCTGTAGGTGTGGTTGGGACTGCATCCTAATAACTTAGAAATGAAAACTTAAACAAAACAAAAAAAAATGTGTGCAGTTTTATGTACTGGCATTAAGTTCTGTGTCACTGCAAGTTTAGGATCATTTTTTGCACAGAATTCTAGATCCTATAGCTATAAGCTGCTCCATGAGTGCAGACAAAGGATAAGTACTTATTATACTCTGCAGTGTTTAACCAGTTGGGGAAACTGCAATGTGATCGAATTAAAATATATTCCTGTAATAATGAAACATGTGCCTCACTTTGGGCAAACATCTGTCTTTGTCTTAGGCTGGAACTATACATTATGCTCTCACTCTATTATGCTGTTTGCTGCTATTTGCCGGGGGGAACTTAGAGAGCACTGAAGCCATGTCAGTTTTTGAATGACCAGATATTACTGGGGAGATGGTGGAAATGAGATGCAGTGCTGCTGTGTTTTTTTTTAAAAAAGCAGCCAAGAATCGTCCACAGTGTCTAGTTCAAGGCGATATATACTATCTGTTGCCTCACTGGCAATGTTTAAAATAGACATGCTACAAATCCCGCTAAAGATTGCGTCTTGCGATCCTAACCTCTCACCCCCATTGAATCCAACTTTCTTCTGAGTAGATATGGTTAGGATAAGGCTATCAGATTTTTTTTTTATGAATCCGGGGACACTTTTCAACTTCAATGGATTTTGTATGGGGACTGATTTGTAAATCCAGCGACTGTCCGTCTGGGAACCTAAGGTTAGGATTGCATTGTGGCTGACTGCAAAGTTAGTTTTGTTTGTTTAGATAATAGTAAAAGAAAACCAGTTCCAAATAGAGTTCCATATAGATTCCCCCTCAAGTAGGTGTAAGTTTTAAAATATTTATATCTAGAAGTGGAAAGTTCATTATTCCTTACGAGTATTGCACAGGTCAACAAGTCTAACGCTGAGTGACTCACAGCGCGCGAGTGTCAATCTAGTTCAAAGTACTGTAGGGAATTTGTCGTAAAGTATTCCACTGCGGTGTGAATAGATTAATTACTTAAGCAGAGATTCCCTCTTCACTTCAATTATATCATAGTGGAACACTTTGTACATCCAGTGTGTATTCAGTGACACGAGCCTGGCTGCTTTCTTACTCTTGAACGACCCTCCAATAAGGATCCACCCGACCACAGATTTCAGTGGCTGAAATCGTATCTAGAACTCTGTAATCCATATTGGATCTTACAGCATGGTCATTTCAAGAGGGGCTCACAGCAGTGCAGCCAGCCTGCAGCCAGCCTGCCCAAGATGGATCCCAGTCTTTCTTCCTCCTCCCTCTTCCCAGGACACCCTGCTAAAAACTCTTTTCCTGTCACCTCACACCCAGTTACCCTGGCAACCTTCCAAACTCCCAGCCTCTGTTCACACCTCAGGACAAGGGGGGAGGACAGTTCTGTTGCATTGCCAATGGCTCTCATTGCTGCTGTATTGTTTCTTAATGGCCCTAGCTTGGCCAAGCTGTTTTGCATAGGCTAGCTCAAAAAATTCCTCTGCAGCTTGTATTTCTCTCTTCACATCTCAAATAATCAAAATCCTACCATTTATTAATTTCTAGGATTTAAAAGGCCCACACCCCAAATCTATAACAATATATTTGTTGTGTAATTTCATTTCTGATAAAATTCCGATGATTAGGAGTAGAGTGGACTTGTCTATGAAGTAAGCTGATTATGCAGAATATGTTGCTGGTGATTAAATATAAATTAATGAATAAAATATGTGTACCGTCCCTTAAAAAGAAAGCCACCGTAACTTGTTTTTGATGCTGTTGGAACACATTATATCACATGTCTACTAAGAAGTTAGCACCACTGAGTTTATTGTGACTTACTCCCAGGCAAGCATGCAGAGGACTGCACTTGAAGGCTGCAATTCTGTTTACTCACTTAGCTGGAAGGACGGGAGCCCCATTGAACTCAGTGGGCCCTGCTGCTGAGAATGGGATTGCACCAAATGCCCTGGTGCTAAAGAATCTCAAAAATCCATTACCTGAAGATTATCAAGAGCCTGCTGTCTCCTTTTGGCTCTTTCACCTTCATCGCTGCTCGTTCTACGATAAGAGCTTGTTCAGAGCTTTTTCTGACAGTGACTGAATCTCTTTCTTTTCAGAATAAAATTACTATACATATCTATTATTAGGACTAATGTTGTGCATCTGGTTTTGGCACTTTAAGATTTATAAGAGTTCCCCCCTGTTGAAATAAACATTTGGTTTAAATAATATTCTCAAAAACATTATTAAGAGCCTTTGCATCAGAGGCAAAACATGCATTAGCCAGAAATCTTCTATCCCAGAAGGAGAAGGAGGAGAAGGAGTACTTTGCTGGGTCAAACCAAGTGTTCATCTAGTCAGCATCAGATTTCTGACCATGACCAGCCATGTCTGACAGTGCTGAATTAATAGCTTTTTTAAAAGGTTTGTTTCATTCCATTCTTTTCATCCCCCTGCAGAAGGAAATAAACATCAGTTGGGCATGATAATGTACATTTTCTTTTACCACTTTATGGATATGCTTAGTGTCCAAAAATGTCCCCTTTATTTAATCAATAACCCTATCAACCCAAATTATCATAGAAATACACGAACATTTCCATCAATGTCTACCAAACATGCAGGTGACAGAGTAGGACCAAAGAACAGAGGATGGGGGGAAAAAGGTCCCATTCCATAAAGACACATCTTTCAAATTTTACACCATCCCAACTCTTGTTTCCTGGTGTAATTTTTTCTTAAACAATGCATATTGGAAGGTGTTGCACTTCAGTAGGCTGTCCCTTGCAGTAGGTACTTACTGTTCCTGATGTCCTTGTACCATTAATTCCACCACTTTTTTCTCTGTCAATGGGGTACAGCTGCTGTTTCGCAGCCTTTGTTCCCTACAGGACCTTACATTGTTCTTCCCCGGGGCTCATGAGTGTGTGGGCATCAGCCAAAGCTTTCTGGCTTGCAAAGCTTAGGAGCCATCAAGTGAAGCACACACCACCAGTTGTGTATTTTGACATGTGCGGTGCTGGGCAGCCCTCCTGTTTCTGCATCCCCAGTCAATCTGCAGAAACAGGCAGCTTACTGAGCACATAGCACTATGCCATGTGTGGCTGGTCAGCTGCATTTGGCTGGGCCAGTCACAACAAGTGGCGCACATCGCTGGAAGTCTGTTTCCGCCTTGTACGAGAAATTTACAAATCCTAAAGGTGATCAGCAAGAGCCATGGCATCCCATTTTTTATTCTCAAATAGTGTGTGCCAAGCTCCGCTGTGAGCATTTACGAGAAGAGAAGCAATGGAACCGCGCACACCCGGCAAACGACTGTGTGGCACGCCTGCCAAGCACTCAGAAGCGCAGAGTGAGGGAGGAAAGTTGGCCTTTCATTTGCTACAAAGAAGGCTTTAAATGCCGGTGAAGTACATGGCAAGTTGCTTAATAAGCCTATTCGCTCCACTTAACACTGTAAAGGCAAATGGGCTTTGTGGGAGCCCCTGTACATTGGATCTGCACTGTAGTGTCTGCTAAGAAAAACAAATAAATTGAAATTCAATGAGGGGGGGAAACAAACCCACATGAGGTGTTCAAAATTATACAGTGATGCCTATTGTTCCAAAACAACAAGTGGTCTATCTTCCTAGCAGTAGGTACTGCGCCAGATTCTCTCATTTACATCCCCACAACTTCATTCAGTCCAACTGGTGCCTAAGCAGGCAAAGACACAGTCTTTCAGGGAGGATGAAAATCTACAGTACTGAAATTCTAGCAGAGCCTATTCTGGTTGGTTCTGGTTAGGTGTGGTCATTTGCAATGCAGCTGTGAGCCAACAGTTTTCAACAGTGACCCATTTTCCTCACTGGGGCCAGCATTTGTCTGTATGTCACAGGAAGTTCCCCTGATCACAGCGCCTCTGTGATGCCAATGATTTGAGTGTTGCTTGTGGGTATTGACATGCGCTGGAGGTAGAGGAAAGAGACACTCCTTGGGAGGGGCATCTGTCAGGTGAAATGGGGGTCACAGGTTGAGGGCGGGGGCACTTGCAGGTCACCAAAAATGAAGAAATGTGTCACCAAAAAAAAAAAAAAAGAGGACAAAAGTAGACACATGTTTGCATAACTTTTTGTATATGTATTGATACAAATAAGGGACGCGGGTGGCACTGTGGGTAAAACCACAGTGTCTAGGACTTGCTGATCGTATGGTCGGCGGTTCGAATCCCCACGGCAGGGTGAGTTCCCGTTGCTCAGCCCCTGCTCCTGCCAACCTAGCAGTTCGAAAGCACCCCTAAGTGCAAGTAGATAAATAGGTACCGCTTTATAGCGGGAAGGTAAACGGCGTTTCCGTGTGCTGCGCTGGTGCTGGCTCGCCAGAGCAGCTTCGTCACGCTGGACACGTGACCCGGAAGTGTCTTCGGACAGCGCTGGCTCCCGGCCTCTTAAGCGAGATGAGCACGCAACCCCAGAGTCGGTCACGACTGGCCCGTATGGGCAGGGGTACCTTTACCTTTATTGATACAAATTGAGAAATATGTACTATGATTCAGTGGAAATAGAAATGTAGAGTTGTAGAAATCTAGAGTTGTAGAAATGTAGAGTTGTAGAAATGTAGAGTTAGAAGGGACCCAACCCTCTGCAATGCAGGAATGCAAAGTCCCTGACAGATGGCTGTCCATCATCTACTTAAAAACCTCCAATGAAGGAGATTGCATCTCACCATAGCAGGGAAGCCTATGACCAGGTAACCTGTGTACCTTCTGCTGCCTGGGTGCTGATTGTTGATCAGCGGCTTCAAAGCCCACTGTTCTCCTTTCTTTTGTTCTTCCATCTTTCATTTGGGCTTAGGTCAGATAGCCTTTCAAATAGAGCAGTGGTTAGGGATTATGGGAGTCGTAGTCCACAAAATAGTGAGGATCCCATGCTTGGCTACCCCTGAAATAGAGGGTCACCCTCTGTAAAGTAGGACACATGGCCACTCTAGAAGGAGGCCAAGGTGAGGGTCCAGTATGTGCAGGAAGGCAGTCAATGCCAGGTAAATGTGGAAGAATCAGGCAGTTGAACTGGTGAGATCAGTGGAGTTGAGAAGAAATCTGTAGGGCCCACAATAAGTACTGTGGCTTGTTTTGATGAGTCCAGTAGAGGAACAGTGACTCCAATGAGTTTGGTTCCAGCTCAGATTCAGGACCAAGTCTCTTCTGCCAACAGGTCTTGAGGAAAGGCTTTTTTAAGCAATAGGCTCACATTGCGTGCTACTACAGAACTCTGGCCGCAGAAAGGAGCTGCAAGATGTCCAGCCGGACTATCAAGAATAATTTGCTTTTCTGCATTTGTTTCAGTATTAGTATCCTCCACAACCCTTTGGGCAAATATTTCCTTTTCTTCTTATTATCGCCCCAAAGGAATGGTCCTCCTCCTCCTCCTCTTCCTCCATGGACTCCATGATCTCTGCTGAAGACAGGATGGTTTTTAACTTTGAACCAGAGATGCTCCTGTTCTTATGTTCTCATCCCTTTAATACCTTCTTGTCTTCGATTCCCAAGACCTTCCTCTCTTCCATTTCCTCTGCTTCCCCATTTTCAGGTTGAAAAGACTACATGGGAGCCTGAATACTGAAATCATAATAAAAGCGGTCGCCAAGTTAATTGTAGAGAAAAACACTTTGTGCATTCTGAATATAGAATTAGGACTCTCTACATCTCCTTTAAAAAAAAAATAAATCACAGCCACTGGGCTGTGCTTCTTTGTCATTGGCTGCTCCCATTTCTTCCCTCTGTTTAACGCAAAGGGAATCCCTAAGAGAATGCTGTCTAGGACAATGTGGCAACTTGACCTTGGTGGATTTCTCTTTTCTCTGTTTAAAACGCTCTCCAGAGGGCGGGGAGAGGGCTTGCACATATTGTAGTTGGCAGGGAACTCAAGCAGAACATACTCATTGACATGGATATCATTAAGGCCTGTGGGAGTTTGATCCGCTTGGTCTCAGATCATCAGAGATGCATGGAGTTTCCTCTGCAGGAAAGGATGTGGAAGTGCTAAGCCTGAGGCTGCGATGCTGTGGAAATGGGAGAAAACCGGAGCAGGGGATAAGATGCAACCCATTCCCCAACCTGCAAAGCATTGGTGATGATAAAGCGTTGCTCCGTTTCAGAATAGGGGTGGAGGAGAAATCCAAGGGCATTAGTATAAACTGGAAGAGGCAGCAGAAACATACCCAGTATTTGGCCTTATATGAAACTAAGAGTTGATTTGGAGTGGGGATCCTTCAAGCTTTCTAACTTTGAAAGTAGATTATTAAATCAGAAAAGTCAGTAAAAGAAAATAGGAGAAATCCCAAAGTCAAACAACAGTCTTTTCCACCTGCTTTTCCTGTTTCTCAGTGCATTATTGTATAAGCCCACCATGGGTGATGGTGACTGCAGAGATTTGAAGTGATGCATTGCAGGTGAACTGGAAGAGGATAAAGCTCAAAAGTAAACAAAGTTGTAGAAGGGCTTAAAGGACACATTTTGATGTAAAGAGTAATGTGCCCTTCAGAGGCAGCTCTGAATCTATCAGCATAAAAAGACACATTGCTCTTCTTTCCATTTCAATCTCCTCCCCTCACTCCCTGTTATTGGCTCAAGAGAAACATTTGCTTGAAAAGTGAAAATTTGGGCTAAATGTTTTATGGTTCTCCAAAGGTAGCAACTCGTGCTGAAATGGCATGTAAGACATGAGACATCTTT
This sequence comes from Podarcis bocagei, assembly GCF_964188305.1. Taxonomy (NCBI): domain Eukaryota; kingdom Metazoa; phylum Chordata; class Lepidosauria; order Squamata; family Lacertidae; genus Podarcis; species Podarcis bocagei. Next base: position 31,773,050 of record NC_138143.1, read on the forward strand.
TACATTTTTGGCTTATCTTAGAAAGGGCACCTGTTTCCTTTTTCTTTGAATTTGCTTTTCAAGGCCTTTCCCCTTAATTTGTTCTCTTCCCCATTGCCAAAGTATTTGAGTACTGTACAAACTTCATAGGGATGAAGACCTCTCTCTTTCTCTTTTTCTTTCTATCCCTCTCTTTTCCTTATGAATCAAGTTCTATAATCTTGAATAAAACTTTGCTTTCGTGTGTGCTTAGGATTGCAGTCATATTCTTATCCTTACCGAGCTTCCAGATAAGGCATGATCTAGTCTCCTTCCAGATAAACATTTGCATGGAGATGTTCAGTTGCACTGTTGTTAAATGCTGCCTTGTCTAGTTGATGAAAATTAACAATAAACAAAATCCTTCTGCCTTAATCCAGAATTCTTGTACCTTAAATGGCACTGATTTGTAGTTCTGTTGAGCTGGTCTAAGCTTTGTACGTCCCTGTTTAAAAATGAAAGCTCTTGGCAAAAAACATTTTCAGACAGGCAGAGAGGAAAGGCATCTTTTTCCCGACTGTTGCATCCCCCATCTTCCCCACGTGTGTTGGAATACTAGTAAAAAAGAGACTTCATTGCTCTAGCAGGGAAAGTTAATTGTTTGGAGACGTGTGTATTTTTAAAGGACAAATGCATGGAAGTTTTATAAACACAGTGCATAATAATGAAATAACAAAAGCAAAGCATCACGTGGCAATCAATCAGGACACAGGTCAGAAAGACTGACTCACTGAAATGTCTGAATAATGAAAAGGGGGTGTAGTCAATTCTATATCAGCACAGAAAAAGGTGCAGTTAAGTGGAAGGATCAGCATGGTATTAGTGGAAGCCTGGCAGCTCACACACTGAACACCCACTGAGAAGGAAGGAAGTGGAGGAAGCTTCTGTGCTCAGGACCATTTGGTAGGAGCTGCATAGCTTCCACATATAGGGCTGGCATGGCAAAGATAAAAAGGGAAAGTAGATTGGTAGGAAGGGACACAGGTGGCGTTGTGGTCTAAGCCACTGAGCCTAAGGCTTGCCAATCGGAAGGTTGGCAGTTTGAATCCCTGAAGGACCCTTCCTTTGTTTTGTTTTGTTTTGTTTTGTTTTGTTTTGTTTTGTTTTGTTTTTCCTGGGATCCTTGGAGCAATCAGGGAGTTGCTTCAAAGAGTCAAAATGACAGCAGTAACAGAATCGTTTATTTTGTCATGACAAAAATGGTACAGACAAGCGTTTGCCCGATATCTGCCCCCCAAATTCTGAGCGAGCCAGCTTTTTTATACATTTGCAGAATACAATACCACCTGATTTCTTGTAAACCACCTGATTTCTGGGAAATTGAAAGTTATAGTAAGTTCCTATTACCATGTAAGGTCTTGGCCTCCCTCCCTCCTTCCTGCAATCTCCCTCCTCCCCACAACACCACGGCTATGTGCATTCCTGAGTTTGCTTATCTCTTCACAACCTTGAATAATAAACATTTGAGCCTGTTCTCCTGACGGACCTCTCCTTTCTCAGAAATGCCTTTGAGGGGGGTTTCTTATGGCCCTACATCCCCTCAACGGGGTGAGCTCCTCTTGTTCGGTCCCTGCTCCTGCCAACCTAGCAGTTCAAAAGCACGCCAGTGCAAGTAGATAAATAGGTACCGCTCTGGCGGGAAGGTAAATGGCATTTCCGTGTGCTGCTCTGGTTTCGCCAGAAGCAGCTTAGTCATGCTGGCCACATGACCCAGCAAAAGTATCTGCAGAAGCGGACAAACGCTAGCTCCTACGGCCTGTAAAGCGAGATGAGCACCGCAACCCCAGAGTCATTCGCAACTGGACTTAACTGTCAGAGGTCCTTTGCCATTTTTTAGATTGGTGGGGGGACGGACCCCTGCATATTTATTAATGGAAAGGCACTTCTCTGCATTATCTTTTAAACAGAATGAATTCCATTCATACATGTGTGACTTATGGGAGCACTGTTGGATTGTGGATTTTTTTTAAAAAAAACAACAACACATACAACAGACAATGCTTATAAGGTGCCCAAACTGCTGAAGTACACATGCTAATCTGACGGTGGCCCATCACCCTCAGTGTGTTTTGTTTACAAGGCAGCATGAGAAGCAGGTTTTTGCAAGATGTGTTTAGCAGCTCCTAGAGGGGATTAAATCAGGCTCCAAACTGAAACGGAGTCCTGTCATTTTCTTGGAATTGGGAGGCATTCTGTTTGCTGTCCCTCATATACGAAACGGCATAAGAGCAAAGCGCAGGAACTGCGTCAAGCAAAAGAGAGCTTGGTCAGCAAGAGATTTTCAGTTGTTCCTTTACTAATCAAGGATTTACTGTCAGAGTACCTTTCCGCTTATCTCTTATACAGGAAAATTTGTGCCTGTTCAGCAGATTAAAGATAAGTCAGACTTGGAGAGGAAGGTGTCCTCTGTAGATCCTTGTCAAATACGCAAACACACAAGGTGGAAACCTTTTGCTATATTGACATTTAGTGCTCAATTGCTCTCATGTTCCATTTCAAAATACATTAAAGATTTATTCCAGGCGCACACATAAGTTGTTGAATACAAAAGGCAGCTGCTGCTGATAGAAATGTTTTACAATAAATACTTTGGTAGTGATGTTGCCATGTTGAATCCAGGTTTATTTACTGCATTATCATAAGCACACAGTACTCTACAGTATTTCTGAAACCGAATGTAACTGACCTGTAGAAAGGAATATATGAATTGAAAACAGAGATGTTGTATGTACAGTGGTACCTCTGGTTAAGTACTTAATTCGGTCCGGAGGTCCGTTCTTAACCTGAAACTGTTCTTAACCTGAAGCACCACTTTAGCTAATGGGGCCTCCTGCCGCCGCTGGAGCACGATTTCTGTTCTCATCCTGAAGCAAAGTTCTTAACCTGAAGCACTATTTCTGGGTTAGCGGAGTCTGTAAGATGAAGCGTATGTAACCTGAAGCATATGTAACCTGAGGTACCACTGTACCCTTCTTAACTATGAGAATCCTTTAATAAAAGGCCCAAAAAACTTTAAAGGACTACTTTGAAATTAACCTCAACACCTCGGTGGAAAAAAGAATAATCTGGGACGCAAGTAAAGCTGTTATGAGAGGGTTTCTGATACAACAAAATACGATCAAGAAAAAACTTTTGAATGGGAAAAAAGATAAGATATTAGAGAAGATAACAGCCGGAGAGAAAAAATTAAGACTGAATCCAAAATCAAAAGAGACTTTAAGAGAAATTAAATTTCACCAGTCACAATATATGAAACTGATCAACCAAGAAGTGGAATGGAAAATTAAACAAATGAACCAAAGATCTTTTGAATCTGCGAATAAATGTGGGAAGCTGTTAGCTTGGCAGTTGAAAAAGAGACAAAAATTAAACTATGTTACCAATCTAGAAGTGGAAGGAAAAAATATTCAGAAACCAGGAGAAATTAGAAAGTGCTTCCAGAAATATTTCAAAAAACTGTACACCCAAGGGCCTGAGGAAGTGGCTGAGATAGAACAATTTCTGAAAGATAATGGCCTACCAGAATTATCTCAAGAGAAGAGATCAATCTTGAATTGTAAAATAACACAACAGGAAATTGAGGTTGCCATACAGAACATGCAGTTGGGCAAATCCCCAGGCCCTGATGGACTTACCTCCAAGTACTACAGGATGTTAAAGGACTACTTGACACAACCATTAGTGGAGGTTTGCAACCAGATTATGGGGGGAGGGAGGGCACCAGATACGTGGAAAGAAGCATTCATCACTCTGATACCTAAAGTGGAAACTGAAAAGACTCAACTTAAGAATTACCGTCCCATCTCACTCCTGAACGTGGATTACAAAATATTTGCAGACATTTTGGCAAATAGATTTAAAAAGGTTTTAAATGAAGTAATTCATAAGGACCAAGCAGGCTTTCTCCCTGCTAGACATTTGTTTGATAACACTAGGAACATTATTGATATTCTGGAACTTTTACAAACAAACATTAACACTAAAGCAGTGTTAATTTTTATTGATGCGGAGAAAGCCTTTGACAATATTTCTTGGAAATTTATGAAGAGAAACTTGGAAGGGATGGGAGTGGGAAGGGGGTTTGAGAACGGAATAGAAGCAATCTATTCCGAACAAAAAGCTAAGTTGATAGTGAACAATGTGGTGACAGAAGAACTTCAGATTGAAAAAGGAACACGCCAGGGGTGCCCCCTGTCCCCTTTATTGTTTATTTCAGTCCTGGAGGTTTTGCTGAACATGATAAGGAAGGATCGGCAGGTACAAGGAATACGGGTCGGAGTGAAACAATATAAACTGAAAGCATTTGCAGATGACTTGGTTTTAACATTACAGGAGCCAGAATCTAGTACAAAAAGAGTTTTAGAACTGATACAGAAATTTGGTCGGGTGGCGGGTTTCAAGTTGAACAAACAAAAAACTAAGGTGTTAGGGAAAAATTTGACAGCTACTGAAACAGAAGAGTTTCAGAAGGAAACAGAACTAAACATTGTTAAAAAAGTGAAATACCTGGGGGTTAATCTCTCTTCCAAGAACCTGAACCTATTTAAAGATAATTACGAGATTTAAACTTAAACTGCAATTGAAAGTAAAAAAGAAACACAGGAAACAAGGTTATAATTTGCTGATAAATTTTATTGTTAAGAATGCATTATGCGGGAGATGTGGGGAAGTCCGATAGAATTCTGAAATAAGTTGATGAAATGGTTGAGATTCTCTGTCTTTTTTCTTTCTTTTTACTGTTTATGTTCTTTCTTTTCTATCTGTAATTTGGAAAAAACTCAATAAAAATTATTATAAAAAAAAAGAGAATCCTTTAATAAAAACATTTTTCAACAACAACAACAACAGCAGCAGCAACAACAACAACAACACTGTTCTACTATCACTTAGATCAGAATTTTCCAACTTGTTTCTCCAGCTGTTTTTGGACTACAGTTCCCATGATCCCTAAGCACTGGTCCTGCTAGCTAAGGATGGTGGGAGTTGTAGTCCAACAACAGCTAGCGAACCAAGTTTGGGAAACCCTGACTTAGATCAAAGCATCATGTCCCAATGCAGGGTGTTTCATAAGCAACAATATTTGTCTACACCAGGCATAGGCAAACTCGGCCCTCCAGATGTTTTAGGACTACAACTCCCATCATCCCTAGCTAACAGGACCAGTGGTCTGGGATGATGGGAGTTGTAGTCCCAAAACATCTGGAGGGCCGAGTTTGCCGATGCCTAGTCTACACTTATACCCCCTTCACACCTGCAGGTTGGCTGCTATGTTTCAAATTATAGCAATAAATAAGGGAAAAGCAGCAGTGAACTAAGTTCCCTGTGACTCAAGTGAAGGGATTAGAATACAACTGTTTCATAGATGCAGCACTTTCAATTCTGTGATAGAAACTAGAAATCAAAGACTCCTTTTAGGATGGATTCCCTGACCCACCCCCCAATAAAACCATAGATCGTACATATATTAACTTTCTCACCACCACCTCAATGATTTATCCACTCATCCTCTGCTCAGATGCTGCCTCCTTCCATTTATCACATAAGATATCTTGCACCATCAGTGATCATGCAGCAACAGTGATGACATCAAGCCTATGCAGGCACCAGCTGATGATGTCAGCACCAAAAAATCCTTCTATATGTTGCCTGACTACCACTACTATCATCCCTGAGCATTGGCCATGTTGGCTGGGGATGATGGGAGTCCAACAACATCTGGAGGAAGGCAGGTAACTGTAACTGTTTAAAGAATAACAAAATTTATGCACCACCTACTACTCAAACCAAAGACCTCTCAGCAGTTTATCCATGCTCTTGCTAGGGAGCACCCGCAACCATTCCTCCTCTCTCTCCATCCCACAGGGCCCACAAAAACCCAAAATAATAACAAAATGTGTTGGTGCCCTTGCCCTTGATGTAACCCAAAAGGCTGCTATGACATAACTTGTGGGGAAAGCTGTTTGCTTTGATTATTTGCTCCTTGTCAGTGTACATTTCTCTCACAGATGTCAAACATCGGATGACAAAAAAGAAAAGAAAAGAAAAGTCACTTTCAACTCTCTTTTTTAAGGACATGGTGGCAGGTGTGGGGGTGGGGAGGAATCGGGTCCAGAGGATTGCTCAGTGTCATGCGGTAACTCTCCCGAGTTCCAATCCATTGCCTGAAGATGATATAAAATTGACTGATAGATGCTAACCCTCTGTCCTACTTGTTTTGCTGATAAGCGTTGTGTGTGTTTAAAAATGTGGCTCGCTTTCTTCATCCCCTGAGATTGGCAATGCTCCTGGGTGGCACATAGATAGGGACGATAATGCCTTTTTGTATTAGTAGTGCTGAGTGGCACTTTTCACAGCTGCTGTCTTCCTTCGGAGCTGAGGGGAAAACATTTTTATGGCCTGTCATTTGCACAGGGATTTCTTCAACTCCTGCATCAGAATATGAAGCCAAATGATGAGAGGATATGAGCAACGATTTTCCTTTCAACAGGAATGATTTGTCAGAGGAATACTTTGCATCAGTGTGCCGTATATACTGAAGGCTGAGGGGAAGGTACCCACCCTCATGATGAGGGGGAAAGTGGGGGGGTGCTGCGAGACTTCACAGGCAACAGGGGAAGCCCTCTAGGGTGTCATTATGCCCATGGGCACCACTCTGGCAACTCCAGCTCTAAGCATTGGGGCAGAGTGTTGTTAGTTAGAACACCTGTGGGGGGTACACCTAGGCATCTAGACTGGTGACTGGGAGTGGCCGCTGCGACCACATAACACCGGTCCTGAAAGATTTGCATTGGCTCCCAGTACGTTTCCGAGCACAATTCAAAGTGTTGGTCCTGACCTTTAAAGCCCTAAACGGCCTCGGTCCAGTATACCTGAAGGAGCGTCTCCACCCCCATCGTTCAGCCCGGACACCGAGATCCAGCACTGAGGACCTTCTGGCGCTTCCCTCATTGTGAGAAGTGAGGTTACAGGGAACCAGACAGAGGGCCTTCTTGGTAGTGGCGCCCACCCTGTGGAACGCCCTCCCTTCAGATGTGAAGGAAATAAGCAGCTATCTTCTCTTTAAAAGACATCTGAAGGCAGCCCTGTTTAGGGATGTTTTTAATATTTAATGCTGTATTGTTTTTAACACTTGATTGGAAGCCGCCCAGAGTTGCTGAGGAAACTCAGCCAGATGGGCGGGGTATAAATATATTATTATTATTATTATTATTATTATTATTACACCTGTTCACCTTCACTGATCTGCCTCTGTTTTCATCTACTGGTGAATAACTAGTTTTCACTTAAAATCTGACTGACTTTTGGTTTGTTCATACTGTGTGATCTGTGTTGTGTCCTGAGGTTCTGAAACAGCCTTTCCCAACCTGGTGCCCTCCAGATGTTTTTGGACTATAACTACCAACATCTGGCCATCTGGCGCTGATGGGAGTTGCAGTCCAAAACATCTGGAGGGTACCATGTTGGAGAAGGCTGTTCTCTAAAACGATATCCACATATCTCTTCAAATCTCTTATCTGTGCTGTGAATATGGGAGGGTGGGGAGTGGGAAGCAGGATATATTCTCATTCAGTGCAATGCAATTTACAAAACGGTTTCCAAAGTGCCAAAAACATGTAAAGCATTTGTTTGGCTAAATCAATATTATCATTCTCTTTTCTTTTTTGCATGTGTATTGTTAGGTAAAAATGTGTGCAGAATTAGTCAGAATATAGTAGCAGGTGGAACCCCCACAGTGCTTGTTGGTAGTGCAAAAATTGCAAATGGAAAAAGGACTCATTAGCGCCTTATGAAAAAATTACAGTATATGGCCTGGCACAATGAAGTCTCTCTCTTTATATATATAAAAGATTACAAATACCTTTTAATCAGTGCATTGTGAGCTATTCTGTTAAAAAGGCATGTCGCCATCGCTAGGTTTATTATACAGTTCTGCTTTTGTCATGAATGTATTAAGGACATGTGTATTTTCCTCAAAATCCGCTTTTGAAATTCGTTGACTACTAGGGAATGGAGACAGGCACAGTAGTTTTCTAGTCCCAACAGTGATAATTTATGGAGATGCAGGCCCCCAAATGTCTAAGAACTAAGGAGAGAAGTGGAGCCACGTTGATAGTTTTCAAATATAGAGCTTGGCATAACATTATTTGAGACTTTGGCATATTTGTGCTTGGCAAAATCTCTCCATGCAGAATGTGTGTTTATGTTATTCAGGTAATCTCATGTCTCCAAACCTGGATGTTGAAGTAAATCAGCCGGGAGTAAACTGAATTTATTCAAAGGCAAACAGTGAGCTTAGCAGAGCTGTCTCAGATGACAATGAGCAATGAAACAAAATTTACAGAAGTTGAATTGTGAGTTGTTTTCTTTTCATGTTGGGTTAAATAATGGTTTAGATTAATAAATTTCCCATGTGAGACATCACCAAACCAAGAAGCATAGGTTATGGTGCATGTACTATATAAGACAGATATATTTATGTAGCATGGCTATTATTCTACAGTACAGTGGTGCCCTGCAAGACAAATGCCTCGCAAGATGGAAAACTCGCTAGACGAAAGAGTTTTCCGTTTTGGAGGTGCTTCGCAAAACGAATCTCCTATGGGCTTGCTTCGCAAGACGAAAATGTCTTGCGAGTTCCTGCGGGTTTTTCCCCTCCCCCCCTTTTTCTAAGCCTCTAAGCCCCTTATCCGCTTATCCGCTAAGCCGATAAGCCGCTAAAAGCCGCTAAAAGCCGCTAAAAGCCGCTAAAAGCCGCTAATAGCGCTAATCCGTCAATGGGCTTGCTTCGCAAGACGAAAAAACCGCTAGACGAAGAGACTCACAGAACGGATTCTTTTCGTCTTGCGAGGCACCACTGTAATGAGCCTAGAAGTATGCATTCCTAATCAGTTCGAATCATAGAACTGTGGGGTTGGAAGGGACCACAAGAGTCATCTAGCCTAACACCCTACAATGTAGGAATCGTTTTCCCAAAGTGGGGCTCGAACCCACAGCCCTGAGATTAACAGTCTCATGCTCTACCAACTGAGCTATCCCAGGAATAGGCTCTGAGACGATAGCGAATACCTAAGAGACTGTTTCTGCTCCTTCCCCCTGCTTTGGGAAAGGTAATTATTGCCGATTCAGTACTGATTTCCATTCCTCTTTGCCCCTGTCTCCCTTATTTTTCTGATCTTGCCCTCTTCCCACACATGGCTGAAAGGCAAGCCATTTACACTTCAATTTGCCTTGTTGCTCTTGGTGTTATGTACTGAAGTTTTCACCCTGGGCCAGCAGGGGGATACTGTAGATAGTTTTCACTCAGGTCCACATATGCAAATAAGGAATTGAAAGTGACGTTTAGTGATTGGATAGTTACAGAAAGTTGTTACTGTTGCTTTGTAGTTCAGCTCTATATAAGCAAGTTGGCTGAACCCTTCAGTTCAGTTCTGTTCTGGCCTGTGAATAAACAAGAGCTGTTTGAAGAATTGCTGTGTCGTCTGATATGTTCACCCACAACTTAACACTTTGGCCTGCATTTTGGTCTGTGAGATTCCTGGCATCTTCCCCACCTCCATTTTTCTTTCTTTACTGTTATCCATAGAACTAGCCAATCAAGCTGTTGGTCCAGTTAGGCTAGTATCTGAGAAGCCTTTGCATATATAGCTGTATCTGCTAGCTGTTTCTCTGTTTTGTAAAACATATGCAAACCCAATTGAGTGTCTTTCCATACTGTCAGGGAACTGCCATCGGAGCATCAGGCGGTGGAGGGTCTCAGGGAGGAAGAAAGAGACTCAACAGCTGAGGCAGGAACCAGCAGGGGGAGGAGTGGAGCTCTGAGGGAATGCGAGCAGGAGGGAGGGCTCAGAGACGCTTCCAGCGAGAACAGTGGGGAGGTATCGGAGTCTCCCATAGGGAGACCCACACCTCGCCGGAAACTGTCACGCCGTGAGTCCAGGAGACGCGTTTCCGTTAAGGAGCTTCTTTGCTGGAAACGCTTCCGCAGACAGCCACTGTCAGACTCTACGAGTGACTAAGAGCAGACATGTTTGTGGAGCTCTGTCACACACAGAGGTTTGTGGAGTCGCACAAACTCTGAGGGAGCACGATTTTACGCACAAGCAGCTAATCATCCCATTACAGCAGTCTGACAGTCTCTGTACGCTGCCTGTGCAGGAGAAAGCATCATGAGCGAACCGGCCGGAACCGGAGGAGCAGGAGTTGGAGCTGGTCCAAGCTTGGAAGAAAGGTACCGAGCGTTGGAAGTCCAACTTGCGCTGCAGACGGCGAGGCTTGAGGAGAGAAGGGCTCAGGATGCAGACAAGAAGGGGAGAGCCACTCAGTTCCCCAGAAAGGTACCAGGATTGGTGCAGAAGTTTGGGGGGGACCCCAAGGATTACCATGCCTTTAGGACAGAGATGCAATATGCACTTAATGTGCAGTTCGATGAGTTCCCTGATGAGGAATCGCGAGTTGCTTTCGTAATTGGGCATCTTGAGAAAGGGGCGCGGGACTGGGTTCGACCCCTAATGGCAACGCACAATGACGTCCTAAAGGACACGATGAAGTTCTTTAGAGCAATGGATATCATGTTTTCCAGCGATATTGAGGAAGGGGTGGTGCGCAGACAGCTAATGGCTTGCAAGCAGGGAAGCCGATCTGTCCGTGAGTACTGGACTGAGTTTACCATGCTGATTCACAGACTGGGTTGGGATTTATCGGCGGCACCCATTCAGATGCTATTTGAAGAAGGTCTTTCTTCGGCTGTGAAAGACGAGCTGTCCCGGAGCCCCAGGGCGGTGTCTATGGATCAGCTGACCAAATCTGCGCTGACCATAGGAGCGCGTCAGGAGGCAAGAGCCTTGGAGAGGCGGGAAGGGAGAGGGGAACGTTGGAAGGAGTTCCGCATTCCAGACATTCCTGAGCCAGCTTTCCCGCCGGCAGAGCCGATGGAAATCGGAACAGCGCGCGCGCGCGCATTTTCAAAACCCAGTGAGGGGGTTAAGAAGGAGGGAAAAGGCGCCCGGAAATGCTATCTCTGCCAACAGCCAGGCCACTTTGCCAGAGTCTGCCCCCAGAGGAAGGAATGGCAAGGGATGGTGGGAGCTGTTGAGGGAGGAGAGCAGGGAGAAACGGAGCAGGTAAAAGCCAACGCCTGGTTGCCACAGTCGGGGCACTGCAGCCAGGCCAAAGAGCAGTGAAAGTGCCCGTGCCAGAAGCTCCTCAACCTGCTCTAGTTATTGATGTGTCGCTAGAGCTGCAAAATGGACACCCCCTAAAAATAAAGGCGCTGTTGGACTCAGGCAGCTCCTGCAATTTTATGAGCAAGGAGTTTGCTGCTGAACACCAGATACAGACTATCCCTTTAAGCAACCCCCTGCAGGTGACCACGATCGATGGCAGGGAGTTGTTGGGAGGAGGAGTCAGCTTGCAGACCGTCCCAATGATAATGAGGGTGGCAAGGCACACAGAACTGATAGCGTTTAATGTGGCCACCTTGGGAGGCGCTCCCATTATTTTGGGAATGAGCTGGCTAGCGCTACATGATCCGCTGGTGGGCTGGCATCAAAGAGTGGTTTCCTTTGGTTCAGCACATTGCTTAGAACACTGCAAAGGGGAAAAGGGGTCAGCAGGGGCCCAAGCCACCCTAGCAGGGACGGAAGTAATGGAGAAGGTGAAGGTACCACCACAGTATGCAGATCTCAGCGACGTGTTCAGCGAGAAGGAAGCTGACCAACTACCCCCTCATAGGCCCTTTGATTGCCAGATCAATTTACTCCCTGGAGCACAGCTTCCTGTGGGCAAGTTGTATGCCATGTCAGACAGAGAAATGCAGGAGTTGCGAGAATTTATTGACAAGAACCTGAAGAGGGGCTTCATCAGAGAGTCCAAAGCAGCGGGGGGTAGCCCAGTGTTTTTTGTGGATAAAAAGCACACGGACAAGCCGAGACTTGTATGTGATTTTAGGAGGTTAAATGCAGTGACTGAACCAGTGACTTTCCCTATGCCCAGGATTGATGATATTTTGACCAGGGTGAGGAAGGGAAAGATTTTTACAAAGCTGGATCTAAGGGGGGCGTACAACCTGATACGTATAAGGAAAGGGGATGAATGGAAAACCACCATGTTTACCCCTTTGGGGGCATTTGAATATCTCGTTATGCCTTTTGGATTACAAGCAGGCTCAGCGTGCTTTCAATCTTTTATGAACCACGTACTGGGTCCTTTGCTCTACAAGAATTGCGTTGCCTTCCTAGATGATGTGTTGGTGTATTCGGAGAATGAGGAGCAACATGTGAGAGACGTCAGAGAAGTGTTGAGCAGGCTGCAAGCCAACAGGCTGTGGGTGAAACTGGAGAAGTGTCAGTTTCATACCAAGGAGGTGGAATTCCTGGGGTACCGCCTGTCAGACAAGGGATTGGCCATGGATCCCGGTAAGGTGCAGGCAGTGCTGGAATGGAAAACACCCAAAACCAAGAAGGATGTGCAGAGGTTCCTAGGGTTTGGAAACTTTTATCGTAAGTTCATCCGAAACTTCGCCCACCTGACGGCGCCCATTACGGACTGTCTCAGCAGTAAAAAGAAGTTTGTATGGACGGCGGAGGCGGAGCGAGCGTTTGAGGAACTGAAAAGGGCCTTCGCCTCGGAAGAACAACTTCTGCATGTGGACTTACAAAAGAAGCTGAGGGTCGAAACAGACGCATCTGACAGAGCCATAGGGGCGGTGCTTCTTCTGCAGTCGGGGAAGGAGGAGTCAGAGTGGCGACCGTGTGCCTTCTTTTCGCGAAAGCTGAACAAATCCGAAAGGAACTACACGGTGTACGACCGGGAACTTCTTGCTATTCATGAGGCTTTCCGGAAATGGAGGCACCTGCTAATTGGTGCACAACATAAGGTGCAAGTGTGCACGGACCATAAGAATCTAGAGTATTGGAGAACTGCGCGAGTGCTCAACCAACGGCAGTTGAGATGGGCCCAGGAGTTCTCCAAATTTAACTTTGAGATTTGTTACGTGCCAGGCCCAGAGAACGTTAGGGCGGACGCTCTCTCACGCAAACCTGAATATTTGGAGGGGGAGGGAGTACCCGAAGAGACCCATGTCATTCCAGAGGACCGCTGGGTGTGTGGGGCGGCATTGGTGGGGCAAAGGGAGTTGGTAGAGGGTACGGTGCATGATGAATACGCCCAGGACAAACTCAGGGGTCTCAGGAGGGAGGGAGACAAACCCGGGGGTTTTGAGGAGAGAAACGGGGCATTGTACTACAAGGGAGCATTATATATACCCGAAGGGGAATTGAGGGAGAAGGTACTCAAGCAACTGCACGATAGCCCCACAGCAGGGCATTTTGGGCAACACAAAACCATGTGGCTGGTTACCAGGGAATTTTGGTGGCCCAAGGTCAGGGAAGATGTGCGGGAGTATGTGAGAGGGTGTGAACAATGCCAACGAGCCAAGGGGGAGAGGCGGGCACCGGCAGGTTTATTAGAACCACTACCTACACCTGAAAGACCGTGGGAAGCAGTGGCCATAGATTTTATGACTGATCTGCCAAGGTCTAGAGGGAAAACAGCCATCATGGTTGTGGTAGACCTGTTAACTAAAATGGCCCACTTTATAGCCTGCTCACATGCGGTCACAGCAGAAGAAACAGCCAAATTGTTTGTAGAAAATGTGTTTAGGTTGCATGGCGCCCCCTTGAGGGTGGTTTCAGACCGAGGGAAACAATTTACTTCCAGGTTCTGGAGGAAGCTCATGAGCTTACTGCATGTTGAGGTTAATTTCTCAACGGCCCGTCATCCAGAACCCAACGGGCAGGCGGAAAGAGCTAATGGTGTTCTCCAGCAATATTTGAGGTGTTATGTGAATGACAGAGAGAATGATTGGGTGGAGAAGCTGGCATTGGCAGAATTTGCCTACAACAATGCAGAGAACGTGTCCACGGGGATGAGCCCCTTTTTGGCTAATCACGGGTGCCATCCCAGAGCCTTCCCAGGGGGGGAAGGGGAGAACTGGAGCGTTCCAGCTGCAGAACAGTTCGTTGAAGAAATGGAAGCGATCCATCGCCAGCTCCAACTCAACTTAAACAGGGCTAAGGAGGAATATAAGAGGCAGGCAGACAAAAACAGAAGGGAAGGTGAAAGCATCAGGGTGGGGGACCAGGTGTGGCTGTCAACCCAAGGGTTGCCATTCAAAGGGGGTTGTAAGAAGTTAAGACCCAAAAGGCTGGGACCATTTGAAGTCATGCAGCAGGTCAACCCAGTGGCTTTCAGACTCCGGTTACCGAACCACATGAAGCTGCACCCAGTTTTCCACAGGTCATTGCTGTCACCGTATAAAGGGGACAGTGAAGGGAGGGTCACTAGGGGACCAGCAATGGAGGAGAAGGAACACAGCTACCATGTAGCGGAGATCCTCGATTCCAGGTGGAAGGGAGATCAAGTTGAGTATTTGGTAATGTGGGAAGGGGAACCGGAGTCGGAAAACACCTGGGTTAGGGCAGAGGATGTCAATGACGAATTCTTAATAGAAACTTTTCATCAGAGGTTCCCACGCAAACCTCAGCCTGTAGCGAGGTTCCGAAGGAAATACTTTGCCACCACCGACGAGGAAGAGGAGTTGGAGGGGTTCACAGATTCCGAAGAGGAGGAGGATTCAGCGAGCCAGGACGGCGATCGATGGAGGGAATTGTTCGAGACGTCTGAAGATGAAGAAGATTTTTTTCGGGGTTTTAACCCTTCACCTCCCAGGGAAGAGGAAATGGGAGGGGGTGAGGGGGGCCCTGGAGGGGAGGTGGATGTCAGGGAACTGCCATCGGAGCATCAGGCGGTGGAGGGTCTCAGGGAGGAAGAAAGAGACTCAACAGCTGAGGCAGGAACCAGCAGGGGGAGGAGTGGAGCTCTGAGGGAATGCGAGCAGGAGGGAGGGCTCAGAGACGCTTCCAGCGAGAACAGTGGGGAGGTATCGGAGTCTCCCATAGGGAGACCCACACCTCGCCGGAAACTGTCACGCCGTGAGTCCAGGAGACGCGTTTCCGTTAAGGAGCTTCTTTGCTGGAAACGCTTCCGCAGACAGCCACTGTCAGACTCTACGAGTGACTAAGAGCAGACATGTTTGTGGAGCTCTGTCACACACAGAGGTTTGTGGAGTCGCACAAACTCTGAGGGAGCACGATTTTACGCACAAGCAGCTAATCATCCCATTACACATACCAATTTTCCTCTGTAAATTGTGCAAAACAACATCCCCATGGCATTTTGTGACTAAAGGCCCAATATCCTTGAAATCACATGTTTAGAAATTACAGATCTTGATAACACATGGGCATGTGTTAATACTCCTCCCTCTGGAAGGTGGTAAGAACTGCTGCTCTTCCTCCTTGCCAGTGGCTGTTGGCTTGCTTATCTGTTGGCACTCTGGGCAAAGAGGTGAAGCAGTAAGGAGGAGCTGTAACTGCCGACTCCTGTTCAATTGCTACCTCACTAGCTGCTGGACAAACAGACAGCACTCGAGGGGAATCACTGCAGAAGGGGTGAAGGTCCCTGCAAAACCCATTTCCAGTGTTTTACAACCTGTTTTTGCAGTCCAAGACAGGCAACAAAATGTCTACTGAGCTATAGCAAGCTGCCCTATATGATTGGTGAGCTGTGTTCAGCATGGTGGGTCACAAGCTGTGCGTGCCTGAGTTAAGACGGGTAGACTCCTAAATGTCATTGCTCATAACGCAGCAAGTTACTAGCATTAAAGAACCTAAAGAAAGCCTAAAGTGTGCTCTGTGGACATTGTTGACCCTCATAGTTCTTCATAACCCCACCAATACTAACAACAACAAATGTCAGAAGGCTCAGGGATTTCTCCGTCGTATTTATTACCAGGGACAGAACTTCTGGCTATATTCTATGCAAGGCTAGTTCACCTTGTGCATTGAATACTTGCCACTTATTTAGCAACCAGCAGGGCTTTTGGATACCCCCTCCCTGCCATGGTGTTACAGTGATTACAGAACTATAAACTTGAATTAATGTCCTGGCATTTCAAGGAAATTGTGGTGTGTAGCCTAACGGCTTTTAAAAAAATCCCCATCCCCTGTAATTTTATGGCAATCTGCACTGGTCTGCCAAACAGTGGGTAAAAAAATGTCCGTCCTTGTAATTCTTTGGTGTCTCCCAAAGCGAAGGCACCTTTACCAGTCTGCTTCTGTGATTTATATAGGTAAGGTCCATGATCAGACTGATGGATGAGAGACATATAAACCCCCCAGCAGAGGGAGCAATGTCAATGTCACTGTTTTTGCTTTTATGTGCAATAAGAAAAGGGTAGCTAGGAAGCAGATCTGAGAGTGGGCACAGGGCATCGTTTCACTGCATGAGATCATTAACTGGCCTTAGGCAGGTCTCACCCACCAAACACACAAACATACACCACAATATATAAATAATAATACTTGCCTCTCTTACAGGGTTATTGTCGGGGTAGCTGGAATACAGTATGTAAAGTGATTTAAGTGTTTAAGAAAAGGTGCTATAATATTTTCTTATTTATTCATTTTGCTGCAGAAGATTAAAGTCATACAGTCCCATTTGCAGTCTAGTTAATAAAACAACCCATGGCAGGGGAGGGGGGGCGGAGTGGGAATGAAGGCAAGAAATCAAGAGGAGGAAGAGGAAGCTGTACAAAATTATGGGAAGGGAAAGCCAATAAACACGTTTTAACTCTGTATATGACAAAACAACTTTTAAAATCACTACAGTGACAAGGACTAAAGTGTGAATGACAACTGATAACAAGGCAGTTAAAATACAAGCTCAGCTATATAACTAGGCAGCCACTGCATGGAGATAGCACCTAGCCATGTGTAATTGTAAAACTGCCCTGTGAGGTCTCAATCCCTTTTTCTCGCTTCTGCCCACTCTTGGGTGGTTTGTGGAGGGTGCAAGGAGGTGATGGCTGTTAAACACATTTGCACCATCTACCGCAGGCAACTTGGGCCCAGATCCCCAAACCTTTTAAAATATGATAGTCACACATTGCTTGAGAAGCAGCCCTGACTGCATGCCAGTTTGATCTAGTCAGGTTAAAAAACAAGCATTACTTGTGTTGACAGTCTGGCTGTGTGAGCAACACCAAGAAGCGACAGCATCTCAGACATGTTGACATTGCTTCCTGAGCCACGTTAAAAGATATTACCACTTAACCTGCTGAGCAATGCTACAAGTCATACAATGCAGTAAATGTGCAGGTATGTCAGCAACAATTGCTGGCGGCCGGCTGGGAATAAGACACTGTGGTAGACAGAATGTTTCCCCCTGCCCTCCAAAGGCTATACTAAACTGTCATTGGCACATGCTTTTGAGGAATATCAGCTGTAGGATTGGCTCCAAGTTTGCTTCCCTATTGGTAAATTACGAACAAAGGGTGGTACTCAACTACGTCATGCTCAGAGTAGAAGCCTACTCTACCTCATTTGTCAGACCACGTGATTATGTTATTATATCCCTGGAAATTAGCCATATGAAACTCAAGTGTGTAGACATGCATAGGATTGTGCTGTATGCCTCTGGTCACCTCTGCTCTGTCCCTGCTCCTGCCAACCTAGCACTTTGAAAGCATGCCAGTGCAAGTAGATAAATAGGTACCGCTGCGGCAGGAAGGTAAACGGTGTTTCCGTGTGCTCTGGTTTTCATCACGGTGTCCCACTGTTCCAGAAGCGGTTTAGTCATGCTGGCCACATGACCCAGAAAGCTATCTGTGGACAAAGGCCGGGTCCCTTGGCCTGAAAGCAAGATGGGTGCCACAACCCCATAGTCGCCTTTGACTGGACTTAACCCTGCAGGGGTCCTTTACCTTTTTTTACCTTGTACACATGGACACAGCAATCTTAAATTGGTGGAACTCACACTAGCTTAAGTTAGTTCAAACTCCATTCAGGAGCAGGGCTATTGGCAGCTGAACCAGCCCATGCCAGACAGAGACAAAACAAGCCTTTAAAATACAGATTGACTTACACCATTCTTTTGGCCAGCCTATGTTCCACCAGATTGTCAGGTTACATGATTAACCTGAAGGAGGTTTGGAGTAGGTGTAACTCTGTCCTTGCCTCACCACACCCCCAGAACGCCCCTTTTGAGGGTGAGGGGTTATACCAGCTTATGTTCTGCTGACTTAAGTTCTGTTGTCTGAGCCCTGGCTGAAGCAGAATTGAGGGATTTATACCAGAATATCCCCAGTGAACCAGGCTGCAGGTGTTACAGTGGTGTAGCACTGACTGAACCCTAGCATAGCCTGGAGAGCCCAAGATCTACCAATTCCAAACTCACTCATCCCAGCAAATCTTGGGTTTGGATTCTGCTGTGAGCTAACAAATTAGATAAGCCAATGTAAATTTCTGGTGTTGTTTTTTTTTTTTTTTTTTTTTTGGAGGGGTGTACATTTAAGGTTTTTTGGGTGTAGCTTGCTTATTTCTTTATTTATACATTTTGTAGCTGCTTACCTATAGTGTGTGCATGTGTAATTTTTTAAAAATAAAACCAAATACAATTAAAATAACTTCTTATAAAAACACCACCGATATCACTGAAGCTATTTTTATTCATAAGCACCTACACATAGTTGCGCCATGTTCATAGCATTATATCCTACAGAGACTGAAATCCTCATAATTCCTTTTTTTGTAATCAGAATTTACTTCACTGGGGATTTGCACCAAAGGAATAATCCGATGCCTGGATGTGAGAAAAGGGGTGGGTGTGGGGATTTTGTCTAACTTCTCTCTTGACACAGATTAAAGGAAAACTGATGCTCTCTTGATGGAGGGTTTCTTAGCTACTTGGAGCATTGTTCAAACAGCCTTTGGACTTGCATCTTGCAGCTTCAATCACATAGAAAAGGGAGAGTTTCTGAAATCTTAAATATTGGATTAGCCGTTATTTCATTCTTAGCATGCTGTGAAAAATATATCCGGAGTTATTAACAATACCTTAGCATAAATGGTTATGCATTAAAATATGAAAGGTACCGCATAGCTTGTTGTGGCATACAGGTGAGAAAATGGTAGTGGCTTAATGTACAGCTTTAACAAATAAATAATTCCATGCTGCATAATGAGCTTCGAAATATATATTTCCAGCTCTGTGACTTAAATAGACCAACACCTAAAGAAAGATTGAGTGAGGTACTATTCTACCTGCACTTACAATTTATACCCTACCTCACCTTCCATTGCCATGTTGCAAAAACATGTTAGATTTCCATCCCTTACAGCTCAATCCTGGGGCTTACTCTCCTGTGTGAACACAACAACCTTTCCGCTTAAGTCTAATTAATTCATGAAGGGGTTAATGCCATAGAGTAAGCTGTACTGTCAGACATAGCTAGGTCATTCCCCCTCACCTTGGTAATCAAACTACCTGAAAAGCTGAGCATGTGAGAAAGCTAAATTACGGTAGTTGCTCCAGCTGAGCCAAATGGCTCTTACAAGCCACTCTTGATTTGCTACATGTTCCAATAATTTAGGAACTTTCACCACTGTAACTAAGCCAAGTTTTACTACCTCTACTGCTTTTTCTGAATGTTGTATGGAAAAGCACATGAATCTGACCTTTGCAGAGTTTGTAGGTAAACCATTTTTAGCCTACCCAGTGTGCGGTCTTTTTCTATGCCACCAGAAGATGGAAACTTTTGAAGGCACTTAGAAGGGCATAGTTTAAATATATTCCCATGCTTTACTTTGCTGCCTATTTTGTGATTTTAAATCTCTGCTGGAGTTCTGTCACCAAAGTGTTCCTGCCCCAAACTTGGATCTTGGCATCCAGGAATTCTCCTTTATTTCTGTATTTATTTTTTACTTGAACAAACATATATCATCTGCCCTGTTGCTCCTATAGACAATAGTTTGAATATTTTATCACTCTCAATGACTGTGTGCTGTAAATCTTTTACATGCAAGGGCATTCCTCTAAAACTCAGCCTGAAAAAACAAGCCAGCGATTACTGGAGGTGTCAGTCTAAGTTGTTATTATTAGGGTAAGCCTGGGGAATTGAACAAATTCCTAAGAGTGAGCTAAAAAACTGCTGCTTGGCCACTACTTGGCACTCCATTCAACTTGATGGCAAATAACATCATGGTCCGTGATAATAAATTGAAGTCCTTCAGGCTTTGCATGGCTGGGCATGATGATTGGGAGGGGCTGGATAAATATTGCGGGGAGAGCAACTGTTATGTGAAGTGCCCTGCAATTCACTGTGAAATAAGCATGCCTCAAAGGAGTATAGGCAGACCTGGCCTAACCCCAAAACCTACAGGTGCCCAGAAACACAGCCTGAGGAAGGAATAATTTTCCACATCCATGGCACATCAGTTTCCATTTTGCTCCAAGTTCTGACTTGCTGGTGGTGATTAGCAGACCCTCCAAGTGTCCCTATTTTCCAGGGACAGCCAGTGATTTACAGAAGCTGTCCTGGTTTCTGATTCGATCCTGGAATATCCAGCTTTTCCTTAGGATGCCCCTATTTTCGTTGGAGAGTATGGAGTTACGTGACCCCCAAGGCAAGGAGATAAGTAACTACGCAACCTTTAGAAGACATCTGAAGGCAGCCCTGTATAGGAAATGGTTTTTTAAATGTTTAATATTTTATTATGTTTTTATATATGTTGGAAGCCGCCCAGAGTGGCTGGGGCAACCCAGTCAGATGGGTGGGGTATAACAACTACTACTACTACTACTACTGCTACTACTATGGAATAGCACGTCCCTTTTTTCATTGGAGAAATGTTGGAGGGTACAGACTGGGAGTAGTGAGAGTGAAGACCTACCAGCAAATGTCCCAGTAATGGCTCACGTAAAGAAGTTATTTATGTAATTCAGACAATTCATATACCACTTAATAACAACTCTGTTTAAGTGGTTTTTGGCTCAAGATAGCAGGCCAGTGAAGAAATAGATAGTTCACTGACTTCCTCTCTTCCCAGCCACAGAATGCTTTCTGCTTTCTAGGTGTTCATGGTTGCAATTCTCCCTCTCTTCCTTTGCAGTTACAAAAAAAACGGTGAGGTTTATTTACCCATTTTCAGCATTCTTAGTCTTGTTCCCATTCTCTCCCAAGGACCAATAATGGAAAAAAAAAACCTAAAGGATGAGCTGTTGGTTTTTTTGTGGTTGTTTTTTTTAAAAGCCCCATGAGTTACGTTGAAAACCGTGAGCTAATTACATGCATCATCAGAATGAGAATCTCATTTCTGTGAAGGTGGTAGATGTCAAGCCACAGCAGGTGAACAGGCAGTTATTCCTAGCTTGTCTTTGCACTGGCTTTTTCCATTGGTTTAAACATGGTATTTAGCACTGTTAAATGGGCATCACACAGCAGAGTCCACAATCAATAGCTACTAAAACCAATTTAGCTAATGCAGTGAAGCTTCATTTTTAGTAGCTAGGAAACGTTTCATCAAACCATAAGGCAGAGCTGTGTGTACTCTGTACTAAATGTACAATTCTGCAACGCTAACTTTAATAAGATGCTAAGAAAATCCAGAATCTGTTACATGTGTAAATTATGCAAAACAAGTGAGAAGATTTGCATTCTTGCTTATTTTGCATTATTCATTGGCTACAGGGGACAGAAACCCTGTCCAATTAAAAACTAAAAACCTTATTTAACCATCCCTGTGACTTCTGAGATTCACACAATTCCAAACATACCTTTTCAGCCTTAAGACCAAGAAGCCTGACAGAAAAAAATAATAAAATTAAAACAAAAGGAAGCTGAATTTTGCAGCCAGCAGTGCATTCTGTGGCTTCTTATGTATTCCTCTAATATTATACATAGCCAGCTTCTGAGAAATTAAACTACCATCCTGCCATGAAAGAGCTTTCATGGTGGGCTTATTCCTGTATTTATCAACTTGCCCAGTTGGATGAATGCTTGAAATCAGATCACAGATTAAAAGTGCATATGTCTAGTGGGGTTTCTTTTTTAAGGCAATAGCTTTCTTGTATTTATTGGGCTGCTGTGATCTGTTGGAATGCCCCACCATAACCCTGAATATTCACTCTGACTATCTGGTTTCCTTGCAAATCTCTTCCTTTGGAGTGAACATAAGAAAAGCCTTTCTGGATCAGAGTAAAAGTCCATCTAGTCCAGTATTTTCTTTTCACAGTGGCCTACCAAGATGCTTGTGGTTAGCACAATAGCCCTAGCCTACTGCTGTTTCCTAGCAGCTGGTATTCTCAGAGATATGCTGCCTCTGATTCTGCAGGTAATATAGGCATCACTTCTAGTACTAAAGGCCATTATTATTATTACTATTACTATTATTATTATTATCATCATCATCATCATCATTATTAATAATAATACCCCACCCATCTGGGCGGCTTACAGCATACCTTAAAAACACAATAAAAACATCAAGCTTTAAAAGCAACCAAAATGGTCAAAGGCCTGGAAACGATGCCTTATGAGGAACGGCTAAGGGAGCTGGGCATGTTTAGCCTGGAGAAGAGGAGGTTAAGGGGTGATATGATAGCCATGTTCAAATATATAAAAGGATGTCACATAGAGGAGGGAGAAAGGTTGTTTTCTGCTGCTCCAGAGAAGCGGACACGGAGCAATGGATCCAAACTACAAGAAAGAAGATTCCACCTAAACATTAGGAAGAACTTCCTGACAGTAAGAGCTGTTCGACAGTGGAATTTGCTGCCAAGGAGTGTGGTGGAGTCTCCTACTTTGGAGGTCTTTAAGCAGAGGCTTGACAACCATATGTCAGGAGTGCTCAGATGGTGTTTCCTGCTTGGCAGGGGGTTGGACTCGATGGCCCTTGTGGTCTCTTCCAACTCTATGATTCTATGATTCTAAAAACCTCCGGAAACAGGGCTGCCTTTAGATGTCTTCTAAAAGTTGTGTATTTCTTTATCTCCTTCGCATCTTAAGGGAGGGTGTTCCACAGGGAGGGCACCACTACTGAGAAGGCTCCCTGCCTGGCTCCCTGTCACTTCGCTTCTCACAGTGAGGGAACCAGCAGAAGACCCTCGGAGGAGGACCTCAGTGTCTGGGCTGAACGATGGCGGGTGGAGGCGCTCCTGACCCTCCCTTAATTCTTCTAATCTTTTGAAGCCATCCAAGCTGGAGTAAATTCCATACTGTTTAACTATGTGCTGTGTAGTTAAGTATAGTACCTCCTCCTGCCTTTTCTGAAACTTCCAAAATTCATCTTCATTGGATAGCCCTGAGTTTTAGTGTTACGACAGGGTGTTTAGCCGCTTTTGTCAGACCATGTATACACCTCTGTCACATGTCCCCCTTACCTGCATTTTGTCTCAACTAAAAAGCCCCCAATGCTGTAACCTTGCCTCATAAACGTCTTGCTTCAGCCACTTTGATCATTTTGCTTGCCCTATCCTTTCCAGCTCTTCTACAGTGTCCTTTCTGAGGAGTATCAAGCAACTACACTGAGCATCCCAAGTTGGGGTCACACCATAGATTTGTATAATGGCTGTATGATATTGGCAATTTTATTTTCAGTTCCTTACCTTAATGGTCCCCAAATATGGAATTCATATTTTTCACAGCTGCCGCACACTGAGTAAGGTTTGTACTCTGAGAACATGGCTACCTTCATGACCTAACTCTAGGTGATTTATGAACAAGTTAAAAAGCACAGGGCCTTGAGGGGACTCCACTTTCTGTATCCCTCTATAGGGAGGATCGACTTCTTTTTAAAAACATACCAACAAAAAACAAAGTCAATATGTAAATACACCAAAATGACTAAATTGTGCTAGTAGGAAAAACTGACTTGAGGTCTCTGGATTTGAGGAGCTGCACGACAGTGCTTATACTTCAGTTCTCCAGACATGTACACAAATCAGTTTCTCCAAAGTTTGTGTTCACACATGCACTTGATAACAACAACAACAATAATAAGTATTATTATTATTTGTTTACTCAGCATTTGATGACTGAATGTGTGGACTGACTCCATTTAAAAGCTCTGCATCCTGAGATAATTTACTGCCAGTAAGGAGACACTGAAGTCTTCTAAGCTACTAGAAAGAGTAACAAGTAATTGTTGCTTTGTAAGAAACATCGGAAAGCATTGCCTCGATGCAGAGAAAGGCATAGACCTATAATGAAGAGGCTGCAGTATCTAATTGGGACAAGGTTCCTTTGTTTCACTTGCAAGTAATGAAGCTCCATCCATCTTGTACACATAAAATGCACATCCTTCTTTGTCATCGTGATATATTTCCATGTGTGAGCACATAAATAGTGATAATATATGGAAGGAAACTCTGGTGTGCAGCTGGCATGCATCCCAGTATACATAAACTTCTGATTTAAAACAATAAGGACATGAAGAGGATGGCAGGATGGAATTCTGTTGTTTCTAAATATGCTGGTGCAATTCATGGTTAGAGTCAATTAAAATGGAAACACTTTATTATAGGATTAAGGTAAAGAGTGTTTCTAATTGGGAAGCGCATACTTTGAATACATGCTGGTTCCTTGATTAGAGATATTCTTCTGTCTTTTGGTAAACATGCAAATTAGAGACTAGTTGGTTCCCCACAACTTTCCAGATTTTTCCCCTTAGTGGTGTTTCTTAGGATGCTTTTTAAGTCATGTCATGTAGATCTGTCCACTGGTATTAGTGTCTGCAGTACTTAGGCTGTTATGTTCATAGTATTCAAGTTAGAGTCCAAAAAATATGACAATCACAGCTTTACCTTTTAAACTAATAATCCACAGGCATGTAGGAATAAACTCTCTTGAAAACGCTGAGTTGAAATATACCTTAGAATTTTAGCATTGGAAGAGACCCCAGAGATCATCTGGTTTAACCCCCTGCAATGCAGTAATACACAGTTGCCCCATACGGGGATCGAACCTGCAACCTTGCCATTATCAGCACCATGCTCTACCCAACTAAGCTATCCAAAGAACAAGGCAGCTAACAAAACGGAATGTGTAAAAGTTCGATGTGAAACATACAAAGGTTATAAAATAAAATGGTAACAGAAGTAAAATAATGGCAAGGTTTTTTATATAAAAATACTGTACTACTATTTGTCGTCCCCCCCCCCCCAAAGAAGGCTTTCCTAAGAAGAAATGTTAAAGCATGAGCTTTATGGATATAAAAGCATTCCATGTTTGGGAGTGGGGGACTGGAAAGTTGAATTAAGTATGAGAAACAAAAATATCTCTGGTAAATTGCAGAACAAATGATTCTGGACTGCAGCTATGAATGAATGATTAGTGTAATATAACTAAGGCTATAATTGATAAATTGATCCCTTGGGACAGTTAATGGAGGACATAAAGGGGAAGGTTGTTCACTCTTGAGAAGGATGTCATTACAAGAAAATATGAAAAAAAAATTGCTCTTGTGTCATTTTGCAGAATATCTAGTATTATTGAACAGATAGGGTGTTCTGGTGCAGAACAGGTGTAGATATGGTATTTAATGATTGTCACATATTGAAAACTCAATAAAGACGTTTTATATGTTATACTATATTTCTATCCCACTTTCCCACAGAGTCCTGAAGGCAGTACTTTACATGCTACAAAATTGTCCCCATCTCTCCATGTTATCCTCACACCAATCTCCTAAATTAAGTTATGGCTGAGGTCATCCATTCATGGCTGAGAGGGGATTTGAATCCAAGTTTCCCAACTCCTAGTCTAATCGTAACTTCTACACCGCACCATTTTGTAAAGTATAAGAAACGTCTTAGGGTCGCAAATATAAAGCTGTGAATAAGAATCATCTGAGTGAGGTCTGGACTGGAGATGACTAAACAGAGCCAGACGTTTACATGTGAGCCAACATCCCTGAATGACATTTTTAAAAAAGGCCCTTATCTGATCATTCTCAACTCTATCTTATGTCTTGCCTCATATGGCTAAATATAGTTAAAATAGTTGATATTAAAACAGCTTCTAACATTTCAGTGCAATGAAATAAAGTTATTAACTGCAGTGGGTTTTAATAAGGACTTGAAAATGTCAGGAGTAGTAAAGGATGCAGCCAGAACATTTGGATCCCAGGAAGGGTTGAGGAAATGCAAAATGGGAACCAAGGCTGACATTTCAGTGGGTTTAGACGAGGTAGGGCCTACGCGGGGGACAAGATTCATAGCAAGTGTCAAAGGCCTACTTTTGGCTATATTGAATTTTAAATATCAAGGTAGGGAAATTGGCGCAATCCAGGAAATGTTAGTCACCACTAAGTCCCCTTGAACTCAGTGGAATCTAAGATAGCTGTGCCTGCAACTGAAGAAAGAAATGATTAGGAGGCAATACGATAGCCATCTTCAAATATTCGATGGGGTGTCACATGTTGGGAAATTTCCATTCCACCTTTAGTTACAGATATGGGATTGTTACATGTCACATGTCTGTTTACATTCCAGCACTGTTTGCTGGCGTAAGCGGAACTTCCGCTGTGTTTTAATGCTTTTGCTTTTCTCTCTCGGAAGAGACAGCAAGGAGAGACGACATGTTTCTTTGTCTTGCTTTATGTTTAATAAATCCGTAGTATATAGTATGTCTCCACAAGCCTCTTTCATTTCGCAGTTTGCTCTGCTAAGTAAAGTGTGCCCATGTCAGCAGACTTGGGTCACTGATTTATGTTGCACCAGAGGTTGAAGGATCTTTGCAGCATGATGGTTGGAAGGAGACGATCCAGCTGGGGGCTAGCCCGCTGGCCATTCAACCCCTGGATGCCGACATCACATAACTGATGAGGCAAATTTTCTGCTGCACCGAAGGACAGGACCTAAACATTTGGAAGAATTTCCCAATGCTACAAGCTGTTTGACAGTGGAACAGACCACTCTTGGAAGGTGGTGGACTCCTTCATTAAAGATTTTTAAGCAGAACTAGAAGGCTAGCGATCAGGGATGCCATAAGAATGGATTTTCCTGCTTCAATAGGAGGCCGGACTCCATGATGATCTTTGACCCTTCTTCCAACTCTTAAATTCCATGATTCTAATTCCCATTCCAAAACTTTAAGTGGAATTGACTGTGGTGAACTCTGACAGGACAGTTATTATGATTACAATTAAGTAAGTAAGTAATTGCCTCCTAAACAACCACCACAAGGCAATTTACACATAAGATAATTAAAAATGCAAACACTGTACAACAAATTTAAAACAAGACTAGTGGATACTCATTGATAAAGACCCATTTATCCAACAAAAATGTCTTCAACTGCTTCTGGAAAGTTCCACTAGTGGGCACCTGCCGTATCTCAACAGGAACACTATTTATTCCACATTATGTGCATTACGTGCAGCCACAGTAAATGCCCTGCTCTGAGTTATCGTGGAGCAGGCTTCTGAGATATTTGGAACTTGCAGGGAGAACTTTCCCACAGACCACAGTCATCTACTGGGTGCACCAGCTATATTTTAAGATTGCTTGTTGTGGCTACTTTGTAGACCTCATCATAGCTCCCCTCCCAAAAAAAATATAGGTATGCTCCTGAGAAATAATCACATTTGATAGATCACACTTGATTGGACTTGTTTGCGCAGGGACTATTAGAATAAAAGGCAGATACCGCATGCTAATAAACCAGAACAACATTCTGTTCTGTTTGCAGAGGCGGCGTTCTGTTAAGGAGAAATATTTTGGGGATGAATACTAATATACAGAAGCATTTTACCAAATACTTTATTCCCTTAGTGGGCATTTTAATGTATCAATCAATCAATATCCACAAAAACAACTTTGCTGCTTTCCAGCACCGTTCCCTCTTCCACTAAAGTCGGCTGGCATCTCAGCCCCATCAGCGGCCACCTAAAATTAAGCACTCTCATATAAATGTCAGCTCCACAGTCCCCATAACCTAATGCTGAATGAAGACTTTAACAACCTTTTTAGCCAGAACTGAGAGGAAAACATGATGTCTCTCCTTTTGGTACTTCTTCTCATTAGCTGATTAGTTCTGCTGTAAATCTCAATGGCTAGAATCCAAAGGACTGTGGAACTACTTCCAGGAGCTGCCCCCCCCAGAGAGGGTTTCTTCTTTATTGTTTTTAAATACAGTGGTACCTCGGGTTAAATACTTAATTCGTTCCAGAGGTCTGTTCTTAACCTGAAACTGTTCTTAACCTGAAGCACCACTTTAGTTAATGGGGCCTCCTGTTGCTGCTGCGCCGCCGGAGCACAATTTCTGTTCTCATCCTGAAGCAAAGTTCTTAACCTGAGGTAATACTTCTGTAACCTGAAGTGTATGTAACCTGAAGCGTATGTAACCCAGGGTACCACTGTAGTAGTTACCGCAACCCTCCATGCCATATGGCAAATGGCTTTTGAAACTGAGGGGGAGATTCAGAATCAGTTTATATGGTAATGGCAGCAAAGGTCGCAGTGCGAAACCTGTGCTCCTCCAGAGGTTGTTGTTGGACTCCCATTATTCCCAACCAGTAAGTGTGTGATGGGACTTGTAGTCCAACAACATTAGGAGGGCTACCAGTACTCTATATCGCGCGTAGCTGTTCAAGGAAGGGAGGCATTAAAAAAAGCATCTCTGCTTTAGGGATTATAGGGACGGAAGTCGTCAAAAAGATGATTACCGTAAGCTGTTTATGTATGTAACGACAGTAGCTGGGATTTCTTTATGCACAAAAATGAAAGGAAGAAGTTCCCAGCAAAGAAGAATGCATAAGTAAAGTGATGAACTATGCGAAATTGGCAAAGCTAACAGTCAAAATAAGAGAAGCTAATGACGATTGTTTTGTGGAAGAATGGAAGCCTTTTTTGGAATATATATATATATTTAAAAATCATATGATGAATTCGTGAGCAGGATTTGAACTACAAGCAACAGAAGGAATTAGAGATTATTGTATGGTGGTTGTGATTTAAGAGTGATTGTCAGGGTGCAGTAAGGGGGAAGAATTAATAACACCATGGAAAACAGGAGGAGAAGTCGATAAAACCAAAGGAAAAACATTATTGTGTTTTGGTGTGTATATGTGAAATTGTTGAAATTACAGACACCATCCAGTAGCCAAACCATAGTGGCACCTCCGGATGCTGCACCCCCCTGCAATCCCTACACAGATCTGGCTGGCACAGGGCACAAAACCACAGCTCGCCCCTATACACGAAGCCAAGCCAGAGCACAACTAAGTGCAGTACAGCCATCTTCTCAGAAAAACTCTTCACAAGCTCAAGAGGTCAAGACACGAAAGCTTTAGCAACTAATCCACACCTAATGACCCTCCTAAGTGGTACTCAGAATATCACTCAAGAAATCACTCAAGATATCCCTCAAGTAATTAATGAACAAAAGAAGAAAAGGCACACTAACCTGGGAACTTCCTCTCTGCCCAGAACGTTGGAGGCTATACACCACACCCCCTCAACAGTATTTATAGGAACTCAAACACTGAGATCCTGCTCTGTTCTAGTAACAAGAAGCCGAAAGCACCAGCCTGAAGATGACGAGTGAGACCTCGTCGAAACGTCGCCTAGACACCCCAACTCTTACACGGGAAGACACCCGAAGACACCAAAACCTGCATTCCTGTACCCGTGAAAATCTACGAAAGCATATATATATATATATATATATATATATATATATATATATATATTGCTTTCGTAGAGTGAGACCTCGTCGAAACGTCGCCTAGACACCCCAACTCTTACACGGGAAGACACCCGAAGACACCAAAACCTACATATATATATATATATATATATATATATATATATATATATATATATCCACTATGCAAGAACAACCCCTTTCCAAGAACCTAAGTACCTCTATAAATCCCAGACAATATTTCTTCTCATTATCTCAAACTATGCTATACTATAAATCAGGTCTGCACAACTTTCTACCCAGCCAAACATAGCCCACCAGCTATATATATTGTGACTGGCTCGATGTTTTGACAACTCCCTTGTTTTTGCAGGCAAGTTTATCTAGGCCTTGGGGTTAGGCTACCATGGTGTGGGCGGCGGTTGGCTCAGAAAGACAGCCTTTTAATCCTCAACCTGATTTACTGAGCAGGGCCACAAATGTGCTTGGCGATTTACAGAGAAATGTAAGCCAAAAAGTGAGGTCCCTGCCCCAACGAAATTTCGTCCTCAGATTCAACAACAAGAGTAGACCACAGAGGGAGGAAGACCTGTGGGAAGGGGTTGAAGATAGAAGAGCAAGGCTAATGCCGAATAAATGAGAGCAAGTTATTTATTAATTATTTTAAGATTTATAAACTGATTTACAGCCTGAGACCAATGTGGTGGGCAACAAGTTAAACATAAGATAAAATCTCCAAAGCACAAATTTTAAAAACAATTGAAACAATTGTCACAAACTCTAAAAGCAACAAACCTATTCATATACACTGTTTTTTAAAACAACAACAACACACAATTGCTACAGATGTACAGTTAATATTTTATAAGTGACTGGGTCACACCTCAGGGAAAGCCTTTTTTAAAAAAATAATAATCAGAAGGTACCTAAACATTATGACGCTTGGTGCCTGATTCATTTCAGCTAGAGGACTGGGGCTGCGACATGAAAAGCTCCTAGTACCTATGGGGCATGCCGTATTCTCAGCAGTGCCCCATCTGAGGAGTGCCGTTGCTAGGCAAGAATATATAGGGGAAAAGCGGTCCCTTAGATAACATGGTCTGAAGTTGTTTAGGGTTTAAAGTGCCAGAGGAAAATATTGAACTCCACCCAGTAGCATATTGGGAATGTGTTTAGCTCCCACAGCAGAGGTGTTATAGGGCATTAACAGGACAACCTGTTCAACAATCCAGCTGCTGCTTCTGGTTTAAGGTGACACTTTGCTCCAGATCCCATATTGACCACGCCCAACAGCTTCATATAGGTGTTAAATAGCACTTGGGACAAAATAGTGCCCCAAGGCACCCCATAACACAAATGCCATGCCCCAACATTACAATGAACATTACAACAGCATTCTTTCCAACATTTCTCCAGTGAATTATTATACAGTCATACCTCATGTTGCTTCGTGTTACGTTCTTGCAGGTTATGTCCCGCGGCAACCTGGAAGTATCGGAAAGGGTTACTTCTGGGTTTCACTGCTCGCGCATGCGCAGAAGCACAAAATGATGGCACACGCATGCGCAGAAGCGGCGAATCGCAACCCGCACGTGTGCAGACGTGCTGCTGTGGGTTGCGCTCTTTTCATGTTGCGAACGGGCCTCCGGAACGCATCCCGTTGGCAACCAGAGGTACCACTGTATGGGGAAAATATTAAGAATAAGAATAAGAATAAACAATTTTATTATTTATACCATGCCATCTGACTTGGTTGCCCCAGCCACTCTGTGTGGCTTCCAGCATATTAAAAAAAACATAATAAAACATTAAACATAAAAAAAAATCCCTATACAAGGCTGCCTTCAGATGTCTTCTAAAGGTTGTATAGTTGCTTATCTCCTTGGCTCAGGGGTCACGTAACTTCATACCCTCTGCTGAAAATAGGGACATCCTACCATACCCTCCAATGTTTCTCCAAAGAAAATAGGGACACCTAAGGAAAAACAGGAAATTCTGGGATCAAATCAGAAACTGGGACGGCTTCTGTAAATCTGGGGCTGTCCGTGGAAAATAGAGACAGTTGGAGGGTCTGCTACAGTCTAGAACCAACCCTATAGGTAACATCAGAACCATGGTAAAACAGTGCTCCCCAAACACCCACCCAACATACAGTCATACCTCATGTTGCTTCAGGTTACATGTTTTTGGGTTGCACACCACGGGAAACCCGGAAGTACTGGAATGGGTTACTTCTGGGTTTCGCCGCTCGTGCATGTGCAGAAGCGCCAAATTGCACCGGCGCAGATGTGGTGCTCCAGCTTGCGAACACTGCGAGTTGCAGACGTGCCTCTGTCACGGATTATGTCCGCAACCCGAGGATCCACTGTATTCAGTCCAGGAGAATACCATGGTATAGAAAGCCACAGAGAGATTCTATGGATGTACTCATAGAAGTCAAACAGATTGAATTCAGTGGGTCTCGAAGGTAACCATGCAGAGGATTGCAGCCTGAGGCTTTGTTTCGACTTGGAAATGCGTAGTAAGAAGTTAAGCCAAAGGTAATAAGCTCACCTGTACTACATCTGACCTTGCCAAATTTAGTCAGAAGAATTATAGTTCAAGAGTCCCTAAAACATACTTGTCCATTTTACATCTGGTGCTCAAGAGCCATTAGGTGTCCTGTGTAAATTGTAAATTGCCTTTGTGGGAGCAATTAATTTACATATTTGGTCTGCAATGATATTTCCTGAACTGCAGTCATAAAGTTTCACTGAATGCCTTCTCTTTCAATCTCTCCCCTAGCCCTGTGCTCTTTCTCTTGTAATCTGTCTTTTCATCATATAATTAGTGCACTTAAAATCCATTTCCTTGCCATTTCTTTCATTTATTACAATCACCCACTGCCTATGGAACCACTCCTGTTTAAAGAAGGGGTGTTTAACATTTGATACACGCTTTATATTTTCCATGTTGTATTCAAGAGACCTGGAACACAAGCCTGCTGGACTTTTTTTTTTTTTGCAACAGTAGTAATCCTGCTTGGCATTTCTGCACATCATAACTGTACTGGCCCCTGGTAGCTCTGAGGTTATTTTGGATTCACTCTGGTGGGGTTGAAGTGACATGATTTCCTTTCTGCCAGTCACCATTGGCCCAGCAGCTTGTCACTCAGTGCAATTCCTCCTCCAAGGATGGAGAGGTGAAATACAGTGGTACCTTGGTTCTCAAATGCCTTGGTTCTCAAATGCCGAAAACCCAGAAGTAAGTGTTCTGGTTTTTGAACATTTTTCGGAAGCCAAATGACCGATGCGGTTGTTGGCTATTGTTTCTGGGCACCTGCACCAATCAGAAGCTGCACCTTGGTTTTTAAACATTTTGGAAGTCACCTTTCTGTTATGGCCACTTCTGTATAATTTCTCTGAGAAAAGTAGCAATTTATGTGTGCAGCTGCCACTCTCAACTAAAATGGCTACCTCTCAGCCTGGAAGTGAATATTCAGAATGCATAGAGCTTCTAATTGGGATAAGTAACAAATTAAAGGAAAATGCCTAAATGTGTTGCTAGCATTTTAAAAGCTTAAAAAGGAATCTTCCAGATTCCAGCCACTACATTTTCCTACAAGTCTCATCTGATAGGAGTAGATCATACTGCACCAAAGCTTATGCCAGGGGTGAGGAACTGAATTCAGTCAGTGGGCCACATGCTTTTTTCCACACACACACCCATGGGCCCAAGTGTGACAGATGTCAATCACCTGATGTCACAACAATGTCAGGTGGCCAATTCCACTTCCAGAAACACTTCCAAAATACTAGCAAGCAGCTTTGTATCATAATAGATTTGTTGCCCTATTGGGTGCTGCAGGATTGCTATAACAGACCTAACACAACTTATCTTCCCAGGAAATTAAGCATCTCATCTCCTGAAACCAATTGTCTCATTGCGTTCATGGTTGTGGGTAGTTGTGATTCCCATTCATTCAGTAACACCAACAGTAAAGCCATCATCTAATTTCATACTGCCTGCCATGACTGAAAGCAGCAAAAGTTAGTATCTGGAACCCTCCTTTAGGGGTGGTTGCAAAAGATGAGGAACACTAGACAAGGAGTTTGTCTGTCTAGTTGCTACAAACTGTAACCTGGGCATTCAAAATTCTGTCTGTGCTCTTGCCTTTTTTTCATGAAAGTCAAATATCCCAAATTGTAAACAAAATGTGGTGATTGACAGAGGAGATTGACAGTGATCAGCAAAGCTCTCTAGTGCCCTTAAGGCACTCCAGAAACTTTCCTACTAAACAACTGAGAATGTAAGCAACTGATATCGTATACTCAAAAAGGGAAGCACTTCAAAAAGCAGGTACTGAGGTTTTCTTAATGACCCCACATACAGTAAGAATTTGTCTGCCAGAGTAAATTGTATATTTAATGGACTAGGTGATGTGCTACCAACTGGGAAATCTGATGTGTTAAGCATCTAAATTCAATGCAAAGAGCACTAGAATGATATGGACTTTTGGAACTAAACGATTACGTTCGTTAAATTTGCATGCTACCACTGTTTAGAATTACACCATGCAGGAATGTTTTTTTTACTGCGTTTTGAAACCTCCGGATCAGAATTATTTAGCACTTTTATTGCAGAGTGTGGAGAAAACCCAGCTGCTAGCATATATGAAAGCTGCAGTGTGGACAAAGTGTATATCCATGCAAGGTTTAATATGCCCAAAAGTGCTATCCACATTTAATTTTTTAAAAAAAATATATATCTGTGTACTGGTGCCTTCATTTGCACCTTTAGCAAGGTAATCATAACATTTCAACCCAGATTTGCTTGTGGGGTGTTTATATGTCTTCCTGTTAAGTCAGTTACAGATAGGTAGCCGTGTTGGTCTGCCATAGTCAAAATAAAAAAATTCCTTCCAGTAGCACCTTAAAGACCAACTAAGTTAGTTCTTGGTATAAGCTTTCATGTGCATGCACACTTCTTCAGATACAGTGTACCTGTTAAGTCATTCATTCTTCCCACACTTCTCTGTGAATTTCCCTGTCATTTTCTTAATCCCAAAAACGATTTCTTTTTTTACTTAGATTTATTGCTCTGGAGTGACAAAGCCCTTTAATCCACTTTAATTTTGCAAACCTCTAATTCCAGTATACTCTTGAATCCCTGCTACAGAATAATGTTATGAATTTGCAGGCGGTAAACTGTAGGCCAGAGCCTGCCTTCTAATATCTGGATACAGCACTATACCCTCCAACATTTCTCCGATGAAAGTAGGGACGTCCCATTCCATAATGATGATTTTTACATGAATGCAGAAGGAATGTTTGTTGTACATCTTGCCTTGCCAACAAATCAGAATGGACATTCAGTAAACACCGGGTGCAGTCTAACCACTTCATAATCTTGCTGCATGCAAATCAGGATGAATGTTCCAAAAGCAGAGAAAGCAGTCTTAGGAGAAAGGGGATTGTGGGAAACTTCATAGAGGGCAAATGGGACTGCTTTCAGGAAGGGAATAGCTGGAAAGCCGGGCTGTGGGAGCAAGGAGACCAGAATGGAGTTGTGGGAAGAGAAGGATATTAATTTGAACTCATGAAAAAAAATATTTGCCTAATCTCTATATTTTTTTTATTATTAGCATCATCATCATCATTATCATCATTAAATAATTATTAAAACTTTATGAGCTGGGGGGGGAAAGGATTCAGGAGAACATTTTCCCTGCTAATTAAGCCGTTTAGAAGTCGTTCATAGAAAATAACCTTGGCAGAATTTTATGTCAGAATTATAGCTCACACTATAACACTCAGACCAAGTCCCCAGTGCATTTATTTCATGTCATTTTTTTCCTTGTTGAATATCTTGCTACATGACCGGAAGAGTGCTCTGGGTCTCATTTAATAGTCCCAGAAAGGCTGGAGGAGGAAAAGCCACATTTTCTCCCCCCCCCCCCCCGCCCAGCGAAAAGAACCTTGATTTTTGTATGGCTGGCTGCTATCTCTCTTGTGTACTTTTATGAAAATGGCATCTCAGGGGCAGGGAGGCTGCATGTAATTGGCAGGAAAAGTCTACGGAACTGATGTTAACTTTCAAACTCGAACGACGGCTTGCGGGCGGGGAGGGCAGTTTAGGCCCTGATTAATGGCTCTCCTCTGCAGCGCTCAAGGCTGCGGTTTGGTGGACATCACAGATTTGCCTCTCCGTGTACCTTTGATCATGAAGCATGAAGGTTATTCCCTTGTGCATCTTGTGCCGTAAGCACATTCGTTTCTAGAACTGTAGATTCTTGCTGCTCCGTCAGCTTTTCAGCAGTGAAATTAGCTGTTACAAATGCAGTTGTAGTAGAGGTCATTTCATGTCAGGGTGGGTTTCGGGAAGGGGGGGGGAGAAAGAGTTGTCATCTGTCTGCTGTGTAAAAGCTAAATGTATCATGGGAGAGGGCTTTGACAAGTCCGTGCCTTTTGAAAGTAGTAGCCTAACATTCTGGAGCAAACCCCATTGAGTTCCAGGGAGCTTTCATGATCTACATCCCTGGAGAGCATGGCATTCAAGTCAGAAAAATAAGTATATAGATAAGAGATTAAGTGTTTCGCCAATGCTGGGCTTGCAGAAATAAATGTAAAACCTAGGCTTAGCTGTTCATTTCTATTTATAGGCACTCATGCTATTTTATTTATTTATTTATTTATTTGCTAGTACATTCTAATCTATGTGGATTAAAAGTTTATCAAGTGGTTTATACATTATTTTTTTAAAAAATAAATGTCCTGCGTCTGGGTTATTTGGGATGCTAGTTCATGAAGCCAAAAGAAAAGGTGCGACCTGTCAGTAGAAGGTCTGTTATACTAAGTTGAGACTATCAGAGGTTTCCCCCCTCCCCCCGACACCCAGTTTCTTATTTATGCTCCTTCAGTCTCATACCCTGCAACTTCACCAATCCATCCTGTACTCACTGCTTTTGGTCTCATGAGATTAACTATTAAGTTAATAGCTGCTTTAGAAGAAAACGAGGGGTTTGCTCCATGGATAGTGTTATGACTGGAGCAGCTTGCCTGGTGGGGCGGAGCCATGCTGAACTTCGCCCCTCCAAAAAAGACAAATAAATGCATACAGATGCCTCCCTGCGGTCTTTAGGCTGAAATTGTGTACAGTGGTACCTCTGGTTACGAACTTAATTCATTCCAGAGGTCTGTTCTTAACCTGAAACCATTCTTAACCTGAGGTACCACTTTAGCTAATAGGGCCTCCTGCTGCTGCCGCACAATTTCTGTTCTCATCCTGAGGTAAAGTTCTTAACCCGAGGTACTACTTCCAGGTTAGCAGAGTCTGTAACCCAAAGTGTTTGTAACCTGAGGTGTTTGTACTGTACTGTATTTCTGTATCTGCGTTTCTGTATCTGCCGCTTCCTTCTTGCCAAGCAGTTGTCACAGTGAGTTTTCCTTGAAGGTGATACAGTGCTACTCATTTCCTATTTGCCACCAAGCCTCTCCAGCCAGCGAGAAATGCTGCAAGGCATAAAGTGAAGGCCCTTGTCAGTCGACTTGTTTTGGAAACCACTGAACCCCTCTTGTCAAATCATTGCTAGTCTTCTCACACACAGCCAAGCCTTTCGTGTTTTTGTGGAGGAGTCTGAGTCATGGGATATGCATCGCTGGAGCTGCTGAATCCCCACATGCCTCTTGCAGCCAGCCACCTCTATAATGATTTTACTTGGTAAATAAAACAAATGTGACTGCTTCTCAGTACCGGAGAGCTTTGTTTTCAGTCAAAGAAGTGCTTCTGAATAGTTAGCACAGAGTCATATGGTATGTTTCCGGGCAGAATTCAGAGTGTTGGTGCTGACCTTTAAGGCCCTAAACGGCCTCGGTCAAGTAGACCTGAAGGAGCATCTCCACCTCCATCGTTCTACCCGGACACTGAGGTCCAGCACCGAGGGCCTTCTGGCGGTTCCCTCACTGTGAGAAGCCAAGTTACGGGGAACCAGGCAGAGGGCCTTCTTGGTAGTGGCACCCGCCCTATGGAACGCCCTCCCACCAGATGTCAAAGAGAAAAATAACTACCAGACTTTTAGAAGATGTCTGAAGGCAGCCCTGTTTAGGGAAGCTTTTAATGTTTGACAGACTATTGTATTTTAATATTTTGTTGGCAGCCACCCCGAGTGGCTGGGGAAACCCAGCCAGATGGGCAGGGTATAAATAATAAATTATTATTGTTGTTGTTATGGGGAACAGGGTCTCTTCCCCCCCCCCCATATTTCCAGTGTTAGGGAGGGAAATTTCCACATAAATCACCACAGTTTGAAATTGGTATATGGGTAACTGAGAAAAGAAAAACAAAATCTCAGTCTAACTGGGAGAGTTATCCCCCACCCCACCCAGCTTTTAGTGAAAAATCTTTGGCTGTTGATGGTCACCGTTTTGGAATATATTTTTTAAAAAAACTTCTGAAATTGAATATTAGATACAGTATTTGTGTATTAAATAATCAGTAGTCTTAGGAAACAATGCTTTAACATTTAAAACTTCCCCTTCTTCCCCCAGTTAGGGTGACAGATTTGTCATTGATAGTTGGTGGTTTTCCCCCAGATACTCTGAAATTCAAAACTGGGATGGAAATTAAGGAAATACAAGTAAGACCTGCGACAAGATATTGCTGTGTGGACTGTGCTCCTGTTCAGGATTTCCTTCTTCAGGATACTATATTCTGTGCCCTCCACAATTTTCTCTAAGCAACAGTCAGTCATTTTGTGCCCACATACAGTACCTTGGGTGGTTTATATACAATAAATAAGCAGGGAGTGAAAATCGACATCAGAAACAAAGGGGAATAAAGAAAGACCTCAAAATCTGCTGCCCCTGTGGATCTTGCCGCCTGAGGCGGTTGACTCCTCTTCTCTTCCCTTCCCTGACTCTGTCTGGCACTGGAAAGACTATAAATATGGGTGCCAGGTGAGCCGCTTTGGAAGACTATTTCATAACTGGGATTGTGATTGCTGAAAAGGGGGCAAGTTCAGGAAGTATGAAGTTCTGCAGGCCATAACACATGGTTGTTGGACAGTATTCAGCTCAATAAGTTATTAGCTGGCCTGGTCTATAAAATGAAGCTTTGTCTATGCAAGGCTTATGCAATCTACAGGTGCAGTACATATTTTTGTATTCACTTTCCAGTGCCACTGTACTTCATCTTGCCCTGTCCATGCATAAAATATGTAACAGCCGAGGGTTCTTTTTCATGCTCAGTTAATGTCATGGGTTTCTTTGAGCAAGATGGGGCCATCATTGTATAGAGTCCCAGGTTTTCATAGGGTTTCACTTGGATAGGTAGCTAATCTTGCAAATGGTTTCTTCTTTCTTAAGTTTGGATTTTCCTCCAGTCTTTTCCAAGTTCAGCCCACCAGCTGATTCTGCTGTCCTGAACAAGCAACACCTTCTGGTCAGCAGGTGGCACTAGACAAAAAGGTATTTAATAACAAGTGATGGTCCTCTTAGCAAAGAAACCTTTATATTTTTGCTATTGTAGTTCTTGGTTTCAGCTTTGTCAAAACCTTATTTCAGATGAACTGTGATACCAGAGTCTTGTACATCAATAAGGAGAGACCAGGAATTGGGCAACCCTGTCATCTGCATGGACTAAGTTTCCAGAGAAAGGAACATAATAGTTTAAAGCCTGACTTGATCAAAGCAAACAAAACTGTATTCATTGTGTGTTGTGGGTAACTGTTTAATCCTAAAATAAAATAACATAAATGTTATGCATATCAAAACAGAATCTAGGAAAATAGGAGTGTTGCAATCACAGCCATCACTCGTACCCCCCACCCATAATGGTTTGTTACACGTTATCTCCAAGTTATCTCAAAAGTATCCAATTTCCAGAAGCAGGTGATAAGGAAAGCTATCCAATTGGAGATGAAAGCCTTTATATCTTCAAATAGGCTATCTTTGCTTATCATGGCGTGAGGATATTTCTTCACTTTGCATTTTCCAGACAATTATTGCTTGATCCAGACAGTTTTAAGGGATTAATTCTGGATGTAAAAGCAGCTAAGAAAGTTTCCCCCCCTGATTAATTGCCCTGAATACTGATAAAAGGAACTGATAACACTAATAACCTGTCCATAAAGGAGTTTAATGACAAATCTAACCATGCAGGCAATTATGGAGGTAGGGGTGATTTAAAATGTTTCCCAAACACGTTTATGTGGGTGTTTTGTCTTCCTCACTATCCATATAGAAAAGCCAGTTCCCAACATTCTGTCACACTCTAATATAACCAGGAAACAGTAACCAGAATTAGGCTGTGCTGGTGAATGGTTCAGGCATATACTCCATGCCTCTCCTGCCCTTAAAGGCTGAGGTCAGGAGCAGTGTTAGAAACTCAGAGATATAAATTAGGCACCAAATGGCCCCTTAAACCAGGATTACATTCGCAGAACAGAATACCTTGTTGCCAAATTTGGGAGCTAGACAGCTTCAGTACAATTTTTGGTTCCTGAAATTCATTCTGATTGTGCAGATAAAATATAATAGACGGCGTTCTACAGGATGTGTTGCTAGTGTGTGAAAACAGTCAAGACCCAAGGATCCCCAGGCATAAACTTCCAGATGGTGGAGACATCAGGTGCCATCCTGGCACTCAAACATCCTCACTTGGTCGCAAAGGGTTGATAGCGAGGTGCAAAATGCACCTATTGCCTGGTGAATTTCGAACGCTGGTCAGGAGGGGTGGAGGGCATATTTAGTCTCACGCCAGTAGTGTAACTAAGGCAAGTCAGGATCAGCCCTTTCCCATTTGACATGGGTGAGAACTGACTTGAACAGGACAGCTGCATGAAGTAGCGGCTCTGGAACTGCAGCATCTACTCCACTTAAGGTTGGTTTTAATTAAGCGGTATATAAATTGTTGAAATAAAAATAAATAAATGGGAGGCCTGCCAGAGATGGCAAGTTTATGAACCGTTCACATTTCTGGTTATGGAAGCTTTATGAAAAAGTAGTTCTGTAATTAATGTATTGGTATTGGGCATAAAATTGCTGTAAGTGTATTTTTATAATTTGGGTACTGTATTCTGCTCAGTATTAATTATTTTTACATAATTTTCTTGCTATAATGGCCAGCATTAAAATGTAATGATAAACAGATAAATGAAAGGGGTGTAATAAATGAAAGAGCTGTAGAGGCAGCAACCCAATACAAAATCTCAGCCTAGGAAATACCAGTGGGTACGCAACCCATTGTAGCTCTTCAGAGCACTTATTAGTTGTAGAATTTCTGTCCTGCCCAGAGGCTCTCAAAGTAGCTTACAATAATTATTAAAACGATAAGATCGATGGGGGGGGGGGAGAGCACAAAGAAACAGAACTCTTCAGTACCATATGAGGTTAAAACAAGAGTCTAATAATTGTACAATCTGAAAAGGCCTTGGCAGATAAAGTGGTTTTCACTTTGCGCTGGAAAGTCCTCAGACTCATTGCCAGACAAGCTTCCCTGGGGAGAGAGTTAAAAAGTATAGCCCAATCTCAGATTAGGAGTGGGGAGAAATTAGGTTTTGTTTTCATTCTAAAGTGAACCTAACTAATTCACACTTGAAATGCAACCCAAACGTAGCTGTCTTTTGAATCCCACACTTCTTTGACTTTTGTGATGCAGTACAAAAAGTGCAGCCTACAAAATGTATATATTAGAAGGAAATGTGTATTAAAACGCATGCAAAAAAGGGTGCGCAAAAATGCATATATTAGTAAAAGCATACAAAATGCATTACTGTATATATGGGGAACTTGCTTGCAAAAGCATGT
The DNA here is from genome assembly GCF_964188305.1 of Podarcis bocagei. NCBI lineage: Eukaryota > Metazoa > Chordata > Lepidosauria > Squamata > Lacertidae > Podarcis > Podarcis bocagei. Next base: position 31,814,393 of record NC_138143.1, read on the forward strand.
ACCTTAGGCAAAACTGAACATTAAAATGCTGACAAATCTTCCTGGGGATGGATGGATAGATAGATAGATAGATGATAGATAGATAGATAGATAGATAGATAGATAGATAGATAGATGATAGATAGATAGATAGATAGATAGATGATAGACAGTGATAGATCAGATTGATGTAGAAATGTCATTGTAACATCTTAATTTAGAAGCCTAAATTAATCCATCCCTTATCTCAGGTCAACCTGCCTCATCTCCCAAGGTGAACACATTGGTGCAAGGAAAAAATAGGTATAAAAGGAGAATTCCTAGTTTCCAAGATTTGTGGCAAGAACTCCTTGGGGAGAACCACTCGTATTAGTTAGTGAACAGCTGCTACCACCTGCCCCTTCCCAGAATGCCCTTGACACAGTGTCATTCTGGGGGGGTTCTGGGAAATGAATGGCAGGTGCCATTCTTTTGTGGCGGCCACCAGACAACTGCTGTAAATATATTTACTGTTCATCCTTGCTGAAAACAGGGCCAGGGACAGGTTTTGGGGAGGCACTGGGTATCCCCACCCACTCCTCAACATCACTATTGCTACTGCTAGAGAAAGAGGGCACAGTGAGAAAGATTTATCACAGCTTCTAATTGCTTGCTCTTCTAATTGCTTGATCACACAGGATCAAACAAGACGTTCAACTTAATGCTAAGAGGGGTGTGCATGTGTAGAAAGAGGTCTGCTCATGCAACTGGGCTTCCCCTCCCCTCCCCCCACTTGCCCTCTAAACACATGCTGGAATTTACACTAACACCCCCCCCCAGCAGATTTAGGGGGCGCAGAGGGCATGCAAGGGGAAAGTCCATTGTGTGAGTAGACTTGTTTCTATGCATGCAACATATTAGTTGAGTCCCACCAATGATTTTTAATATGTAGCCTGCATCTCTATGTGTGTGTGTGTTCCCCCACCCAACTCTTTTTTAAAAAATCCATTGTTTTTCAATGAAGTTCATCTCAAGGAACATGAAATCCCTGATAATTCACCCACATCACAGCTCCATGCTTTGTGCTTCTTCTCAAACTTTCTACAGTTGTTTTCCATTTCGTCTTTCACATGGAAGATTTTCTAGCTACTGCAGGTGGGGGGTGGGGGGGAATAATCCAAATAACAGTTTTTATTTCCTCAAAGCAGCAGCAAAAGAAAATCAGTCTCCTGGACTGTAATACAATTGCAAAATTTCAGGGCTTTTCCTCCCTGCTGTTCTCTCTTTGAACTTTTCACTAAATTACTATTTTCAGATCTCTGGGGGAAAGATCTGGCAAGTTACAATGACATCTCTTGGCAAGCACTGTCTTCGGAAGCGTGTACCTGTCAAAATATGTGATGAATTCAAATGGCCTCAATGGAAGGAAATGTCATTCGATTGTCATCATGACAAATTATATCTCTGCATGTAATGGATAAAACTTTATCCCAAGAATCAAGAAACTTTATGTGTGTGTGTGTGTGTGTACACACACACACACACACAGATTATCCCCCCAGGGGTTGGCATTTGCAGGGCTGGGGCGGGGGTACTGTCTTTGAAATTACTCTCCATTCCTCTGACATGGCCAGACTTCTTTCTCTGCTGCTGCTTCTCAGCTGATTTCTGTATCCTGTAACAGTGTTCGGTTCTCTATTTATTTACTTGTTTGTTTGTTATTATATATAATATAATAACAAACAAATTCACAAGTAAATAAATAGAGAACCAAACACTGTTATTACAGAACCCTATTTTTTGTAAAGTTAATTATTATTTCCATTTTATAATGTACATAAAGCAGAGAGAACGATTCTAACAATGGACAAAAATTGAAATATGAAACACAAAACTATAAAATAGGCGTTTAGAATGAGTAGTTGCACATGAGTTAAAATAATAGAGTTCAAGTCATGAAGTTATCAGGTCATCAAATATAGTTCCAGAAGTACTGTTTCGGGGCGGGAAGGTGGGGGGGACTTCCCGAATGGAGTAATTGTGCCCCTAAAGGACCAGGTGTGCAACTTGGGAGTCATTTTGGACTCACAGATGTCCATGGTGGCACAAGTCAGTTTTGTGTCTGGGACAGCTGTCTACCAGCTCCATCTGGTATGCTGGCTGAGACTCTACCTGCCTGCGCATTGTCTCACCAGAGTGGTGCATGCTCTGGTTATCTCCTGCTGGGACTGCTGCAATGCGCTCTGTGTGAAGGTGACCCAGAAACTACAACTAATCCAGAATGCAGCAGCTAGACTGGTGACTGGGAGCGGCCGCAGAGACCACATAACACCGGTCTTGAAAGACCTACATTGGCTCCCAGTACGTTTCTGAGCACAATTCAAAGTGTTGGTGCTGACCTTTAAAGCCCTAAACTGCCTCGGCCCAGTATACCTGAAGGAGCATCTCCACCCCCATTGTTCAACCTGGGCACTGAGGTCCAGCTCTGATGGCCTTCAGGTGGTTCCCTTACTTTGAGAAGTGAAGTTACAGGGAAGCAGGCAGAGAACCTTCTTGGTAGTGGCTCCTGCCCTGTGGAAAGCCCTCCCATCAGATGTCAATGAAATAAACAACTATACAACTTTTAGAAGACATCTGAAAGGGAAGTTTTTAGTGTGTGGTGTTGCATTGTGGTTTTATATTACGGATTATGCTGGGAGCTGCCCTGGTTGCCTGCAGTAACCCAGTCAGCAGCATATAAAATTATTATTATTAGGATGACATCAGCGAGGCCAAGAGAGCGGTCACGTTGCCTGGGCAGCCCAGGGCCTCCATGCACACTGACTAGGCTTGCACTTGGGGAGTTCACTTCAGTGCCAATAACACAGCAGTTTGACTTTCTCCCCAGAGGCACTCTTTGTTTTCTCTCGAGACAGATGGATGCCAACCACAGATATCTTTTCAAGTGGCTTCATAGAATCATAAATTAAATTAAGCAATAAAGAGTACAATTTAGAAACTAAACTCCCCCCTACCTATTAGGCTCAATAAATTTTCAAATTGTGTTAAAATGGAACCCCATTATAATATTATAATAACATAATAATAAACAAGGATATAAGAAAACAAAAGAGATCAGCAGTAACATCAAGCAATAAAGCATCATAATACCAATGTATTAAAGTCCCATCAAAAACATCATGAAACAGCAGGTTACTGACTAAATGCTAGCCTAAATATTTATTTATTTGAAATCTTTATATACTGTCCTTCAGTGTGTGTGTGTGTGTGTGTGTGTGTGTGTGTGTGTGTATCTCCCAGGGTGATATACACAAAGAATGAAAACAACAATATATTACTACGTAGCAAATTATCCACATTAGAAACCCATCAGTATTTTCTTCAAAATATATATAAAAAATAGCATATTATCGGATATCAGAATTGAAAGCCAGCAAATAACTGGGTGAGCAAATGGGGTTTTAAAAAGCTAGATGTATGTGTATATGTATGAATGTTGTGAACATTTGCGGGGGGCGGGGCGTGGATTGAATATATAGAGAGGTAAAACTTCACAAACAGAAAACTTTCCTGTGACTTTCCTACGTATTATTAACAAATTATGAATGTGTATTGTTAGTTTCGTAGCCGAAGATCTTGCCAGAAGCTAGGAAGACAGGGACTCTTATCTCTTTGTGGAACTAAATATAGTTACAGATTATCAAGATGTTTTTTCTTTCTTATTAAAACACTTTAAATAGGAAACTCATATGCATAGATTTACATTTGTTATTTTGTAACATGCCTTTCATCATCCAACTTCAGAGCATGCTACGAAGCATAAAATCAGCATAATTAAAATAGATATTCATCAGCCTCTAACCAATTATAATAAGTATGCTTCATACCTGTTTTAAGGATTCACTGCTATCCACACTGATCCATTGAGTAGTTGGGACATACTGCTGGGTGAACTTTTATGGAACAATAAACAAATTCTTCCCCATCTAGAAGGGGAACGATTCTGGGAATCTTTTTATTCCTTCAGGTACTCCTGATCCAAACTGCATAGGCCTATCAACATAACCACCAGCACTTAGAACTGTGATCAGAAATGTACTGGTGATGTACAGGGAAGATGTTTAAGAACTGGAAAGGTAAAAGGCAAAGGTAAAGGATCCCTGGGTGGTTTAAGTCCAGTCAAAGGTCACTATGGGGTTGCAGTGCTCATCTTGCTTCCAGATCGAGGGAGCTGGCGTTTGTCCACAGACAGCTTTCTGGGTCATGTGGCCAGCATGACTAAACTGCTTCTGGCACAATGGGACACTGCACAGAAATGCCATTTACCTTCCCGCCGGAGCAGTACTTATTTAGCTACTGGCACGGCGTGCTTTCGAACTGCTAGGTAGGCAGGAGCTGGGACAGAACAACGGGAGCTCACCCCATTGTGTGGATTCGAACCACCAACCTTCTGATCAGAAAGCCCAAGAGGCTCAGTGGTTGACCACAACGCCACCCACATCCTGACAAGGTATGACTCCACTGACTACTCCCCATCAAAAACTTGCAACTATGTTCTGCACTAGCTGACAGCCTTCAAAAGCAACCTCACATTCATTGCATGAGTCTAATCTGGCAAAATTCTTCAAAAGTGAGATGAACAGCTTCGGCTTGGTATTCTAAATTCTTTTCATTCAAATGAAAAACTTAGCCCGGGTTAATTTTGTTTATTTTTAACGTGGTAAATTAATTTTTCTCCATGAGAGCTTAGTGAGAAATGAACAAAGAAAGACAGGCTAGGCATTGTGTTGCCTGTGGCTGCTATCCTAGATGTCACGAAGAAAGTGAAGACCGTTTCCCAGGTGGAAGACTCCATTGTGTTGTGTTTTATTGTTGACGATAAACAGAAAGTGGTGTGTGTCACTGAGCACTGCCTGTCACACCGCTGGCATTCTGCAGGTGGGAATTTTATTGACAATACTCAATTTCTGATTTCAAGGGGAGTGATTTCCTTGGCTGGAGACATTCTCCTGTGCCTCTGCTGACATTGTTTTTTAAAATGTGTGTTGGAAGCTGAATTAACAAGATCACCTCTTATGATATAGAAAAAGAAGAAGCAACTCGGGGGGGGGGGGATAAAGTGATACCTAATAGCACATAACAATGCAAGTATTTGGTTAGGTGAAGTTTGGGGATTTTTTCGTGTATCTGCTTGACTCCACTAATTGCAATTCTCTAAAAGCAAAGGCCAAAATTAGTGTCCCAGCTGGACCTGCAACAAAATTAGCCAGCCAGCCAACCCTGCCTTATTTTAGTGTATTCTATTTCACTCAATCCCAATTATACTTTACTTTTCTTTTTTTACCCTTCCTGACACTTGACATTCTGTAGCCACTGATCAGTTTTCATCGTGCTGTTTTGGAGTTTGAAAGTTTGTTTTCGTTGGGTTGTTTTCCTAAATATTTGTTTCTACTTCTTCAAAACTTGAGGTTTCCCCAAGCATATCGCTATCTCTCTTTTGTGTTCCTCGTAGCTTTCACAACACATCACTTGAGTTCACTATCACTATATATAAAACTGGGATTTGTAACAGACCATTGCAGTATGGAATGCTGCTCTTCAGACAATGAATTCCATCCCTCTCCGAACCCTCCCCAGTTTAACATCACCACCAGCAACAATTAATCAATTTTTTATGGCCACTGAGTATGAATGGTCCTCACTTGGCAATTTGGGTATCGCTTTTTTATATTACATTTTTTAAAATTTATTTTGTACTTCTGCAAATGCTGGAATTCACCCAAGACTGTTGATGCCTCCCTGTTGTATGTGTCGTGGTGCTGTTTTGCTTATAGAAGCGATGGCGTTCACAGCCTGAACACCAAAAACAGAGGGAATTATGATTCAGTGTGGCTCCATTGCAGAAGATATTAGAGGAATACCCATATCTAAGCCATTTTTTTTTCCAGCTGGTGGATCTATGTCGGACTGAGGCCACAAAATCTGATACTCGAGAACTAAGTAAAGGTAAAGGGACCCCTGACCATTAGGTCCAGCCGTGACCGACTCTGGGGTTGCGGCGCTCATCTTGCTTTATTGGCCGAGAGAACTGGCATACAGCTTCCGGGTCATGTGGCCAGCATGACTAAGCCACTTCTGGCAGACCAGAGCAGCGCACGGAAATGCCATTTACCTTTCTGCCAGAGCGGTACCTATTTATCTACTTGCACTTTGATGTGCTTTCAAACTGCTAGGTTGGCAGGAGCAGGGACTGAGCAATGGGAGCTCACCCCGTCGCGGGGATTCGAACCGCTGACCTTCTGATCGGCAAGCCCTAGGCTCTGTGGTTTAACCCACAGCGCCACCCCGTAAGTGCCCACTATTTTAATACTAATTGACATATTTAAAGGCAATCTTTGCTTGAGCATAATACTTAGCTTCTGCGCAGCACTTTTTGATTGTTCAAAGTGCCACTCAGTAATCTTGCAGTGCTTCATTAAAATACATAATCATTATTCTGTTATAGATGGTCAGGGACGAAATATGAATGATAGCTGCTTGCTTTAAAAACTCCAGAAAATTCATGGGGCACAACTCACACCCTTAGATACAGGGGACCTTTTTAATTAAAATTTTACGGCGGAATATTTTAATTGATTTGTAAGCAGTTATAAATGCTTTACAGATGTTACAGAATTCAAAAATAATAACAAATCTATATGACATAGATTTGATGTCATATAACATAACGTGACACTTCCACCGTCTTAAGGCCAATTCCCCCCCCCCCCATAAAATTTATGCACCACTAGACGGTAAAAAACCCTCAAAGCAGTTTACAAAAAGATAAAGCCATTAAATCAGGAAAAATAAACATTAAATATATTAAAACATACGATAGGTTAAAATACTAAAACAGACTAAAATTCACACCAGCTTTCCTAAGCATCTGGGTAGGCTTGACTAAACAAAAATGTTTTTAGCAGGTACCAAAAACGGGTGGCTCTGTGGGATGCGGGTGGCGCTGTGGGTTAAACCACAGAGCCTAGGACTTTGCCGCGCTGCTGTGGCTGTACATACTGATACGGGAGAGACATGTTTTGTTGCAGCTGGGGCAGACGAAGCCGTAACAATGCCCCCTACGACCTTTCTGTTTTTACCGTTCAGCCTGTGCCAATATGAAAACTTGTCAGATATATGTTGCTAGTTTCTACTTGAAAATCAAAGCTGGAGAATGTTCAGCCCAGTTCTACTTGATTCAAACTGAAAAAGTTTCCCCAACTCTGTTATTGCATACATCCAAATGCCCAAAATTCTGATTACCTATTTCTGATAATTGTTTTAGCTTCATTAATCATCGCACTCCTCCCAAACTTTTTCTTAGATAATACGATTTTCTAAATAGTTAAACTTCCTCTACAACAACTGTGGCAAGACTGGCTCTCAACCACATATTTTCAGTGCTATTTTTCTAGAAAAAGAGGTGCCAGAACTCACCATGAACACCTTATAATGGCAATGGTGCCCACCTGAAAGGTGCTGGAACTGAGTTCCAGTGAGTTCCAGCCGAAAAAAGCATATTTTCCATATAAGCTCCCTCAAAGCAAATGTTTTATATGCAGAAGGAAACAATGGGGTAGTTTGGTGCATATATATTTTGCAAAAGAAGTGATGAGCTGCTACACTGAGTCTCAGTCATCTAAATTCTGTTCCATTAACTTTCTCAGCAAACAACCCCCCTCCAAAAAAAAAAAAAAATCTGTAAATGAATCCTCTGGGAATCCAATTCTGCTTTAATGCTTTGATTATGTCATGCCACATGCAGCCATTAATAGCCTGCTAAATCAAAACGACCGCAGCACTTGACACCTACCATAGTGAGTCTGTGAAGAAGACCCATTACTTAGGTACATAATTTGAGTTTATTACAACTTTATTGCTTAGCTGTCAGAAAAGTGATGTGCAGAAGAAATATTTAACAAGGGAAGGTGCATGATGCGTGGCTGGGGAGGCGAACAAACAAGCAGACATTGTTGTAAACTTACGGTAGCTATTATACCTTGACATTTAAGATAATATTGACAAGTAATATTACAGTGTTTATTGTGCCATAGCTAATGACAACACATTGTGCTGACATCACACCTCTAGGCAGCACTCACTATATACTTTGCAAAACCATAAATGATTAACATTTCAAAGCATTTCTGTGTCAGGGAGTTGACAAGCCTGTTTGCTTTGTTGCCATTCTTTTGGACTTCACTGTCATTGGACTCCATGCAATTGAGGAGAGGAAAAAGTAAAACTGCCAACAGTTTGACTTCACCCCAAAGGCGCACTCCTCCATTGTCTCCCAAGACAGACGGATGCCAACCAACCAAGCCAATCAGACATTTGCAAGAGAAAGGATAGTGAATACAGGCAGTGAGAGTAATTTAAAACAGGACTCTTAGTGGTGTGGTAATGCCTCCATAATTTTCAAGGATCACCTCCAGACTTGCAGAATCCAGAAGATTTTAGGTTGAGGGCAAATATAACCTGAGAGAACTGAAGTTCTGTAGCTAAACATTCACTTCACTCAGTCTTGGCCATAGAACTATCTCACACTTTATGTTAAACATACTGTAAATTGGAGGTTTTGGGCCACCTTTAGTTCCTGTAGAAAGAATAAACAAATGAATTGTTCATCTCGTGCCGTAAGCAACTTCATGATGGTGAAGGTGAGAGTAGATACGCTAAGAAAAAAAGAGGTAGCCAAGCTATTCTTAGCATGAGATGATCAAAGAAACAGTGGAAATAGTTGCTGAAAGCATTGGTGCAGAGAGAAGAATTACTTTTGTGTAATGGAATTGCAGTGCAGGCATAGCAAAAAAAAAAAAGCCGGAACAACCTGGCAGACGTTTTGCAGAGAACATGGGCTTAATTTCCCTTTTCCTCCACATCCTTTTTTAAAAAAGAAGAATCTGTCCCCTGAATCCGCCTAAATATGACTAAGAAGACATTTCTGTGGAATAACCTTTCTAGAAGTAACAAAGCGTGATCTTCCTTAATTTGTTGATCTGAGTCTGCTCTCCCAATTAGTGTTTTAATTGCTGGCTTGAAACATTAATATCATTCAGAAAATTCCACCATGGCACTTTGCCCCCAAGGTTTTCCGGGGAGAAAGGCATTACATTTAATTCATCTTTTCAAAAACAATTAGTTGTTTTGGAAACCTCAGTTGCACGCAAAGATTTCAAAGTGAGGTGCAGTCTGTAGAAAGTAGTGAGTTCATATGAATTGTCAAATTACTTTGACATTTTTTGTATTCATGAGAAAGGATGGGGGCATTTTCATGCCTGTGAAATAATTATGACAATCCACATGACGTGTTTTTTCCCCCTTTGAAACATGATTTCATCCTTCCATTGAGAAGGTTTAGCTGGGATTATCTCCATTCGACAAGAAGGGGTGGAACAGGCACAGTGCTTCCCAAACAATGGTGGGCAGGAAGTTGAAGAAGAAGAAGAAGAAGAAGAAGAAGGAGAAGAAGAAGAAGAAGAAGAAGAAGAAGAAGAAGAAGAAGAAGAAGAAGAAGAAGAAGAAGGAGGAGGAGGAGGAGGAGGAGGAGGAGGAGGAGGAGGAGGAGGTATTTATTTATACCCTACCCATCTGGCTGGGTTTCCCCAGCCACACTGGGCAGCTCCCAACATAATATTAATAACAATAATAAAAAAGCAATAAAACATCAAACATTAAAATCTTCCCTAAACAGGGCTGCCTTCAGATGTCTTCTAAAAGTCAGAAAGTTGTTTTTATTTCTTAGAAATCTGATGGGAGGGTGTTCCACAGCGTGGGCACCATTGCCTGGTTCCCTGTAACCTCACTTCTCGCAGTGAGGGAACTGCCAAAAGGCCCTCGGTGCTGGATCTCAATGTCCGGGCTGAACGATGGGAGTGGAGACTCTCCTTCAGGTATACTGAGCCAAGGCCGTTTAGGGCTTTAAAGGTCAGCACCAACACTTTGAATTGTGTTCAGAAACATACTGGGAGCCAACGTAGGTCTTTCAGGACCAGTGTTATATGGTCTCAGTGGAATGTCACAAGTGCTTCATCCACTAATACTGGCCATGTTGCTGGCTCCATTGAGTTGATTCACAGACCAGTGAGCCAGTGGAATGGTGGTTTACCACCTCTGCCATATAATAAGAACTGGATTTTGGCCACTTCTCAATGTTATTGGAACTCCATTCGTCCCCACCCCCCACCCCCTACAGGGAACCAGAGCCCTAAGCTGAATGTATTTCAGGAGAAATGTGTGGCTATTACATTTAATAACAATATTATTAACTTATTTTTTACACTTTCCCTTTTTATTGCTGTGATCTGGACAGTTTTAAAAGACTCTGAAAAGTAACTGTTGTGTAATAATAAACAAACAAACAAAAGAAGCGGACACGGAGCAATGGATCCAAACTACAAGAAAGAAGATTCCACCTAAACATTAGGAAGAACTTCCTGACAGTAAGAGCTGTTCGACAGTGGAATTTGCTGCCAAGGAGTGTGGTGGAGTCTCCTACTTTGGAGGTCTTTGGAGGCTTGACAACCATATGTCAGGAGTGCTCTGATGGTGTTTCCTGCTTGGCAGGGGGTTGGACTCGATGGCCCTTGTGGTCTCTTCCAACTCTATGATTCTATGATTCTATGAAATGCCCCACAATTTTTTTCAGCAATTCCCACCCCACCTTGAAAGGCATCATTTCCTGAAGCAGGTGTTCAGCATATGTCTCCAACAAGCCTTTACCAGCCGCAGATGACAAGCTTTTGCCAAGTCTTTAAAACTCCTTAAATAAATTGCTAGTATCTTTCATATGAACTGTCATGTGTGAGCCTCCCTTGGGAATTTTAGCAGCTCACTGTGTTTTGTTTTGTCTGTTTCCAAACAGTCTTCAAGTTGTTAAAAAAACACACCTGGAGAGTCCACTTTGTATTATTTCCTTGCAGGTAGGTTTAGCATGAAATGCCAATCTCTGATAGCAATATATAAAAGCAAATAAAAGTTTATAGCAATATAGCAGCATACTAAAGGGGGGTGGGGTGGAGAGAGCTGACAAGGCAGGGAAAAAATGCTATTCAGAGAGCTGCATTTTAATAGTTCATCCAGTATTCCACCAGAACATTTAAAAAAAAATAATCAGGCTGTAGAAAACTTTGTATTATATGGATCAGTCATGCTGATATGGTGCAATCCAGTGGGGTTTTTTAGAGTCATAAAGCTGCTTTATGTGCATTAGAACAGGGTGGGAAACCTTTGGTCCTCCATATGTTGTTGGACTCCAATTCTCACTGTGGCGTTTGCCTCCTAGGTGGGTCATAAGGAAAGGGTTAAATGTGTATGATGTGACTGGCCAGAGAGAAACTGATAGGAGGAGTTAGAGTGAGAGTGGAGCTGTGTGGAAGTCAGTTGAGAGTGGGGAGTTGGAGAAGGAAGAGGGAGGTTAAGTCTGTGGGTTGGTCGAGTTGTGTTGTGAGTGAGTGAGAGGAATTGTTAGGTGGAGTCAGATAGATAGTTGGAATAATCAGTTTGAAGTTGTTAGGAACACATAGGACAGTTAAAGAACTAAGATTAAGAAACTGCCAAGAATAATTAACTGAGACCATAAGCTTGACCATAAGCCTATAAATAAACTTGTGTTCATGCCTATAAATAAACTTGATTATTTGTTAATGTTAACAACTGTCTGGACTCCGTGTGTATCCATGAGAAACGGGTTGGTGGCAGCGAAGAAAGCAATCACAGTGGTGGCACAGGGTCAATAGACCATCAAACGTCCGGGGACCCTGTGTGATCGCCACACTCACCATCCCACACTATTGACTATGTTGTCAGGTGCTGATGGGAGCTGGAGTCCAGCAACATCTAGAGGGCCAAAGGTTCCCCATCTTTGCTTTAGAACAGGTTTTCTACTATTTTACAGTCTCACATTTAATAATACTAAAAACTCAGCATTTATGCATTGCTGGGGGTTGGACTAGATGATTTTTGGCCCTCTATATACTTCACAACCATATATGGTAGGTCAGTATTATGGTGTGTACCTAATTGGCATCTTTAATCCTGTGGTTCCAATCGGACTATAACATACAGGTCTGGAATAATTAACCTTGTCACAACCAAAGCCCCTTACAATATGAGGGGCAGGGGGAGAGAGAATTGGGTACAGTAGCAAAAGACCCTCATATTGATGTTCTGTGGCCTTAACTATGCAGAGAAGATACCTATAGGAAAGGAGATGAATTCTCTAATAAACACAATAGTATTTGCTGGCATAGAAACATAGAGTTGGAAGGGACCCAAGGGAAGAAGAGTTCACCACCTCTCATGGGAGTCTGTTCCACTGCGAAACAGCTCTTAGTATCAGAAATGATTAGTCAGACTCTCCTTTCTTGTAACTTGAAGCCATTGGTTCAAGCCCTACCCTGCAGAGCAGGAGAAAACGAGCATGTTCCCTCTTCCATGTGACAGCCCTTAATATAATTGAAGATGGCTATCATATCTCCTCTCAGTCTCTTCTTTTACAGGCTAAACATACCCAGTTCCTTCAAACACTCCTCATAAGGCTTAGTTTCCAGACCCTTGATCACCTTGGTTGCCCTCTTCTGCACACATTCCGGCTTGTCAATGCCCTTCTTAAATTGTGGTGCCCAGAATTAGACACAGGACTCCAGCTGTAGTCTGACCAAGGCAGAATAAAGTGGTCTTTACTTGTTTAGAAGGATGCTTCATTGAAATCAGTGGGATACCGTTCCCATATGAAATCTTTAACATGCTTTGATTAACTATCGCAATATAATGCCTTATGTTAGAAATATATAAGTAAAACATAATTTATGCTAGGTTAAATATTATATAGGGACGTGGGTGGTGCTGTGGTCTAAACCACTGAACCTAGGGCTTCAATCGGAAGGTTGGCGGTTCAAATCCCTGCGACTGGATGAGCTCCTGTTGCTCGGTCCCAGCTTCTGCCAACCTAGCGGTTTGAAAGCACGTCAAAGTGCAAGTAGGTAAATAGGTACCACTCCGGAGGGAAGGTAAACAGTGTTTCCGTGTGCTGCTCTGGTTCGCCAGAGTCATGTTGGCCACATGACCTGGAAAAACTGCCTGTGGACAAACTTCAGCTACCTCAGCCAGTAAAGCGAGATGAGCGGCGCAACCCCAGAGTCGTTCGCGACTGGACTTAACTGCCAGGGGTCCTTTACCTTAAATATTATATAAGAGGCAGCTACCAAGGAAACAAAGGACCCATGCTGAGGTTGACAGAAGTCAAAACATAAAGAAGAAAGTTATTTTATTTTTATGTAACAATTTCTTAGTATTCGATGTTATGGGGTTTTTTATTTGTGTTGTGTTGGTGTGTTGTGTTGTTTGAATGTTATATATAAAACTAATAAAGAGTAATTAAAAAAAGAGAAATCAGTGGGATTCCTCTAAGTAAATGTGCTGGAGTTTGGGATGTAAGGCAAAAAAGTGATGGCCAATGCTATTTTTACACACACCAGACAATTGCTATAATTTGCACTGCAGTTGCTATAAGCTATTGATTGCTACCCACTCTGTGTTATACTGAGGCTGAATATTTCATCTTTTTTTCATATGAAGATGAACTTGTTGTCCTAGTAGTCCCTGTTGCTAAGCATTTTCTTTCCCTACTAAATCCGCACAGTCAATAACCTATTAGTATTCAGTGCTCTATTAAAAAAGAAGAGGCTGCAAACAGTTTAAACTTTCAGACTACCAAGAAATCTATAATGCAAAACAATGCTGATGAAGTACAGCATGTTGGCTTACAATGAAGTGTCATCTTTCTTCTTCCTGAAACGCTGCTGGTATTTAAATGCTTGGGTGCCTGGTTCAGAAAGGCACACAGTATGGAATAGGAGATAACAACTGTAAAGCCATGATATAGTTCCATAGTACAAGGACTGGAAGTTTTTGCAGTGCATGCAACCAATTGGGACTGCAGCTATGCCTTTCACAAATTTAACCTTTTTATGACAATTTACACACCAGAAATTTCCTGCTTGGGCTTCCGAAGTACGCCTCTTGAGTGACTTCCAAGATGAATCAGTCCATGGTATCCTTAACACCCATGGGAAAGAGCCTCTGATTCTATAACATACATTGTTTTCTGTACTTGGATCAAGGCTGCAAACCTTTCCAATAATATGGAGCTTTCCAACAAACTATGTCAGTTTCCTGTCTTGTCCAGCTGAAGGCCACACAGTAAAGTGTGCAATTTTGCACACGCAACTGGGAGGCAGCTTACTGTGGTCACTGAAACCATAGACTTGTGCTTTAAGGGCTGTTGGGATTTCAGTAAGGATAGGAAGAGTCCAGGTTGGGAGCCAGCCTGATTCAAGATCTGCAGGACTGTGGACAGCTCCCAAGCAGATAATTTCTTCCAACAATATTCAGAGGAGAACTGAGTCCCTTCATAGAGTTGTAGATTTCACACCATAGTCCTTCAATGAGTGGATTTCTTAAATACCCCCCACTCCCTCCCACTCCTTATCTAGGTCACTTGACCACTTGAATGTGACAGGGTGTCTCAGCACACTGCCTAGGTTACTGATGGGAGTCATGAAAGTTGGGATAGGCAGCTGCTATTATTTGTGGCCTAACAAAAAACCTTGTTGCTCCTGGAAGCAGAGTCCAGGTGACTAGGGTGTTACACATGTACATGTATAACCCAACTGCAGTCTTAGACACTGAGGGAGCATCCATATTGCAGAGCAAAACAACATTTAGTTCCAACAAAAAGAATTATTTGTGTGTGTTTAGTGGGCAGGCAGCTGTTTGAGGGTCAACCTTGGTAAGAGAAGCTGTTATGGTATCTTCATCATGGAGGAACAGTAGAGAGATGGAGGGTGATTACAGCCTACCATTGTAGTATCTTATGTTTGTTAGGAACACAGGAAGCTGCCTTAAACCAGGTCAAACCATTGATCCATCTAGCTCAGTATTGTCTTCTCCGACTGGCAATGTCTCACCAGGGTTTAAGGCAGGGTTCTCTCCCAGCCCTATCTGGAGGCACCAGGAATTGAACTGCATACAAGCCAGATGTTCTGCTACTGAGCTATGAGCATTCTAAGCCATAATGGACAGTCCGATTATTTTTGCCTATCTTCAAATTAAGAAATGCTTCTTCTTCACTGTAGCCTGGGGTATTGTTAGGCAGTAGGGCCTATGCTCCAGCAATGCTGTGTCAGGCTCCAGATCTCCTGCCTTATTCAATAATAATAATAATAATAATAATAATAATAATAATAATAATAATAATAATTTTAAAAAACTCTGCTTACAGGGTACCTGAACACATTACACAGCCTAGTCACCTACCATCTTAACTTGCCAAGAGACATGTTATACATTTATGTAAATTCCAAGGCTATAACTACAAACGATGGACACCATGGTCCATGGAGGAAGGTGCCATCAAAAAATTTATAACAATTGGGATTAACCAAATCAAAGAGCACGTTACTTTAATATATATATATATATTGGTAGCCTCTATTGGTTGGTTCTTTGAATATGGATATATGCAATGAGTGACTAATTTGCAGCACTGTAAAGGATGTTGGCTTCCAACTCCCATCAGCCTCTGCCAGCACGACCAATGGTCAGGGATGATGGGAGTTGTAGTCCCAAAACATCTGGAGGGCATGCAAGTTAGCTAACCTAATTTAACCAACAAACCTATCAATTACCTTTTGGTCTTCCTACAAAGCAACAGATTTCCTCCTGCAACAAGTCTAGAAACTTGGTGGCAGCAGACATTTATAAGAAATGTACCTTACCTCATTTTAGTAATTATAAAGATTACAATTTGGTCTAGATCCAACCTTATATGGATGGATTTGATAGATGCATGATTGCTGGTTTTGTTTGTCTGTAATTGTGGGGTCATTTTATTATTCTCTTTTAATTATACTTGGAGCTGCAAATTATATTTGAGAATGTTTAGTTGTATTTTACTGTATTTTACTGTTTGCCAGCTAATTATTGTGTGTCGTAATGGCCAGCTGGCTGAGCAAGAAACCCAAGCTTGATTTGACTATTCAAGTAGCTTTGCACAATTATGACATGAATAACCATTTAAAGTAACTTGTCACTATTCCTTACTGCTGTAAGGGAAGTTCTTCAAGCAAGTTTGGATGTGCACAGACCTCTTGGATAGACAGCAATAGCAGAGGCTTAAGTAAATATGATCATTCTGTGTCTGTGGGTAGGTTATAATAGACACTTCTTTATCTGTGAAAAATCATAGGTATCTTTCTTGTATACGTATAAAGCTCCAACAATTGTTTATATTTCATGAAGAGCATTGAACAACTTTTTATTGCAAGTCTCAGTGACATACCCAGATTTTGCATCACAGCTGTGGCATGTTTGTATTATGTGTCCAGCACTTCTGTTGGATGAAACTATGATCACGGCAGGGGCTCTGCAGAGCCTTCACAGCTCTTTCAAAAATCTGCAAAAACAACCTGGTATCTTGCAAAACCCAGCAGGATTTTGCAAACTCCTGAAATTTATATTGGCAACACTCTCTGGCTGCCAGCATCATAAATAAATTCTGATCTATCTAAATAATGAAAATGTGTTGATTGTAACATGAACAAAACAGCTATATTTTGCTCTTCAGATTCTGAAGACCATTTGGCTCACAGCAAGATATTACATCAAGGTGTATAACCAGCCAGTTAATATTATTGCAGGCGAAACAGCAATTTGTTTAAAATGATACTTCTAATATTTCTGTTCCATTTTGCATTTAACTGGAGTTTCTACATGGTGTGAGTCCAGGGTCACTATGGCCAACACTCAAATGCACATCTTAACTTAAAATTACAGCTTGTTTAATCAACCTAAGCCCCCCAAACCTATGGTTTGCAGGGGGGAAAGAAATTCTATTTGGTACCTTAGATATATTTCCAAAGCTTTCTAAAGAACTAGCTATCTAAATCTATTCAGGCTTTTATCCCTTCAACTATGGCATCATTGGTTCACATTTAGTGAGAAACAGCAAGTCCATCAGCTTCATCAACATTTATTTATTTCAAAATGTATAGGCTATTTTTCCATCCAAAGGCTTTCAGAAGTGTGTACCACCCCTCTCTAAAAGAAGCTCTGAAATGAGAAAATCAACCAATTACAGTGAAAAGAATCAGTTACATAAAACAAACATTAAAAGCAGAATTTAAACTCTTTAAAAAAGCGGGATCAAAAATTAAACAGTCTGAACTTGTTTTCCTATTAAATCTATGTTCTATGCAAGTGCCAATATCAAGTGTCTGTATTAATATAATATGCAGATACCTTCTGATTGTCCAAATATACATATGAAATAAAATGTTGAGAATTTGATGAAGTTTTAAATTTTGTAATTCATACTTTGATATCAAGATCCAACTTCATAATTTGACATTCAGAATTTGAGGTGAAAAGTCAAAGGCTGCCTATTCAGATTTGTCATACAATATAAGTGCATTGAATTACAGTGGTATCTTGTTTTACCAACTTAATCCATTCCGGAAGTCTGTTCTTAAACCAAAACCGTGTGCTTTCCCTAATGAAGCCTCCTGCCGCCGGTGCCCTTCCACTGTTTGCATTCCATTCTTAGACCGAGGTAAAGTTCTCAAACCAGGACACTATTTCCAGTTTTGCAGAGTTTGTAAACCGAATCATTCTTAAACCGGACTTTTCTTAAACCAAGGTACCACTGTATACTGTAAATTAGCACTGTCAAATGTTGATTGTATTACAGAAACTTTTGATGCCAAATATTGTTGCTAGAAATCAAATATTTGCACATCCAGAGAAGACTAAAGATAATATTTGCTGTGAAAATTCCCAGAGAGAGACATTCATTTGAGCAATAGCTGCACCAGTTTGATATTGAAGTAGCCTTGGTTCTGTTCTTCATTGTTTACAGTTAGTCTTCTATTCTTGTTATTATTTGTATTAATCTTTCCTTTTAGTACAGAAATGATTCCTCCTTTCTTGAGGATAGTGCCCATCTGGTAAGACATGCTGTTTTGTTCCTTCCTTGTTGGCTCTTGACACATAAAACAGACAATAGAAAGAGAGATTAGCAGCTTTCTGAACTCTTAATTGCTGCTTTATAACTAGAGTGTCAGAGACAAAATTAATACCCATGTCTGTTCCTTTCATTTCTCTCACCTCATTGAAATTATTGCGTCTCACCGTCTGCACCAACAGTGAGGGATCCATATGAAGTAAATACAGTCATACCTTGGAAGTTGAATGGAATCCGTTCCAGAAGTCTGTTTGACTTCCAAAATGTTCGAAAACCATATTGCAGCTTCTGATTGGCTGCAGGAAGATCCTGCAGCCAATCAGAAGCCGCAGAAGCCCCGTTAGACATTCAGGTTCCAAATGAATGTTCACAAACCAGAACAATCACTTCCCAGTTTGTGGTGTTCGGGAGCCAAAACATCTGAGTTCCAGGGCGTTCGGGATCCAAGTTATGACTGTACTGTATTAGATGAGAAAGCTGGTTAGGTTATTATTGATTATGTTGTATTTTGTTTACTTGCTCATCTACCCACTAGAAAATGACATGTTTGATAGACAATAGATAGGTGATAGACAGACAGACAGACAGACAGACAGACAGACAGACAGATTCACATTCTATCACTTTGTTGTACAGTGAGCTGTCACTCTCACACCATGGCAGAACCAGGTACTAATAGGTTTAGGAGAAATACAGAGGAGATGAGTAGCAGGTATGCAGTTTCGATACATTACCACTAATCTCCCCTCCTGCCTTGCCCACCACATTGCAAAGTCTGGTTGGGATCCAAAGCCTGATAACCTAATGCCTCTCAGAGCCTTGGGCCACCCCTTTGAGTTGTTATTTCTTTCAGTATTGAGTTGTACATAAATCTTTTATTTTTATCCAGCCCCTGGGCATTTCCAGGAACTCATTCACTGCTGCGGTGGTGGTCACTGCTGAAGTGGGGCTGAAACCACTTCAAAAGGAAAGAGCCCTACCTCAGCAGTATGTGTAAGGAAGTTAGATGGTGCCTGGCTGATGAAGGTCATTCTGGACTGGACTAGCCCATCAAGCAAAAGGGCAAAATGTGGCTTACACTGTTGTTTCCCCAGCCCATTTCAAAAATATTTGCAGCACCAATTTCTAAATTCTGAAAACTTGTCCACCCATACACAAAATCATACACTGGATGTAAAATTTTGCAAAACATGGCATACAGTATGTAATTATGCCTACTAATAGTCCAATTGCAGAGTCTGAGCTTATTATTCGCTGGGTTTGGGATGCTCCTCCATACTCAGTACACAAATAATTCAAGATTCTTAAGTGTAAAATAGAAAGGATAGAATGAAATATGTTCGTCCTTATTATGCCATTCAGCAACCCCTGTAATATTTCTTTCATGTACTAATAAGATTTTTCTTTAGAGTTAGAGAGGGATTGACACAGGTGTAATGCCAGGTGTAAGAAAATGAGCATCTCTAATGGGCATCTTATATATGGTGAAAAATTATCTTGCTGCATGGTGTTGCATGCAGCTGTGTAGAAGCTCTGCGCTTTCCCCTTGAAGAGCATATACTGGGAGCAATTCTGCTTACATCTGTTTGCGTGTGTGGATTTGTGACTTGATACTTCTGAGTCATCCTCTGCTGCAGCTGGCTTGCAAGACCATTCATGGAATCATCATTCATCTTATAAGTGAATGTAAGATACAGAGAGATTTCTCTGGATCCTGGCAGGGAGTGGATGTCATTCCAAAACCAGCCATCCTATTTCTGCTGCAGCAGGAGAGAGACAATTAAACGTATTAATAAAATGTTGAGTAATGATTTGACAGATCTCAAAGCAGCATTTTCTCCTAATGTTGTCTGGCATGCAGGTTATGCCAGTATTCCTCTTACTGCTGAACCCTAACTTAATTTTTGGACTCTGAAAAATCCAGATAATTCAGGCTACACGAATATCTTATAACTCAAACACGTGATTTCAGGGGCATTCACTGTCCTGGTTAGAGCTTTAGAGCTAAGATTGTTGTTGTTGTTGCTGCTGCTGCTGCTGCTGTTGTTGTTGTTGTTGTTGTTGTTGTTTTTGTTGTTGTTGAACAGTCGTCATTCGTCCCAAGCAATCTGTTGTTTCTTTGGCTACCAAGGCCTGTTTACACTTGTCTGTTCATCATTTAATCAAGAGGTGACCTTGAAAAAGAGGAAGGCCAACACCCTGAGAGCAGTGAGAGACGAGATGACCATGCTCACTATTGGCATGCAGCTCCCAGCAGGTTGACCAAGAAAAAAAGCTGTTTGTGACATATAGAGAGCAGTACCATATATATAATATGAAACAATACCAATGAGAAACAAAATCCATTTCACAAGAAGAGCACAAGAACATGATAGGCACCAACAGAATCCTTAAAACCGCAGAGCAAACATCATCCTTCTATCCATAATATTAATATCCTGCAAATGCCTTGCAAATACAGTGGTACCTCGGGTTACATAAGCTTCAGGTTACATATGCTTCATGTTATAGACTCTGCTAACCCAGAAATAGTACCTCGGGTTAAGAACTTTGCTTCAGAATAAGGACAGAAATTGTGCTCCGGCGGCACAGTGGCAGCAGCAGGAGGCCCCATTAGCTAAAGTGGTGCTTCAGGTTAAGAACAGTTTCAGGTTAAGAACAGACCTTCAGAACGAATTAAGTACTTAACCCGAGGTACCACTGTAAATGGGTTTTAATCTAGTGCCAAAAACAAGTGTATTCTATAAGCAGGGCATGGGCTGTCTAGTACAGAAAGGTCCCTCAAATGTTTAGGTCACAATTCACTTAGGGCAGGGTTTCCCAAACTTGGGCCTCCAGCTGTTTTTGGACCACAACTCCCATCTTCCTTAGCCAGCAGGACCAGTGGTCAGGGATGATTGGAATTATAGTCCAAGAACAGCTGGAGACCCTAGTTCGGGAAATCCCAATTTAGAGCTTTTAATGTCATCACCAGGCACCTTGAAATTGACCCACAAGCATTTAGGCAACTAAGGCAGATCCTTCAGAATTGGTGCTGGATGATTCCAAGCCTCTTTACCAATTAACATTCCGACAGCTGCTTTCCGCACTAATTGCAGCTTTCAGTTCCCCTTCAAGGTCAGTCCTGTTGCCTGCAAGCAATAAATAGAGAGATGTGTCTGGAGTGTAGAAACCCCTTGAGCTCTATTGTGCAAAGGTAAGAGTGTCACCTGCTGTTCCACCTACTCCTGCCTTGGACCCACCCACTATTGGCATGTGGCCCCAGGAAAATTGCTCATGAGGGTATGTGACTATCAGGCTGAAAAGGGGTTTCCCACCTCTGTTGTATAGGGCCATTGATTTGAAGAGAGGATCCATAAAAGGAATGGTGCATCTCTCTCTCTCTCTCTCTCTCTCTCTCTCTCTCTCTCACACACACACACACACACACCACACACACCCAAGGGCAGATTAGCAGTGGTCATCATATGCCTTTTCAGACATTCATTGCACAGACAGACTGTGGAAATGTGAACATTTTTCCTGCATCACAGGCCACCAGTTGGCCAGTCCTGCCCTGTGATGTCAACAACATATCTGTTTGAAGGCTGGCATACAAATACTTTAAATAAATACATTATTATGCTCTAGTGCAGGGGTCAGCAACCTTTTTCAGCTGTGGGCCGGTCCACCACACCTCAGACCATGTGGTGGGCTGGACTATATTTTTTGGGGGGGGATGAAAAAATTCCTATGCCCCACAAATAACCCAGAGATGCATTTAAAATCAAAGGACACATTCTACTCATGTAAAAACACGCTGATTCCTGGACCGTCCGCAGGCCGGATTGAGAAGGTGATTCGGCCCCCGAGCCTGAGGTTGCCTACCCCTGCTCTAGTGGGAGCATGAAAAGGCATACAGTGGTACCTCAAGTTAAGGGTGCTTCAGCTTACAGACTCTGCTAACCCAGAAGTAGTACCTCAGGTTGAGAATTTTACCTCAGGATGAGAACAGAAATCGTGCGGCGGCAGCGCGGTGGCAGTGGGAGGCCCCATTAGATAAAGTGGTACCTCAGGTTAAGAACAGTTTCAGGTTAAGAACGGACCTCCGGAACAGAGGTACCGCTGTACTTTGGTGTAATGTCTACACCCAATGACTCTCTGTCCCCCCCCCAAAAAAAACCCTGTATGCTTACATGATTTGGTGATATCGTAGGGTGACCATAGAATTCTGCCAAATAACTTTGAACTCAGTCTTTCTAAATGAGGAGCTCTGTGGACATTTAATCAATATTATGTATTAGTTTTAGAGGGGACAATCTCGGCTCAAAAGAAATCTCTGTTGGCTTTCTTCTACATAATGTCACACCACTTATACTCAGATTTATTTCGGACACTGCCGTTTTAATTAGAGCAAATAAGCCAAGGTTAATATTTTCTTCTATAATCGTTGAAACCAATTTTGTCCCTGCAGTAACTCCTGGGATAATAGCAATGTCCCAAATGGTAGTAGCTCAGTGCTTAGCTCTGCTATCTACACACACGTACCACATTCTGCAGGCAGCGGTCAGATGGCGCTTTCACATCTATCAATGGCTACTAGTCAATGATGGCTATGTGGGGCTTCCAGGATCAGAGGCGGCGGGCCTCTGAAGACCAGCTGCCAGGGTATCAATGAGTGGAAGAGGGCTTTTGTGATCATGTTCTGCTTATGGGCTTCCCATAAACATCTGGCTAGCCACTGTGAGAATAGAATGTGGACTGGATGGGCCTTTTATCTGATGCAGCTGGGCTGTCCTTGTGTCCTTATCTTCACGTGAATATGAAAGGGAATGAGACTGGAAATCAAAAGATAGGACTGTCAACTGATTGTTATTATTTTTTAAAACAGCTGTTTAATTCAATTTAATTATCAAAAGCTCAAAAAATGTACATTGGAAATAACTGGGAAATTGAAATATTGAAGGAAATAAACTTATTACTTAAGAAATAACCAGTAATAAGAAGGAAAACCATATTTATCATATTGTTTTTAATTATCACTGCCACAAGGCGGAACCAAAAAAAAAAAAAAAAATAAACAAGTGTGCCCTAAAACATTAGCCACACCAATTGAAGCTTTAATCAACTGAAGCTTTAGATGATAGATCAGCTGATGAAACCACACAGCCCTAAACAAACACTTTGTTCCGTAATGGCACAGAGAGGGTTTCCCATGAATGTTACACAAGGCACTACTGTTTTTCTGTTGGCATTTGTTGAGAAAAATTGCCATGAACAGATTAGCAGGTGGTGAGAAAGCTGCTTGAGGCTAGTCCTGTACACATTTACTATGGAGTAAGTCCCAGTGATCTCAGTGTGTGTGTGTGTGTGTGTGTGTGTGTGTGTGTGTGTGTGTTTGTTTGATATTACACCTTCCCCACCCCCTTGCAGGACCTACAGGGCTCATGACATGAATTAGATACAGCTAAAAAAAAACAACCTCAACCAGTCAGTTATAAGTATTTAAAAACCAATTAAGCAAGTTGCCATACTAAAAACAGCACTGGATCAAAACAACTTAAAACCATTTACAAGCACAAGAGAAGAAAATATCAAACCCTCCAAGTGTCCCTGTATTCCAGGGACGTCCCTGATTTAGAGAAGCCGCTGGTTTCTGATTTGTTCCCAGAATGTCCCGCTTTTCCTTAGGATGTCCCTATTTTCATTGGAGAACTGTTGGAGGGTATGGAGTTATCCAACCCTTGAACTGTCTGAAGGCAGTCCTGTACGGTGGTACCTCGGGTTAAGAACTTAATTCGTTCTGGAGGTCCATTCTTAACCTGAGACTGTTCTTAACCTGAGGTGCCGCTTTAGCTAATGAGGCCTCTCGCTGCCGCCGCACCGCTGCCGCACAATTTCTGTTCTCATCCTGAAGCAAAGTTCTTAACCGAGGTGCTATTTCTGGGTTAGCGGAGTCTGTGACCTGAAGAGTCTGTAACCTGAAGCGTCTATAACCCGAGGTACCACTGTATAGGGATTTTTAAAAAATGTTTAATGCTTTATTATGTTTTTATATATGTTGGAAGCTGTTCAGAGTGATGGGGCAACCCAGTAAGATGTGTGGGGTATAAATAGTAAAATTATATTTATGAAATGGGACATCCCTATTTTCATAGGATAAATGTTGGAGGGTATGAAATATGCAACCAAGCAGCCACCATAAAGGTTCTCTCTATCCAAGTATAACTTAGTTCTTAATAGAAATGCATAGGATTGTACCTTGAATAATGTGCTACAAAACTCTTTTAAGGTGTTTGGGGTTTTTATTAAGCCATTTGCACAAGACTAGTTTGGGTGATGTTCCATTAATCATGGCGCCTGTAAAATTACCTTGGAATTCCACTGTGAAGCCTTGCAAAATAAGCCAACACCACTTACAGCCCATAAATGATTTTAGGAACTACACACCTAAATTAGTCACACACACCCTTTCTTGCATGGGCACTTTGGAAGAAATTTTCATTCACTACAGGTGACCTGATGAGCAGCTGTTTACAAGCCTGGCCCTCTGCCGAAATACTCTTTGACCCCTACAGCTCCCTGCCTGTTTCCAGCAAGGAAGGAGCTCCTGTGCTCTTTAATGCTTTTATTGGAGGGAGAAAGAACATCAGCAGCTGCCACAATTCGCACCACTGCATCATCTGCCAACATTCTCCCTTCTAAGCAACTGTTAAAAGGGCATGGAAGCCTTAACCTGTATTGAGTTTGGCAATCCTAATTCAGTGTTCCATTGTTCCCGTTGCAAACTGTGTGGCCTTGAATATAATAGCCTTCTGTCTATTTTTTCACCCCTTGCCTTTTGTGTTCTTTTAATTCACTTTCACAAAACAAAACAGCTATCTCTCTGCTAAGTAACTTTGCTCATCAGAGAAAGACTCCTCCCTCCCCAGCTTTTCATCACCATCACCATCAACAACAACAACAATTTAAGGTATAGCCAAAATGAAGCACCTTTTCTAATGGGGAAGATTTAAAGAGATACATAACTATCCTATTGACATCAATGGGATTTAAATGTGTCCAATTTTGGATGAATCACTAAACCTTACCAAAAAAAATCCTATAGGTCACTTAATTATTTCCATATGGGAGGTGATGGGGAAGGGGGCTGAGGCTTGCAAATCTGGGAGAAAAGGACACTTGGAGGGTCTGCTTTAATTCTTTCCCAACCCTTAACCAGCTTTTGGTTATGTATAGCAGCTGAAATTTACATCCAAATTCCATCCCCCTCCCCCCATGCACATTTCTAAGCCCCATTTAAACTATAAAAAAAAAGGTTCTGGAGAGTGTGAGTGCTAGAGAAGTAATGGCAAGGAGAGGGTTTGCTTTCTGTAAATCACCCTCCCCATACTAGATGTGGAAGAAAAGATGGAGGCACAGCAACCTTTTCCTACGAAGAGAAAAGCACATTGGCATGTGTTGCCTTGAGCAAAAAGTGGCCAGAGGTGAAAGCGAGTAAATAGTTTATGTATCTCCACCAGCCTGTTGTGGCTGTTTTTGGGTTGTTTTGCTTATTTGTTTTTTGTTTTGTTTTAACTGGGAGGGGAGGAGATATACACAACTGCATGTCACATCTTGTTTGGGCCTCAGTGTGAGATTGTCCCTAATTGGGCCTTGAGTCTTCAAACTATGCCAGCTAGTTAAGCTTCCTTTTTTTCCCTTCCTGGCTTGTCAGGATGGTGACAGATGTCAAACAGTCACATGCTTCCAGAGCAGCCCAAGCAACTAAACTGTTTATTGACTTCTTGACATATACAAATAAAACAAGTTTCATTTTGCAGCAGCTAAGCTTTGGGTTGCTGCCAAATCTCAACAATGGCAGAATCTGGCTCAGAAACTGCAGTTCCAACATACTGGAATATTCATTGAAAAATGCAAAGCAGCCTTAGCAACTTTCACAACACTTTTTTTCCAGATCCATTGCATGCTCATCCAGGAATGGATTTGTGGTTTCAGTGAGCATTTTACAGTTTAACAATATTTTAACCCTTTGTTCTGAGATCTTGGCCATCCCATGATACTGCCTCTATATGGTATGAAGACCCCTTTCAATGTGATGAAAAATTTGCTGTTCAAATCAGTTGCTGGATGACATTGCAAAGTTAAGTGAAATATTCATGTTTGAGAAAAACTATTAACTGATTCGTGGGAGATGATGATGATGATGATTTTTTACTGCCCTTCATCCAAATATCACAGGGTGGTTCACAGGATAAAAATACAAAATGAGAACACAAAATACATCATACATAATAAAACAAAACAAGCAATAACCCCCTTCCCACAAACATATCTTAAAAGCCTTAGAATGTTAATCAGCCTAAAGCCTAGTTGAAGAGAAACTTTTTTGCCTGGCGCCTAAAGAGATGTAATGAAGATGCCAAGTTAATCTCCCCAGGAATAGCATTACACAAGCAGGGAGCCACTGCAGAAAAGGTCCTTCAGACCTCTTGAGGAGGAGGTGCACAAAGAAGGAATTCAGTTGGTGATCACAGGGCCCAGGTTGGATCATATGGGGAGAGGTGGTCTTTGAGGTATTGCAGTCTTGACCTGTTTTATAGGTTCAAACCAGCATTTTGAATTGGGCCCGGAAAGTAATTGGCAGCCACTGCAGTCAGGCCAGGATCAGTGTAATATGCTCAAACTGTCTTATCCCAGGGAGCAACCTGACCGCCAAATACTGCACCAGCTGAGGTTTCAGAACCATCTTCAGAGGCAGTCCTATATATTAACACGTTGCAGTATTCTAACCTAGAGGCAGGGCCAGATTTAGGTTTGATGAAGCCCTAAGCTACTGAAGGTAACGGGGCCCTTTATATGTCCAGCTGTCCTTTGTCAACAATAAATTGTCACTTTTTTGTGTTGAATATATGCTATATGGTAATTTATGGACCTAATAGGTATCTAAAGCCATTTACAGTGGTGCCTCGCAAGATGAAAAGAATCCGTTCTGTGATTCTCTTCGTCTAGCGGTTTTTTCGTCTTGCGAAGCAAGCCCATTGAAGGATTAGCGGATTAGCGCTATTAGTGGCTTTTAGCAGCTTATCTGCTGATCGGATCAGCTGATAAGCGGCTTAGCGGCTTAGAAAAAGGGGGGGAAGGGAAAAAAACCAGCAGGAACTCACAAGACATTGTCGTCTTGCGAAGCAAGCCCATAGGAAATTCGTTTTGCGAAGCTCCTCCAAAACGGAAAACTCTTTCGTCTAGTGAGTTTTCCGTCTTGCGAGGCATTCGTCTTGCGGGGCACCACTGTACACGTAACAAAATATGTATTTTATCACAGTAATTGTTGAACTGAAATACAATTAAGAAGTATATTCATAGTGAAATGCATCCCATGCAACCAGTCCATGCAGAATGTAGACACCCTATATATAGAAATGAGCAAACCAGTGATACTTTAGGGAGCAGGCTGGCAGGCGGGGCCCATTACTTACATCATAGAAGCCCACACAACACAAAACACTGTTGCTGTATGTAAGTTTTATTTGTTTTTTATCTTATATTTTGGAAATGTACATCCAGTTTTTCCCCCTTAAATGTTTTGGGGGGCCCCAAGAGAGTGGGGCCCTAAGCTATAGCTTGTTTAGCTTATACGTAAATCCGGCACTGCCTAGAGGTTACCAGAGCATAAAGGACAGAAGCTGGGCTATCGCTGTCCAGATAGGGATGCAGCTGGAACACCAGCCAAAGCTGATGGAAGGCACTCTGTGCCACCAAGGCCTAAAGCAACAGCAAAGTATCCAGAAGTACTCCTAGTTACATACCTATTCCTTCAGAGAGATTGTAACCCTATCAAGAGCAGGCAACCTCCCATCCATCTGGTCTAGGGAACTGCCCACTAACAAGAGCTTCAGTCTTACCTGGATTGAGCTTGAGTTTGTTGGCTCTCATCCAGTCCATTACCGAGGCAACACAACTGTCCAACACATCCACTGTCACACCTGCAGATGTAAAGAAGTAGAGCAGACAACGTACTCCCAAACTCCAGGTAAATCCACTCAGCAATTTCATGTAGATGTTAAACAGCATAGAGGATGAAATTGAACCCTGAGGAACTCCACACAGGAGCCTCAACAGGACCTAAGAGCACTCCCCAAATATTACCTACTGGAAACAGCCATCCAAGTTGGACCGGAACCACTGCAAAATGGTGCCACCCACCCCTAACTTGGACAGCTGCTCCAGAAGATACCATGGTTGATGGTACTGAAAGCCACAGAGAGGTTAAGAATTAACAGGGACACATTTTCACTGTCTCTTTCCTGACAGAGGTAATCATACAGGGCAGCCAAAGCAGAAACCAGGCATAAACCCTGATTGAAATGGATCTAGTTTCGTAATTGCTGTTGTTTTGTAGAATTCCTTTCTTTCTTCCTTCCTTCTTTCCTTCCTTCCTTCCTTCTTTCCTTCCTTCCTCCTTCCTATTTTGCATAATTTAATTCACTAGCCACAGGGAGGAAAACTGAAGCCCAAGATCAGCCTCTTCTGGTTTCTTAGGAAGGAATTCAATACCATGCCCAGGCATTCTGCAATCAACTGCTTTGCTCTTGAAACCTATATTTCAGTGCACTTGTTTCGGCTGCTGATCCAGGGAACTCTGCTGATCCAGGGAAAGCAGCTCAAGGGAAGCATAGCAGGTGGCTTTCCTGTTGACCAGTGTGCTTGGAAAACAGCTGGATGCTGTCTCAGTAGCAGTTCCTTCAGAGGTATGGCAGCAGATGGCAAAGTGCTCCTTCTTTGATGGACAATCCAAAGACAACTGTACTTGAAAGATGCACATGTGTAGTCTCTCTGAAATGAAGAAGAAAAATGGCTCCACCTGTTGATCAGCCTCTGGTAATGATTGAATTGGTGCACATAAGCTTTCCTGCTCATTTTTCTTGGCATCACTTGAATAATAATTTGGAGATATGTGATAAATGAAAAATGCAGTTTTTAAGCCTAAAGAAGCTGTGAGGATTACTGTATGATGGGAGTATGATGAGTGATTATATATATATATATATATATATATATATATATATATATATATATGGCAGGTGTTGGAATGTGCAATATTTACATATTGTTCTCATTGAAAGAAGGGGAGTGTAAAGTTGCATTGATCTTTTGCAGAAGTATTGAGGTGTTATTTCTATAAGCAGGAGGCATAGTGCCATACCAAACTGATAAGCTTGCTTCCTGAGCAGGGTTACAGGAGAATGAGACAATTTATGCAACTCAGTGTTGGTTGGTGGTTTGGCTAATGAATAAAATACTAGGTATAAAATAAAAGGAGAATTCCCTGGATGCCTAAATCCTCCCTGGCCCAAAATATGGCAACAGAGTATAGCATAACGGACAGGATGGGTGGGTGGAAAATCCAGCAACGATTAGGCAAGAGGGCAGCCTGACACTCCCTTAAATTGGCCAGGGGTGGGCTAGGCACAGCCCCAAAGCCCCTGCCACTGATTGGCCTCACGGGCATTGCCCACCCATACCTAAAAGGCCATTGCGGCTAGAGGTGGGTTGACCAACCACTCCCCCGCAGCCGCAGCAGAAAATGGCGGCCTCCCTGGACCCACTGTGGCCACACTATGCAAAAAACATCACCCACCTGGAGCCCCAGGTGAGCAGTTATTATCGAGAGTTGTTTTTGCATGGAGCAAAAACACACATATAGAACTAGGGGGTTTTTTTGGGGGGGAGGCAGGGTTGGTGTTTGGCTTAGTAGGTCAGAAGCCATGCACCTCTCGATCTAGGGAAAGGTAACATGGAGTTCAGGCCTCCTCCTCCTTACCTCCAACTCACAAACACACACAGAAAAATGAAATAACAAGGAAAAAAGAAATGCAGAACAAAAGCTGGCAGCCCGGTCATATGGATTAGTTTAAGCTCTGCACAGCAAAATGTTATTTATCCCATGACAGTTAAAATGAAACCCTGTCCCTGGGAGAGCAGGGCGGAGACTGCTGATTCTATTCCAGTATGCAAAGGAAGTTATTTGCCTTCCCTGTGGCTCACGAAGCCAGGCAAGGAGCTGGGAATGGACCCTGTTTTCTGTTTTGTTTGCTCCCATCAGAAACAGTGGATTTCCTGGTGGAACTACGTTGTGTGGGTTTGGGAAAGGCAGAACCTGCAAAACAAAGGACAGAACTCTTAATAAAACCTGAGGATCTGTGCTGTGTAAGTGCTAAGAATATGAGATGGGGAGCCTGGGGCTCAAACCTTGTCTCACCGCAAAACACGAGGCCCTTAGGAAATCACTACTTCTGTGACTTCAGACCCTCTTCCCCTCCATGGGCATAAAGCATTGTTACAAGAATTGTTACAAGAATGCAGTTGTCAGGATTACTTTAAGGATGTGGTATATGTAGTATTATAGGGCATCTAGTCTAGCATAGCTGTCAACTTTTCCATTTTCTTGCGAGGAATCCTATTCGGAATAAGGGAATTTCCCTTTAAAAAAGGGAAACGTTTGCCGTCTGCAATGCAGGAATTTTAGCTAAAGCATCCATGACAGGTGGCCATCCAACCCTTGCTTATAAACCTCCAAAGAAGGAGAGTCCACAACCTCTCAAGGGAGACGGTCCCACTGTCTAGCAGCTCTTACGGTCAGAAAGCTCTTCCTGATGTTTAGTCAGAATCTCCTGTCTTATAACTTGAAGTCATTGGTTTGATCCTACCCTCCAGAGCAGGAGAAAACAAACTTGTTCCTTCTTCCATGTGACAGCCCTTGAGATACTGTATTTGAAGATGGCTACCGGTGGATTTGATTTAAATCAAATAGATTTAAATCACAATTTAAATCACTAGTCAGTAAGACTTGATTTTAAAGCGAGATGAGTGCCGCAACCCCAGGTCCCTTTACCTTTACGACTTGATTTAAATCATTTTTTTTACAGAAAGACTAATTCTTGTTGGTATATCTTAATATTGACAACCAGAGGGAGGTTTCATTTTGGGAATAATAAATTATCAGAGTAGTTTTTACATTTATATCGAATATTACTGATTTGGTTATACTATTGGAAATACATAGACAGATAATTATGAAATTATTGTGAGGTTTAATAAGTTAACTGCTTATATTTGGACAACTTTTCTGCTGTACTTTATTGGAAGGAGAAAAGCAGTCATTTCCTTAATAACAATTTAAACAATTTGTTTAACTAAAACAATAACATTATAGAATATGTATCCACGTTTGTTAACAGATGTGGTGAAACTTTTTTTATAAAAAAAACTTAGACTGAGTTTTAGCATAAATGAAAAACTTAAACAAATCCTTATTTCCTAATGAATAGCCTTTAGACTATAATGTAACTTCAATAGAAAACTATCTTTAGAAAGATTTTTCCTCCAAAAGCATTTTATTTTAAAAATCCAATTTAAATTTTTAAAAAATCTGATTTAAATAAAAAACATTTGATATAAATGTTAAAAATCTGATTTTTTTATTCTATTTTTTAAAATTAAAAATCATTTATTTTTATCCACCCTGATGACTATCATATCTCCTCTCAGTGTCCTCTTTTCCAAGCTTAAACATAAGCTTTATTGTTAACAGAAGGCAAAAAAGGAAATAATATTATATTAGGTGGCAGCATTTTTAAACTTCTCTCATATTGTTCAGTTAGTTTTGCTTTTTTCACCCCACATCTCCTCTAGACATTCCTCTTCTTGGTCCTGTGCTGCAGACTAGTTTTGTAAACCTCATGGTCAATGGCAGGGACCAATTCAGAAACATTTGTGACTCCTTATATGTATAACCAACTCTTCCTTTTAGAAAGCTCTGTGGCTTAAATGGAACTGACTCTTGGTGGCGTCCACCTTTTCACAGCGATCAAGTCAAAGCACCATTGACTATTACCAGAACTTTCACTAATCTCAATAAATTCTGTGTAAAATAATTATTCCTGAAGGGTGCTCTTTTATCCAGAGGCTGATAGCACAGTGGTACAGCATATGGCTTACATACAGAGATACAAGGTTAAATCGCTGACATTTCCAATAAAAAGGGCCCTTCAGGCAACAGGACTGAGGGGAAATGATAGCACGATAACATGTGGGAGAGTTATTTGGTAAGGTTAGCTGGTCTCCTTAAAGGACAGCTTTTTACGGTCAGTAATAAAAACAAAGTGAAGTATTTAAGATAACATTATGTTTCTGTCCATAATTTAATGCAAATCTTTATTCATTTTCTTCAATAAAAATTTCAGACGCCAACTCATGAATCATAGCAGAAACCCACAAAGCCAAATCCATAGACTTTGTGGGCAGAAATAAAAAGAGACCGTAAGGAAAAGATACAAATGTATTTTGCAGAGAAACACAGCACAGTCTGTCATATGTACATGCCGTTTCAAATGTCTCCCTGGCAAGTACAGAATACAAAGAAACACTCAGTTCATCCACTTCTGAAATATGTCAGGAAGGAAGTACGGCATGCAAGATTAGACAGGCTCATTGTACATTGTTAAGTGACCTTTTTCAAGCTAAAATCCCATTCTGAGATATTTCATGTCCAATCATGCACCTGGCTTGGCATTCAATTGAAGGGAGAGTTCCTGTTTGTCAGTGCTGCAAACTTTTTCAGGAATAGGCCAAAGTGGAAAGGTAATTTTCCTAGCTGCAATCCAGATTTTGACAGGATCACGCACTGATAATTTTATAAATGTCCCCACCACAGGATAATGCAGATAATTCCATTTATTGCTTATGGAATTAAAGGAGAACACTGTTGTGCAATTTCAACTGAGATGACCTGTTTCCTAATCTTTTAGTTAAAAGCTGCAGATGATTCCCTCTTGGCCAACCTACCTGCAAGATGGAGCTGGTTGGGACTGAGGAAGGGAGGAAAGAAATCTGTTTCCAATTGGAATGGGGCCAGCAGGACAGAACTGCCTGTGCTTTGAAGCAGGTTTCAAAGAAGTAGTCATAATAATGAGAAAGCAGGTTCATCAAAGGCATGGTCATTCGATTTGGAGGATCTGAATATTCTTTATAGACACAAGCTTTCTGTCCGTGTAGCTTCTCCATAGCCACTGTGTAGAAGTGTAAATACAGTAAAAGTAGCATCAGGCATTGTTAAGTCCCTAGTAATGTCCCATCCAGATAGATACACACATCCTCTGAACATTGGCCCAGGTAAATCTACAATTCCTGGACACAGCAACATATCTGAGCAAGCACTCTCCAACGCCAAACACACACACATTTTCCTGAAACATGCCACGTGTTGTTTCTGTCACAAGTCAAGGATCTTCTCAGAGACAGAGACAGGTATGTGTAGCATGATTATAGAACAGAGCTGGGGAACATTTGGTTCCCCAGATCTTCCTGATCTACAACTTTCATCATAGCTCATGATTCCACCAGCAATATCTGGAGGACCAAAGGCTCCCCATCTTTGTAACATAGAAAATCTCCAGGATGAATTACCCAACTCTATCCCTTCTTAGTTGTAGGCTGCAAGTAAAAACATTCCTGTTTGCCCAGGCATTTGACTCCTGGAGCTGAGTAAAATGTTGGACCTCTGGCCCACAACTCTGAGAAGAAATCAAGTGAGGCTTCTGCTGGCAGGTTGGGACAAAGATACCACTGCTCTAGTAGCTTCCTTTTAAGCCACAATTTTACCCAAAAGGGTTCCCAATGAACCATCCCTTTGGGAAATAGACTGGGCATAGCAGAATATCTAAGTGCACACAGCCACAGGGTGACCCTATAACCCATGACAGCTTCACCCTTGTCTTATCTCAGTGGTTTGAAATGTTTTATATTGTGACACCAATAAAGATATTTGATTTGACTCCTGGAGCTGAAATCTGAAATACACTTACTAGTCACATTGAACGCAGTGTTGCTTCTGAGTAAACATCTGTAGGATTGAACTGTAAGCTTTCTAAAACAAAAAAAAAACTGTGATGCTCTTTCTTCATCTCCTTCTGCTGTTGCCGCTCAAGAAATTGTTTAAATAAAAAATCGAAATAATATGGTCAGCCTAGAACTCCCTCTCTGTCTTGGCAAGGTTCTGATGTTACAACAAACCATGGTCTGTTGTTAGATGTTATGAACCAGCACAAGCCTCATTCTTCTGTGCTCCTGTCCCCCATTCACACACAAGAGTTAAAGCTTCTATTCCTGGAATAGAAAAAGAAGTGGTTTATAGTGGCATTTGAACTGAGCAAACTGTTTTGTTAACAGAATATTAAACCAAAGGCATTGGCTTGTTCTTAAACCAGGAAAGGACGCTTTAAATCTCTTCCCTTCATGCATGAAGGTGAGGGGGAGTGTGCAAGCCCAAGGCTTATGCCAGCTCACGCTTGTAACAACAAATCATGATTTGTCATTATATCATACCTGGGCCACTGAGTCCATCCAGTATATGAATATATGGTGACAGGGAAGCTGAGCACTTCAGCTGCAAACGCAGCCACCTAGAAGAAAGTCTTGCTGGTTTTAATGGTACTTAACTTCCAAGTAGCCTAAGATGACAGCCTTAATCCAATACTTCTAAGTATATTTCAGGAGGAAATGAAAATGCAGCTATCCGAACAAACATTCAGTGCCCTGTTATCTCTTTCCCTCCTGAGAAAGCAACATGACATTAAGCTTTTCTTTGTGTTATGCGAGTCCTTTTTTTTTTTTTTTTTAGTGCCAGTTCCTTTAAAGTTCAGTAATCTTTCTAGTTCTTATGTGATCTAAACTGTCTCCGGAGAAGTGATCGAGAATGTTGTTAGGGAAATGTTTGTGAATAGGGTAAAAGGATGGGTGGGTGAAAAAGCACACTCCGCCACTGAAGTCCTCTGTCACACGCTTCAATCCTAAACACATTTACTCAGATGTTACTGCTGTTTAATTCCACGGGGCTTACACCAAGGGAAGTGGGGCTAGAACTGCAGTCTTAGATGAGGATGAGGGCCAAAGTGGAAATCCGTGCAGACTTTTTTGTCCAAAGGCTCCTTCATGAGGTGTTCATGAGGTGTGCTGGGTGTCATTCCAATAGTATTGTGGAGCAAAGGGGAGAGAGAAGCCAGTGTGGTGTAGTGGTTAAGAGCGGTGGACTTGTAATCTGGTGAACTGGGTTTGCTTCCCTGCTCCTCCACATGCAGCTGCTGGGTGACCTTGGGCTAGTCACACTCACCTTGGGCTAGCCTCACTCACCTCACAGAGTGTGTGTTGTGGGGGAGGAAGGGAAAGGAGATTATTAGCCGCTTTGAGACTCCTTAGGGTAGTGATAAAGCGGGATATCAAATCCAAACTCCTCTTCTTCTTCTCTCTGCTATCCAGATAAAGATCACCTGCCCCATGCCTGCCATTAAGAAAAAATACACTACGTAGCACATGCCTCGTTTGGCTCTGAGTCCAAATGAAATCAATGGGGCTTGGTTCTAGAGCATGCATCCCCAAACCCGGCCCTCCAGATGTTTTGGGACTACAAATCCCATCATCAATGACCACTGGTCCTGTTAGCTAGAGATGATGGGAGTTGTAGTTCCAAAACATCTGGAGGGCCGAGTTTGGGGATGCCTGTTCTAGAGTAAATACATTAAAGGCAGTGCGGCAAAAGGAGCAATCAATTGTTTTCATATGAAGCCATGTTTCATTGCATACCCTCCAAGTGTCCCGATTTTTTCCAGGGACAATCCTGGAATTATGAAAGCCGTCCAGCTTCTGTTTTGATCCCGGAATGTTCCTATTTCTCCTGCCAGCACTGAGCTTGTGGAAGAGGGTGAGCCACCTTTTCCCCCATGCGGTGGCAGGAGCAGTGGCGGCAGTGGGGGGAGCATCCAATTGCCTCTCCATGACTGCCACTGCCTAGGCCCAGCCCCTCACTGTGCACCAGCTCGGAAGGGCAGACAGAGGGCGGGGCCCCCCTGGATAGGAAGAAAAGGAGAATGGAGCGGAGCTCAAGGAGTCTTGATTTAAATAAACAAAATTTAAAATGCTTTGTGCGTCCGCGTCTAATCTTGCCCCTTTCTAAAATGTATTTATTGGTGTGTGTTTTTCTTTTTGTAAATTTACCACAAAATAAAATAAAATCGGGATTAAGGGGTGGTGGCACTCACCGTCTTCTAATAGGAAATGTTCTGTGGTGGGCAGGGGGGGACACAAAAAATGGGGTGGTGGTGAGCGGAGTCCGTTTGGAGGAGGAGTGAGAAATGTCCTTATTTTCATCTGAGGAATGTTGGAGAGCATGTTGTTACAGGCGGTCTTCCGTGGCTTGTGGAAATAACCTCTAAAGCACAGTGTTATCAATAGGCATAACTGTGCCAGCGATACATGCATAGGATTGCAATTTTAGTGTCTTTGAAATAGCCGCTTAACCATACTGATGTAGGCATCAGATGGAATGCTTTCCAGACTTTCCCTCTACTGCCAACATATAAGCAGACTACAATAATATATTAAATGGCAACCTGGGTTTTTGCTTGTTAAATCACCTGTTTGGAACTTTTTAATACTGTGCCTTTTTTTACAACCAGATCCAGGAAAACAACAGCACCTTCCTCTCTGCTGTCCCTGTTTTACAATGGGCGCTCACACCTGAAGCCTGTTTTTCTAAGCCCCAGCATATCCTGTGCAGGCCTTAGTAGAATTTGCTGTTTAATATTTTAAACTTTTGTAGTTCAGTTTACCCACTCTTCCTCCCAATCCTGCATTTATGGAGTGGGAGCTGGGCCAGACACCCTTCCATAAAAGATTTACATTGTATTTTTTTTATTTTTAATCCCCTGAGAGAGATCTTCATTTGTTATTAGCTTTATTTTGAGAAGCAACAGGAATGTATGCCGTCATACAGAAAGACAAAACAATCTTTGAAGGCGGTGAAATGTTGCTAATTTCAAATTTCCTCCCAGGTTTGCTGAGTCAATACTTGCAACCCCTGCAAATGTACAGAAACAGATGTTAGTAGCCCCACCCCACCCCGCTCCCTCTCTGAAATAAATTGTATTTATTCCTATGGAAGTTAAGTGTGGAGGCCAGAATCGCAGTACTGTAGAGGAAAGAGCTGCTTCACATGATCAGCATTCCACTTGCAGGACTATACCACTGACAGTTGAAGATCACATTTTGCAATGATTCCTCACATTAATGAAACCAATCTTTTTAGGAAGAATGAAGGTACATTTTCCTTAACGTGCTAGTTTTGTTTGTGCGTACGCGGTTTCTCTTTTTTCCCCTCACGTTGTTGTTATTTTTTACATGGAGGAGCATTCAAATATTTGATGCCCTACCCGCAACCTGCAGTGGTTTAATCTAGCAAAAGATGTCCCTCTCGTTGTTCTGCTGATCCTGTAGTCTTACCATTATAACAACTGGAAGAGGGGGAAATGAGAGTTTATGCATAGGCTAACCCAGTTGTCTGCAACCTTTAGGACAAAAAGAGCCACTTGGCCCCGTTTCCGAAGAAAAAAAAACTGGGAGCCGCAAAACCATTGCAACATTTAAAACAAATATAACATGCCTTTATCCGTGGCTGGCCTACCGGGGGTCCAAAACAGGGACGTCATCTTCCTCTTTGCAGTCATAGACCTGCATGCGCGCCACTGCCCTCTGATCTGACAGCGGGCGGGAAGGTGACGTCGGGACGGTGCGTGACTGATGCACACACCGCCCCCATGCGACGTCACAGCCAGTACAGCGCCCGCCACAGTGGGGAGTATCGGGGCGCACAAATCACCTCCTCCCCTCGCTAGTATCCGCCCCGGAGCCGCGGCAAAGGTGTAAAAGAGCCATATGCGGCTCCGGAGCCACGGGTTGCAGACCCCTGGGCTAACCTTTATCCACTCAAAAACTGAAGAAGGTGTTATGTACAGAAGTTCTCACCCTGGGCCAGCAGGGGGATACTGTAGATAGGTTTCACTCAGGTCCACATATGCAAATAAGGAATTGAAAGTGACGTTCAGTGATTGGATAGTTACAGAAAGTTGTTACTGTTGCGTTGTAGTGGAGCTCTATATAAGCAGGCTGGCTGAACCCTTCAGTTCAGTTCAGGGGCGCCGACTTATAAAAAATATTGGGGGGGCCCATACCGGGGTCCTGCCGCTGGTTCGCTCGGGTAGCCGGGAGAACGCAGTTCGAGGTGGCGGTGTTGGGGAGAGACCCTCGCTCAGGGCGCCACAAGACTTGGCGGCCGGCGGCCTATCTGGGGGGTTTTGGAGCGTATTTCGGCGGAGCGATTGGGGAGGAGGGGGCTTGTTGCCGGATTCTTCAGCTGGGCCGGAGATCCGCTGCTGGGGGGTCCCTGGGCCGAGTTGTGAGCACGGCCTGCTGAAGGGAGATCCAGCCGATTGCGCGACGGGGACGGCCGGGGCTCTCCGGCTAGGGCACGCGGCTGGCTGGCTGGCTGGCTGGTGAGGGAGCAGGTGGGGAGGAGGCGGGGGTCCTCACTCTCTTAGGAAACGCACCCGCGCGCCCGATTGCCACGAAGTCCGAAGGGTGCGTGTGTGGAATTAAAAAGCAAAAACGAGATACGGGCAGGGCAGGCAAAGAGTTTTCCGCAAGAGGATGGAGGGCAGGTAGAAGAGAAAATCACTCAAGATGAGACAGTCAAATCAGCCATGATAAAATGGGCTCAGGATATTGGGTATAACATCATGTTTGAGGACTGGGAAAGGTTATGGACCACCGGAATGAAATTCACGGCATGTAATGCCTTGAAGGAAAATATTATGAAAATGATTTATAGGTGGTACATGACCCCAGTCAAGCTTGCAAAAATATATCACCTGTCTGATAATAAATGTTGGAAATGTAAGGAGGCTGAAGGGACATTCTTTCACCTCTGGTGGACTTGTCCAAAAGTGAAGGCCTTCTGGGAAATGATCTATAATGAGTTAAAAAAGGTATTTAAGTATACCTTTCCCAAGAAACCAGAGGCCTTCCTCTTGGGCACTGTTGGCCAGAAAGTGTTAAAGAAGGATAGAACTTTCTTTATGTATGCAACAACAGCAGCAAGAATACTTATCGCAAAATATTGGAAGACACAAGATTTGCCCACACTGGAAGAGTGGCAGACGCAAATGATGGACTACATGGAACTGGCTGAAATGACTGGCAGAATCCGAGATTTGGGAGAAGAAACAACGGAAGAGGACTGGAAAAAATTTAAGGACTATTTACAAAAACAATATAAGTTGTATGAATGTTAAAAATTTACACGATTCGGAAACTATAGCTTCAGCAATTAGATTTGGGAAACAGGAAATTATATTTTAAGTAAGAAAAGGTCAAAAT
This sequence comes from Podarcis bocagei, assembly GCF_964188305.1. Classification (NCBI taxonomy): domain Eukaryota; kingdom Metazoa; phylum Chordata; class Lepidosauria; order Squamata; family Lacertidae; genus Podarcis; species Podarcis bocagei. The sequence continues at coordinate 31,853,658 of NC_138143.1, forward strand.
CTAAGGTAATACTATGTTTAATTTAAGATATAAGGAACTGATGAAAAGTATGTTAAATTTAGAGGTATAGTATTTGAAAAGTACAAAATAAGGTACGAAACAAGGTAATAATTTGCTGATATCTTTATTATAAAGAATGCAGGGTAAGGGAGATGCGAGGAAGTCCAGTTAGTTATATAAAAAATGTGTTGAATGGTTGGTTTTCTTTTCTTCTTTTTCTTTTTTTTTCTTTTTCTTGTTCTTTTACTTTTTTCTTCAGTGTATGTTTCTAACTTTGTATTTGAAAACTTAATAAAATATTTATATATATAAAAAAGAGAGAAAATCCTTTCGCTTTTCTGGGGCTCAGGGAAGTCTCAGAGCCGGAGGTTGGGGAAGGGACCCCCTTTGCTCTGCCCTCTTCTCCCGTCTTAGCCGCGCAGCTGTCCTCCGCGGCTGCGGAGCGGCCCTGCGCCGGTGCCCAGCCCCTCTGGGCGCCTTCTGCGCTGCCAATGACAAGCGGGCGACGTCGCGGGCGGGGAAGGCGTCGCTTTCTTTCCCGATCCTGCATCCTCCCAGTCTTCCAGCCCTTTTTTGGGTTGGAAGCTCGTCTCGTTCGCCCTTCTCCTTTCTTCACCCTGCGCGCAATTTTCCTCCCTCGTCTCCCTCCCCATTTCTCCTTCCTTCCTTCCTGACTGACTGGCTGGCTTGGGCTCGGGCTCAGGCTCGGGCTCCGGGTCGGGCTCAGGCTCAGGCTCGGGCTCGGGCAGCCACAGCGTCGGCGGTGTTGGCGATCGGCGGCGCGGGGGGATGGCCCTCCCGGGGGAGCCGGCGCTGCTCAATGGGGTTGCCAAGGAGACAGGCCGGCCGCCCCCCTCCCCCGGCCCGGCGCCCCCCGCCGCGCCGGTGCCCTATAAAAGCCGCGGACGCGCCAAGCGTCAACAGGCAGAGCCAGCGCGGCGGCGGCGCTCTGCTGGAGGGGCGCTCGAGATTATTGGGGGGGCTGAGCCCCCCCAAACGAATTATTGAGGGGGCTCGGGCCCCCTCAAGCCCCATGGAGTCGGCGCCTATGGTTCAGTTCTGTTCTGGGTCTGTGAATAAACAAGAGCTGTTTGAAGAATCGCTGTGTCGTCTGATACGTTCACCCACAATTTAACAGACGTCTCAAACAGGGATATGGCAATTTGCATTCATTTGCAAGGCTGTTATCCCTGAGTTTAAGGGCTCATCCAGACTTCCCTGCAGGCAATGTGCTTTAGAGGTCACTGGTTTGAATCCAGCCCTGGGCTGAGGTCTCCTGACAATAATGCTGATCAGGTGAGGAGGAGGGTTTTGATCTTCAATACAGAACCCCGGGCAGTGAGGATTAAGCCTCCTCACCCAGCACATCACAGTGGAGAACAAAAGAACCCATCCTTATTTATCGGGGTTCCCAAATAACGAGGAGGGAGAGAGGTGGCCTGAAGGACAGGAATGGTTTGGGTGAGTGTCAGGGGAGGCTCTGAAGGCGTGACTAGGCCTGCAGCCCGGGGGAGGGTTGCTCATCCTTACACATAAGATGGGAATTCCAGAGGTTGGGTTCCTCTATGGACAATGCCTTAATAACCTGCATTGCAGCCAGATTCATGTTTGAGATACAGGAGAGAGAGAGCAAGACCTACCCTTTTGACCAGTTGTGTTTGTGCGTGTATATGTCTACATCGCTTTGAGCCATTGTGGGAAAAGCAACTAACTATGTGATCATAAGGATATACAAATTCAATGGGACTTAGTCATTGTTTTGGAATGCAAGCTAAGAAATGTTTTAAATAAGTAAGTGAATGCATGTGGCAGAACGGTGTTGTGGCATGTAATGGTTATGCTTTGGGACCAATCCAAAGGATGAGGGTTTTGTAAGACGGTTGTTTCCTCTGAGTTGGTGTAATGAATCAAGAATCCACCATCTACATGGAGAGTATTTCAGGATGTTCCATCTCCACCCTTTCTCTCTCTCTGTGAGGCCATTTATTAGTCATTAAATTTACAGGGAATTCTGCACACCGTCAACTTTGCATACCAGACACAACTGTGCTTAATTTATTCTAATTTTTTATTGCAAAGATGTTCAGACTTCCTGCTCTCAGGAATCACTGCCTCACAGGGAAACTATTCTGCTCTAGGATGGGACTTGAGGGATTGACTTAACTGTTGGGCCAGAGACACAGAGTGAGGATATTGCTTCTACCTTTTGTCCCAGTGCTTTCCATGGGAAAACTTGCATTTTACTGCTGAATCAGAGCAAAAAAAAAAGTGTTGTAACAAAAACAAAAAACCACCACTCGGACACAGAGCTTTAAATCTCAGACCTGTGCATAGAAATGCAGCACAAAACGAAGTTTGAATGAGCCCCAAGTCTTGTGGGGAAACCTGGTCAGTTTAAGTCCCAAGAGTAAATGAACCAATATTTATTGTGAAGGTGGAAGAATGATTCAGGATGTCCTTTGAATCTGCAGGAAATTATAAGACCTCAGGAACTGATTCAATATTGATTAGAAATGAGTGTGTGTGTGTGTGCGCGCGCGAGCGCGAGCGCACCTTTATATATTTAAAATGTTATCCTGAAGGAGTAATTCTGATATTGCTGAATAGACTATACTACTAGAGAGTTAAGAGAAAGTGACATAAAGATAGGGAACGTGATAAATATATAAACAAATAAATTTTGGATTATGATGACCGAACATACATTTTGAAATATTGATGTTGCCATTTATATTATTAGTATATGTTTAACACATTTTGCATGCTTTCCTGATGTATGCTATGCAAGTCTTTACACACACACACAAACACACACACCTCATATCAGTTCTCTATAGCCTAAGGCTGCAATCTGAAATACTCACCACAAGCCTCCACAGAAAGCAGTAGGACTTACTTCTGAGTAAACAGAAGTATTGCACTGGGCATTTTGCATTGTGAATCTGTTGACAAACCGAAACTATACAGTACCCAGAACAAAATCACTTGAGGATTGTGGCAAGGTGGAAATATAGATCACTGAGCTCTGTTTTTGCTTTCTAGATTCAAGAGATAAGTAAAAAAAAGGGGGAAGAAAGAGCAGCCATAAACAATAAGCTTATTGAAGAAAAAACAAGCAGAAGCAATAAGCGTTAAGAGAACTGGGTGGAGGGGGGGTGATTGCATTTCAAGTAAGATGAAGCGTTTTAACATAAAGAACACGATGTTTAAGTTTGAGCTAATTTCTTTTACCATTCGGCTTTCTAAAAATAACCTCAAACGATGTATCGTTTTTCTGTTCCATCTTGTTTAAGAGGCTGCTGTCAGTGTGCTTGCTTATGTCAGTGGCCCTGTAACTTCAATTTGAGCGCTGTGTACTTTGCTCCACATGACAACATCGGCTGTTATCAGCGATAAACAGAATGGAAGGCTTTGCAGTTAAAGGTGTCGTGATGGGGCAGAGACAGGATTTTAAGAAGCAGGCGGACACTTATCAGATTTAGCAAGGAATGGGCCCTGGATTTTAGAGAATACAACCCATGGGTCAAATATAGGAATTCCTTTCAAGTCAGGTGACCTCCCTGCTCAGGCCCAAATGAAAGAAAACTCTTAAATGTCACTCGTGTACTGTTTAGATTAGAATGTATTTCGTAAGAACTACTGTGAATGCAGTAGTTTCCTTCATTGCGATCGGGTTTCTGTCTGTCATTTGGACCAGCGTGCCTAAGGAGAATGCTGCAATACAATTTTACAATGTGTACTGTAATACTCTCTCCCCCCCAAAAAAAAACTTCTCAAACTTGGGAAATCGAAACTATACTGTCTTTGAACCAGAACCTTCATTTAGCTGTCATGGCTGTTGATGCGTCAAGCTTCCGTTTACATATATCTGAAAGAATCAAAATGGATCATTCAATACAATGCAAAGATCCAGAACTTTCTGAAATGTTGTGTGAACTGCCATTACCATTTGATTGTTCTTCTTGAGGAATTGTAACATTAGTTCATAAACCTCAATAAGCAGCTCTACATATCTCTGGGCTCTGGTAAAGCAGCTGTCTATCCTTTATAAATAATGTCGTCCCCCCCCCCAAAAAAATCATTAATTGAAAAGCCCAATTAACAAATGTGGATAATACTGTACATTTAAACTTATGGTAGAAAATGAATCTGAACCTGCAAAAGCAGAAGGATAATTCTCTGTGAACTAAAATGGCCATAGTTTTGAGAGATCTGATGAAAAATTGTCACTGTCTCTTTGTGTATATTGTGCCATTTTTTATTTTAAAAATTCTTATTTTCCACATGGAAAGTCTTGTTGTTTATCTTTGCACATATCTTTTATCCTGTGTATCATTAATAATAGTTAGGCTCTTTGTTCAAGGCAGCTACAGCTGTTTCTGAGCATACCAAGTAAAACTGTGGTAGAAAGATGCAAAATCTGTTAAGGCCAGTGCCCTACCAATAGGCAAATTGAGGAGTCCTCCTCAGGTGGCAGATGCAAGGGAGGCAGCAGCAGCAAACCCGTGGTTGTTCTTAAGTGCCCCCCCCCCCCGCCGGCAAACCCCTTTCTTTTGGAAGGTGGAGCTGCATTGGTTACGTGGTCTGTCCTCCTGCTACCTCAGGAGCAGTGGAGGTATGTAAAGGTAAAGGACCCCTGGATGGTTAAGTCCAGTCAAAGGCGACTCTGGGGTTGCAGTGCACATCTTGCTTTCAGGCCGAGGAAGCCGGCGTTTGTCCACAGACAGCTTTCTGGGTCACGTGGCCAGCATGACTAAACTGCTTCTGGCTCAACAGGACACTGTGATGGAAACCAGAGCACACGGAAATACCATTTACCTTCCCATCGCAGTGGTACCTATTTATCTATTTGAGCTGGTGTGTTTTGGAACTGCTAGGTTGGCAGAAGCTGGGACAGAGCAACAGGAGCTCACCCCGTCACGGGGATTTGAACCGCCAACCTTCTGATCAGCAAGCCTAAGAGGCTCAGTGGTTTAGACCACAGTGCCACAGTGCCACCTGCTCCCACAGTTGTGTAGGACACTTTGTCCTACACTGGGTAATGTTGGTAGGGGTGTGTGTGTTCGCGCAGCCCTGACACTCCAAATTATACTATCCACATGCTCCACAGCAATATAAGAATCACAATATTTTTTGGGTTTCTTCGAATTTCTGGGAAGTGCCTGCTAATTCTAAATACATTCTTCAGAATTCGGTAATATAAAGCACTGTCAGAAAACACACACACAGACACACACACACACACACACACACACACTACAATGCTTATTTTATTTTCCTCTTCTTTTAGGCACTGTGCTTCTGATATTTTCCTCAATGGCAGATAGACCGAAGAATCACTCCAGCATGTTTAGGAAACCCCACGGGATCGTTTGTGCACATTTACACATGAGAGCCTTTGGGCCCTGATACTGCAATATGTTGCATTTGGTGGTGCCTGTCAAGAGTTTCCTCCAGGCTAAGTGAGGCGCCTGGAAATTAAAAACACACACACACAAAAAAAACACCAATCCGTTTCTGCACAAGCATGAGGAATCAGCTTTGCAGCAAATCTTTCATGTTTCTTTGCTTAGTTAAAAAATGTTGTGATTCTGATTAAATTGTGACTGTACCAAGAAGGGCCAATTTATACCACCTGCAGTCTTGATTAGAAGTCCTTTCCCCACCCACCAAAGCATTATAGTGCAGCTCACAGTTGCTTGCCCTGGGCAAACTTGGAAATAAATGTGGAAGGCAAATAATAAATAATGCAGGTTGCTTCATGTGACCGACTGCTGTAGTTTAAGGAGGCAAGGGGAAAGATACTAGTCAAGGTAATATAAATTCACTGGGATAGGAATAAAGTTTATAAAGAGGCAGGGGCTGGAAAGCACCATAGGGAGTACTGCAGGCAGTGATGATGATGGTGATGGTTTATTTCTGTGGCTGAGAAAGCTAAATTCTGCCCCAAGAAAAGCCACCATCTGTTAACATGGGGTGGAATTCACTTAATGAACATATATACACACACATACACAGACACACACACACACATACCCCAGCCAAGACCGGGCTCAGGGCAGCTAACATCAGGTATAAAAACAATTGATTAAAATACAACTTAAAAACAAGATTAAAATACTACTTAAAATGCAGCCTCAGTTCAGTGGAAGCCCAGATCAAAAACTGTTTGGGGGGAGAAAACGTCAAATCTTCACCAAGGCCAACTATCCAGACTGGTCCTACGGGGGCCAGAAAAGTCAGGCAAGTCCCCAAATAGGGGTTCTATCACAGAAGGAAAATGAAAGAGGGGGAGGGGATCAGGCTGGTTCAAAGCCAAAGGCCATGTGGGACAACTCTGTCTTACAGGCCCTGCGGAAAGAAATCAGATCCCGCAGGGCCCTGGTCTCATGAGACAGAGCATTCCACCAAGTGTTGAAAAGGCCCTGGCCCTGGTTGAGGCTAATCTGACTTCCTTATCAGGACCACCTGAAGGGCAACCCAAAGAGGTTTGAGGCTGAAACGTGCATGGCTCATGACGGGCTGCCCCTGACATAGAATTATAGAATTGTTGAATTGTAAGGGACCTGGGATCATTTAGTTCAACATCCTGCCATGCAGGGATCGAACCTGCAGCCTTGGCGTTATCAGCACCATCCTCTAACCAACTGAGCTATGGGGGCTTGGACATGTCTTCCTGCTCCTTTTCCCCCTGCTCCGTAACTTTTAAGTGATATGGAATGTGTAGCATGATGCCAAAAACCAAGATTTTCACACTATGGGTCCACTTCATTGACCTCTCTTTCAAGGACTTCTCTTTCACTGCACTCCAGTGCAGTGAAGTAACATCAATCATTTTATTATATCACTAGAAGTTAATGCTACTGAAGAGAGGAGTTACCGAGATGCAAGGCTGCTGTATTCAGCAGTGGCACGCTCTCCGTCTGAAGCGGCAATTCTAAGCTCTCCATGTCTTGTTCCCCATTCCAGTTCTTCTGTTGGAACTTTGAATTCAATTTAATGTGCTCATGTAACAGGCAGATTATTGTGAGAGCTATCAGAGTGCTGAAGGGCAAATGGAATAAATTGGCGAAAAGAATGTATATAGGAAGGACATGCAGAACACAAGTCCATTTAAATCAACTGGTTAAAGCCTGGAGGGCTGCTTGAAAGAAGAGTTTTTACATTAAGGATTTTAGAAGCTTTCTATACAAAAGTGTTACGTATGGAGCTAGGGTCAAAGAGAAAATATAGATTCCTCTCCGAAATACAGAATTACATTGCTATTGTCCTCTTAAAATTATTCACAACTAAAATGATATTTGTTTTACATTTCCTGGGGCTTTGTCACCGTAGCTGCCTGCAACATTATTCACATTGGAAAGTAATGCCCTTCTGAGATTTTGGTGGTTTTTTAAAAATATATAAATTGCATTGTACTGGCTTATAGATGGTAGCCAAAGGAGCAGCAGCAGAGAGAAAAACACCTGAATAATTTGAAACACAACATGAAGAAGATCTCCTTCACATTGCAGTTCAGATTATTCAGATGTTTGTTTTTCTGCTACTCCCCCTGCCCCATAACCTAAAATACATTGGCCTCAATCCTGTTTTAGTTGTGTGCAGCAGTTGTTGCCGCAAACAGCAAACTCTTCCTGGCAGTTTAATTGGGCCCAGATAAGTTATGCAGATGTGCACCCAGATACACATTGCAGCCTCATCACCTGTTCAAGCAGAAGTCTGATTCTTGTTCCATGTACAGATCTCCTTTGCTGGACTGTGGCAATGATGCTTTCTGACTTAATTATTTCAAAATGGATTAAATAAAAACGCTCCCTCAAATACAATACCTCATATTCCCCAAATGATTTGCTGCTTTGGAAAAACTTAATACTGCTTTGCACTAGAGCTGGTAAACACCCCTTCATAAAATATTGCCCTAGATTAGCAAGAGCCCTGAAACAATTTTGCCATATGCTGTCCTCATCAGGACTCGTTTTTTTAAAAAATAGCTCCTTTATGAAAGAGTTTTTACACAGCTCTGCTTTTACTGCACATCGTGCGCAGGAAGTTAGAAGAGAAACAAAGACATGCAAAACTTTTAATAAATTTAGACTGCAATCCTATTAACTGGGATGATATGCCATTGAATTCAACAGGACTTAACGTCTCCTGAGAAGATAGGTCTAGAATTACACTGTCAGGGGACAATTGAAACCCTGCATCCGCCAGAAGGAGGGAGTTAGGATCCGGTGGATCTCTGGCTCAGCCAGCTGCTTCCTGGCACAGTCATGCTATGCCTGTTGTAAGCCCCACATCCCAGCTCTGCCAGAGATATACACCAATGTAACACCCTTGTGTAGACAGAACTGGGACTCAGCTGGCTGAGACAAGACAGGTAGATATTACACTGGTGTGCTCCCAGAAAAATGGACTCAGGAAACAGGGGGACTTTTGCTGGATCTTACTTCTGTTTAGCTTATTCTGGTGGAACATACATCAGCAAAAACGGTGATCCGAATCAAGCCCCTTGGCTCAGCTGAGAGACCAGCAACTTTTGGTTCCTCCTCTCTTTGAACACTTTCCACTTGGCCCTTATAAGGTCCCTGTTACTAACATCTAGTGACTTTGTTTCCTTTCCTCCCTCTCAATCCCTTTTTCCTTTTGTGTCATGTCTTTTAGATCATAAGCCACTTTGGGTGCCCTTCTCAACTGGAGAGTGAGGTAAAAATATTTTAAATAGGTAAATTTGCTTTCCTGTAAAAAGTGTGTGTGGTAAAATAGTAGGGTGAGGCCTGCATTCTATGACAGGGGATTCCTTTTATGAGATATCCCTCTGTGACTGTTATTCACACTTCTAACACAGCAGCTCCCTTTAGCTCAGTGCCACTAATGTGACCTATTTTCCTTTTCTTGGTTGATTCATTCAATCTGGTTTAATTAATGAATTATAATTCCAACCTTTTCTCCAATCCCATTTCTAACTTATCACTTCACAGTCAGCACAGCATGGCAAATATGGCAATTTAAATGGATTTTCCCCCTTCTCTCCTAGAAAAAAAATAAATATAACTTGCCCAATACTAAAGTGATGCATTGATTCCTGGCAACAGCTGCTAGGAAGCTATTAGGAACTGGAGTTAATCATTCTTGATTGTTATTGTCAGTCAGTTCCCATATTCACAATGCAGAACAATGTCAATACTGCTTACACGGATTTTATTTACAGCCATATCCACTGAAATTAGAAAAAAAAAAGAGCTGCTAGGGGTTTTTCTTCCCCTGAGACATGGGATGTGAAACTTTAGGCTAAGTCTGATTTTTCAGTTCCACAAAGCTGTTGGGTAGAAAGTCTTTGTAGGAGTGTACCAGTTCAGTCTGCCAGTGGAATAAAATGTTTCTGAATTCTCCACATTGCACAAGTCTCATGTTGATTTCATAGAACTTCTACCTTAAAGGGATGAAGAGAAAAGACTGCTGGCAAGCATCTATTAAAAAAAAAGAGAATGAACACATACATTAATATACATAACACCATAGAGCAATATGTACACTATAACAACTTCCAGAGGTGCACTAATATTATTTATTATTATTTCTTGGACTTCTTATCCCCACTTAATCGTACATGCCTACGGCAGGTTTGAACTATATAAAAAACACAAGACTAAAATCAGTTAAAACAATTTAGAAGCAGAAGACGGAGAGTATATAGTGCATCCATTCTCACTTAGATGACTTACTGTGCGAGCCACTGCCAATTTTAATCTGGGGACTATTCCTCGCCATTGCAGCTGGCCAGATGTGTAAGCCCCTGGCCCTCTTTTTGCTTTATGTCAGCACTACCACTAAGGCTGGATTTAGGTTTGATGAGACCCTAAGATACTGAAGGTAATGGGGCGCCTTTAAATGTCCAGCTGTCCTTTGTCAACAACAAATTGTCACTGTTTTTTGTGTTGAATATATATGCTATATCAGGGGTCAGCAACCCACAAGCAGCTCACGGGAGCAATTTAACCAGCCCATGAGCTGCCCCCGAACCCAGCCGCCTGCTCAGCGAGTCCCCGTATGCTGTGCTAAACTGGCATGGCACGGCACGGGGATTCGCTTCCGTGGCGCTGGAAATCACGTCTGCATATGCCCAGACACCGGAAATTGCGCACGCACACAATCCACCCCACGGAGAGATCTCTGCGGGACTTGACCGGCCCAGGCAGGTAAAACCTTGCCGAGCCTGTACTGTATGGTAATTTATGGACCTAATACACAACACAAAACACTGTTGCTGTGTGTAGGTTTTGTTTTATGTGTTTTTAATCACATATTTTGGAAATGTACATCCAGGGGTTTTTTCCCTTTAAATTTTTTGGGGGCCCCCAAGAGAGTGGGGCCCTAAGCTATAGCTTGTTTAGCTTTTACGTAAATCTGGCACTGACTACTACTGTAGATAGCCAACGAACAGTACTGCAGCAGCCAGCTCAGGAAGGATCTACAGTTCTACCTGGTCTTATAAAGCTGGTTAATGACGTTCTTCTCTTTAACCAACTTGGGGCTCAGGTCCTAACTGCATTGCCTGCCCATTCACCACTCTCCAGATCCCCAGTCCTAATACCCTTCTTACTCAGGACATTCTTGCTATGTTCACTGTCCATTGATGGCTCATGGCATGCTTCCAAACCTCTACGGTATATCTCAGTTGAATTAACATTGATTTCATATACTGCTTAAGTGTTCATAGAGCTGGCAGCTCTTGCCAATGGTGGTTCATTCTTTTTGCTTTAAAAAGCAAGGTATTGTGGCACCTGAAAGCTTCATAAATTTACCACAGTGTGATTACATTTCTAGAGAAGAACCTACTTTATCAGCTGCATGAAATGGAAGCTCGTACTGCAATTGATTGATTGATTTAGCTATTTAATATCCTGCACTTCGAAGGGATGCAGGTGGCGCTGTGGGTTAAACCACAGAGCCTAGGACTTGCCAATCAGAAGGTTGGTGGTTCGAATCCCCGCGACGGGGTGAGCGCCCGTTGCTCGGTCCCAGCTCCTGCCAACCTAGCAGTTCGAAAGCAGGCCAGTGCAAGTAGATAAATAGGTACCGCTCCAGCGGGAAGGTAAATGGTGTTTCCGTGCACTGCTCTGGTTCGCCAGAAGCGGCTTAGTCATGCTGGCCACATGACCCAGAAGCTGTACGCCAGCTCCCTCGGCCAATAAAGCGAGATGAGCGCCGCAACCCCAGAGTCAGCCACGACTGGACCTAATGGTCAGGGGTCCCTTTACCTTTACCTATCCTGCACTTCAGCACACATTTCTGGGGCAGCTTCCAATACAGAAGTGTAAAAGTTTGTAAACATGTGCTAGTCTTCAAAAGTTAATGTATGAGTCCTTATGGTGCCATGTCATTGGTCTTACTTTAGTGATTCCACTCTTCCCAGAAATTACAGTGGGGCTCTTGCCCAACATTGCAGTTCCCCATCGTGTCCCGTCTCCCCTTTCCCATGCAGACTTTACATTTTTATTGAAATTTCACATTATTTCCAAATACAATTCAAATTGCATAGCACGGTACAAGCTTCCAAGATCACAACAACATTTTTTTGTCCTAACCCTTTTTTTGCCATATCTTCTTAGGTTTAATGGCTCAAGCCTCACTTTTATTTCTCCTGTCCTGTTGTCCTGCTCATCCACTGAGGACTTGCTAGCAGACCATGCTACCCATGCCATTACCATTACTAATATACTTTCAGCCAGATTCATGGTTTTATGTAGAAGCTGCAATTTCCTCCACACTGTTTTCCTGCTTGGGAATAACTTGTACCTAGGATTTTAATTCTAATTTGCCCGCTCAGTGGTGTGTTATAAGTGAAGTGACTGTTGAAGAGACATGGCTTTACACTTGTAATGCTTTTAAGATCCAATCAGATCCCATCCTTCAATTGTCAAAGGAATTCTCTCAAAACAAAAAAAGTCTCTCTGTCTCATATATCTAGAAGTTATAGAAAACAGCAGTGAGATTGCTTGGTCTGGTTGTTGTTGGTTTTTTGTTTCTTTGCAATTGTAGACCGACTGAAATTGGACTTGTTTTCAAACTAATTCCCTTTTTTTAACAGATTGAGTTTGCTGTTTAAAATAACCTATCACTCTGCTGCATGCAAGATGAGTTCAGTAGACCCTAGACTCCCTTTAACACCACATTTTGTATCAAAGAAAATATTGAACAGACTTTATTGGATTCTTTGGGCTGCTCCGGAAAGGCACAAGAAAGGTTTATAGTGTTGAAAACAATGCAAAAGGAATGAAGAATTCTGTCCAGTTCCCTTGATTATATAGTTAAAACTTACCTTTTTTCTGGCTCAACTTTTTAAAGGTCAGGCAAACACATGATTTAATTATCATTGCATTATTAAGACTATTTTGGTTGTTCCCTAGTCCCAGATATTTCCCAACATTAATGGCAAAGTTGTCATCTCCACAAGTGAACACAATATATTACAGTGGTACCTCAGGTTAAGAACTTAATTTGTTCTGGAGGTCCGTTCTTAACCAGAAACTGTTCTTAACCTGAGGTGCCACTTTAGCTAATGGGGCCTCCCGCTGCTGCTTCTGCGCCGCCGGAGCACGATTTCTGTTCTCATCCTGAAGCAAAGTTCTTAACCCAGGGCACTATTTCTGGGTTAGCAGAGTCTGTAACCTGAAGCGTCTGTAACCCAAGGTACCGCTGTAGTTTCTTTTAAAGTGAGCAAAGGGTGAAGTGATCTTCTAAACCTTCCAAGCAGTTTCAGATCTTGGTATACAAAATCCTGTTGGGTTGCTCTAAAAACCTTCAGGTGTATTGTAATACTAGTGGGAAGTATCTGGCATTGCTTGGAAGCTGATAGTACCACTGACTGACAAATCAGTGCAGTTTTGAAAAGTTCAGTCCACCATTTTGAGTCAGTATGATGAGCAACAATTCAGAATGATAAGAGACAGAGACAAATAGTGTTTCTTGATCTCTTATGCTCTACTGATTGAGTTCTGCAAGTAAATTGGCAGCGGACTCAGCTATACAGCTGCAAATACAGTGGTACCTCGGTTTAAGAAGAGTCCTGTTTAAGAACGATTCGGTTTACAAACTCTGCAAAACCGGAAATAGTGTCCTGGTTTCTCATTAGGGAAAGCACGCCTCGGTTTAAGAACGGTTTCGGTTTAAGAACGGACTACCGGAACGGATTAAGTTTGTAAACCAAGGTACCACTGTATAATGTTTTAAGTGTGTTTTAAGCGCAATATTCAATGTGACAATAGATGGCGATGGTGAGCCTTATGGAAAATGCAATCTATTTTTTTTAAAAAAAAACACTTAAAAAAATCAACGCGGTTTTTATGTGTGTCTAGATCCCTCCAGTGTTTGTTGGTACAACTCATGGCACATCATTGGAGACGGGGCCTGAGTCTGCCAGGCCAGCTTGGTGTCCAGCTGTAGCTCATGTGCCTCCCTAGTTGTTGGGCAACCTCTCTTGCAGGAAGTAGCTTGGGCTGGCTAAATTGAACCCGCCTCCCCGACTCCAGAATGTCAGGCTGTTGCAGGGTGGGGATGCCACCCAATGAACCACTCAGCCCCTCATCAACTGCCTCAGTAGTCTCACCCCAATCCCTCTCTCCCCACAATCCTGCCAAGAGGCCCCCCATTTGAGGGTGATAGCACATGGGATAATTGTTACTGCACACCATGGGGGATGGGGAAACATTCAAACTAGATATGTCATTTTTGTGTCAGCAAACCTTACTCAGATGCATACTTCTTAAGCCAGTGCTTCACACTTCTCAAACCAGTGCTTCCACAGGCAACAGTGCGATTTCATTTGTGCGCAGATCGTGCTTTTGATTCAGTGTATGAATTTACATATGCAATGTGGGGAAACAAGCATTTAAAATCCAAATGTTAGTTCTGGGGAATGAGCTCCCCGCCATCTGAATGATGTGACAGGCTGATGGGTTGTTTTATATGCTGGTAGGCACAACTGATAGTGTTGTGACACCTTAAAGGCTTGTAGATTAATTGTGGGCTCTGCCGCGCAAAATATGCCACAATGTGAGTGCAGTCTTCTAAGTACCTTCCTGGGAGCAGGTCCCATTGAACACAGTGGTCTTACGTCTGAGCAAACATGCGCAGGATTCCACTGCACTTCTTGTTAATCTTTAATGTGCTTAAGACTCTTTGTCATTCTTAAATACCTGCATTATGGAAGGCTAATATGTTGTTGTTGTTGTTGTTTGCCCAAGATTCATGACATCTAGACTTATATTCATGGCAGACAGTAATATGGATGATGTGAGTTACCGGTAATTAGCAGGCAACTGATGATTAAAAGATCCTTAGGGCAGGAGCAGGTTGCCCTAGCCACTCTGGGCAGCTTCCAACATATATATATATATATATATATATATATATATATATATATATATATACACACACACACACACACACACACACACACACACACACACACACAATAAAACATTGAACATTTAAAAACTTCCCTATACAGGGCTGCCTTCAGTTTGTATATTTACTTATCTCCTTGGCTCAGGGGGTCACATAAGTCCATACCCTCCAACATTTCTCTGATGAAAACAGGGTTGTCCAGAGGAAAAGCAGGACATTCTGGGATCAAATCAGAAACTGGGATGGCTTCTGTAAATGTGGGACTGTACTGTCCCTGGAAAATAGGGACACGGAAGGTCTGAAAGCACACACCCTGTGCTGTTGAGCTTCACTTTTAAAATATTTTTACATTAAAGATTATAGTACGTTAGACTAAAATTAAAAAGTTAAAGCTCTGAGAGTAATGAGCCTCTTTAAAACTGTACCTCATCTACACCTTGCATGCAGTTTATATGCATGCCATCTTGACACTGCGTTCAGTCTTTTGTAGTCATACTTGCATTTTTAAGAATCTTCTTGATATACTGCTATTTTCCCTTGAGGAACTTCCAAATGCACCTGGATTTCTGTACACCTTTTGGAATTTGTTTCTGTCTACTGTTTCTAAGTTTATCTCCTCTGTTCCTTGGACTGCTTCTTAGCTCAGAAGTATGCACCAGAGAAAGACACGATCGAAGAAGAAGAAGAAGAAGAAGAAGAAGAAGAAGAAGAAGAAGAGGAGGAGGAGGAAGAAGAAATTGATATGCTGCCCATCTGACTGGTTTACCCTTACTCTGGGCAGCTTCCAACAAATTCAAACACAATATGCACTGTCCTATTCAATAAACATTCCATAAGGGTTAAGGTTTGCAGCACTGAATTTGAAGCCGGTTGCATTTCAAAGCATGTTGTTTAGATTCTTCCAGCAGGTCAGCAACACAAGCCTCATCTTCAATTGATTTCAGCAGGGGCTTCTCAGATGTACCCACATGCAGAATTTAATTCCTGTTGAGCCATTGATTTGTGTGACTGGTTATGGGGAAAGACTGTAAGAGGCTTGATATAGTTAATATCCTAAACTGCCTTTGCTTAAGAGCAGCTTGCTGTAGTAAAAAACAGCCCTGAAGGCATCTACTCTATTATTTTTCCCTCAGGTGTGTGTGTGGGGGGGAATCTCTTCAGAGTAGATTGCATAGCCAGCAGGTTTAGATTCTATTTTGGAAATGGAAAAAGGAGTCTGAATGTTGTAGATGGAAATGTCTAGGGCACCCTGGAATGATTTATTTGCTATCTTTCAGAAGACTGAATTACCCTAATCTATCAGCATTTAAACTCTGTGCTTCGGGTGTCATTTAAAATATTTAGGAGCTTCATGGATAGGCTTGTAGACCTATTTATCCTCAATATTCTCATGTGAGACAAGAAGGATGTGGTATTAACTACATATGTGTATAGAGATGTTTCCGTATATATATGCAGATCTGAATGTGGCATGTTACATTGCAGAATCTTCTCTTATATAAAAACATGTGCATCTATGCATTCAGACATCAAGATCCAGTACCTTGTCTGTTTGAAAATTGCTTTTGGATTGCCCTGGACAATATAAAGCAGATAACTAATAATAATAATAATAATATTCCTCTCTGCAAAATACAGACTTAAAGCTTATTCAGAGCCATAGCGGGGGGGGGGGGGAGCCAGGGTTTTTTGCCCCAGTTGAAGCGTTCTGAGGGGCACCATTGAGGCTCCCAGCCTGTGTGTGTGTGTGTGTGTGTGTGTGTGTGTGTGTGTGTGTGTGTACACAAAAATGCTTGTGTGCCAAACTGGGTCTTTGACCCAGGTGAAGTAAAGCCTTGTTTTGCCCACCTAGGTTTGTTCACATTGTGGGTTTTGCATCCCACTCCTGGAGAGCTGGAATTAGTGAGTGGCAGACAGCAAGCAAGAAAGAGACTCTTTGTGGTAGCCATTTTGTATTAAGACACTCTTCCCGTGGGGGCCATTTTGTATTAGACCTCAACTTGTGGTCATTTTGTGAGTGGTGCCCCAGGGCACTTTCTCGAAACGAGTGCTTCACAGGCCAAAAACGAGCACATGTAATTTATACGTAATAATTGAATTTGGGCTGTCAACTTATTTGAGCAGGCTTGAATGTCATGCTGCACAGGCAGTAGACATGTTGTTCTTCTGTGCCGTTCTTAGTGTGAAATTCTTAATTTTAAACCTGGCAACATACCTGATAAGAGATTTGTTTGTTTAACTGTGGTCCAGATATACACTATTAATCCCATTGGTTCAATGGGATAAATTACATATGTGCTAAACGCTCCCAAACTGAAATAATTAAAGGTGCTTCGTGCTCTTTGGTTCTCTGCCCACTATTCCCAAGTGTTCATTACAGAAGCCAAAAACTCTTCTTGCATTTGGATGTAGATTGGAGGCCTAATGCCAATCTCATCAGAGCACAGGAAAAACCTCTTTGTCTGCATATGTGTGTGCCCCACAGATGCTGTGACAGTCCATATATCATCGTAATAGGTACCCATTAATTTCCGAGAACCTGATTTTTCAATTTTCTTGAGTTGACAGAAATGCAGTGGCAATCCTTTGAACTGAGTTCAGGAAAGTATTACATGCAGGGATGGTACATTGATATATTTTATTCCTCAGCTGTATCTTTATTCAGGATAAACCTGCGTCTTCCGTAAGGCCGAGCACAGTGCATATTTGTTTGACGTTGGTTCATGAGGCTGATGCCACCATTATCCTTCGCTGTTGATTTTAGAAACTGCTGCTTGCATTTTAAACAGCCCCGTGTTTACAAAGCAGAGAGCTGTCTTATGGCCGAGGCTATCCCAGAATTATAGGTATCATTTTGTTCCACTATGCTATGGACAGTGGGCACAGTCGACAAAGTGAGGTACTTTTCAGCCCCATTGATTTCAGCGGCAGACATTTAAGGATGTTTGATTAACTCTTCCATGGAAATCAGCAAGAATTCAGGGGGATTTGGACAGAGTAATACCCAGTTTTTCCTTGCTCGCCACCTTCATAGTTCGTTAAATAGAATAACGCAATATATTCTACATGACACATTGAACTCTATAAGACTTAGGCTGCATTCCTATCTATACACACTTAATTTGGGAATAAGTTTAACTTCTGAGTAGACACATAGAGGCAGAGCCATCTTTACCCAGGGGTGCAAGGGGTGCTGGGCACCCGGTCGCCGAATTCTGGGGGGGCGCTGTAGCTGCCTAAGCTCTTAACTATCTACCTGTTACGAAATAATAAATAATTTTGATCAAGCTAGAAAAACAAAATACATATATACCTAGGTATTACTGAGATGTATACCTACTGTTTCACTAAAGGACTTTCGACTTTGTGTGCTCATTTACCAAAGATGTGTGTGCTTGTGATTCACAACAGCGGCACTTGTCAGACTCAACGATGGCGCTTGTCATTCTCAATGGCGCCGTGCACGCGGAATTAACTCTTACATCAAAATATTATGTTATGTATTATATTGAGCTGATATGCGGCAGCAGGGTCAGCGACACCTTTGACACCTTTGGGGGCAGCTAAACTAAATTTGGGGGCGGATCTTTGCACCCTGGCGGTGCATATGCTAAAGATGGCCCTGCATAGAGGATTGCCCTATTGCTGATTGCAATCCTAAATATATTTGCTGCTACTATCCATAATTACTTCCAAATAAGCATGCATATGGTTTCACTGCAAAAGTGCTTAATTTTTTATATATATCATGCTCCAGTATTAGTAGTACTTAATCTCAAAAGTTGGTTCATGTGGATAGCCACAAGCAGGACACAAACATAATAGCTCTCTTATGTTTGTTATCCCCAGCAACTAACTATCACGGCTAGTATCTATTATACCCTTATCTTCCAAGAGTCTATTTCCCCTTCAAATCCACTCAAGTTCATGGAGAATATCATTCTACAATGGAGAAGTAATAGAGGTACAGAAAGCTTGCTATTAACATTAAATGGGGTATGGACATGCCCTTGTTAGAGAAATTATCTACAATTCCCAGGGAATCTGTTTAGGAGGCGGACATACAGTACAGACAGATTCAGGTCGTTGTTTCAATATGCTTTATTTAGAATATGAAAGGCTCCCAGCAGAGATGCAAAAGACACAGACCCAACACAAAACAAAAACAAGGCCTTCTAGAAAGGGGTGATGGGAGTTGTAGTCCAAAAACAGCTGGAGACACAAGTTTGCTTTAAAGGATGTTTAGACAGATTTATAGAGAATGACTATCAATGATTATTACCCATAATAAGCAAAACAAATGTGTTTGGTGTTGGAGCTTTGTTGTTGTTGTAGTTGTTGTCTGATTGGCCACTGTTGGAAACATGATCTGGGACTAGATTAGATCTTTGGTGGATTCAGCCAGGCTAGGCTCTTAAATTTTTCGGCTGCTAATGAATGGAAGAAAGTATTCAAGCATGCAGACAATCTAAATGTTTATTTTTCTGGAAATGTCCTGCATAATTGATCATTGTAAATGCATTGCCCAATCTAATTGTCTTTGGTTTTGCTTTATGCTGCTAATCATGTCAGTTAACCCTGCAATCTATTTCAGAGAGCAACAGAAGTTAGAAAGCAGCCCATTCACGTTTTTTTGGGTTAGAGCCTTCTGAATAAATGTTCTACTAGCAAATTATCATTGCTAGAAAAGCTCAGATGTACACATGTGGTCTAGATGTTGCATTCACCATATGAGGCTTGGCATTATGAATTTTCTGCCCTTTAGCAGTATTGTTTGGTAGAACTCATCACATGAGTTAGAGCCATCATCACATGGTGTGCTTACCCATACCATGTCAGCAAATAGCACTGGTGCAGATTATTGCAGAAAAAAATTACACATAAGTTACAGGTTTCTAAGGGACAGGAAAATTCTGGTGATTCTTGCTCATTGTGGTAGAATTTTATTTTATATAGTTTTGTTTCAGATTTACAGGTATCTCTGCCTACGCCATCTACAGAAATCTGGATGGCACGATCTTAGATTGGATGTCATTACTTAATACGCTTAGGTTTTGTATGCCCTTACTTTAGTTGGTCATATTATGATTTTTTTTTAATCTGTCTTTGTGGTTCTGTAATAATTAGAAAAACGAATGAAACAAACAAACAAACAAACAAATAAACAGCCAATCACCAGATATAAGTGTTGTGAATCTAAGATTTCTGGATTGACATATTTTGTTTGGTATAATAAAAGCTGGCCTATCATTAATTGGGCAAGATAAAGAAGTCTACCTCAGGCAACATATTACCAATTAAGTATACTATTCTATTTTTACCATCAGAAGGAGGGCATCGTGTTGATATTTTGCCTCATTTACTGGAATGTCCTGAGGGAACACCATGGAAAACTGACGTTAAATGCAGACCCATATGCAACTTTATATGCTTGAGGACTGCGAGAGAGGCACTTTGGTTTGTAAGGGAGTTGTCAAAGCATGAACAGATGAGAGACTAAAACAAGTTTATTGGTATGCTTTCAAGTGAGAATATCTAAATATTCCTTTCCTTTCTCTTTCTCTTTCTCTCTCTTCTCTCTTTTCCCTGTCCCTTCTACCCCTCTCCTTTCCCACTTACTGTCAGGAAGGGCCACTTCCGAAGGGCCAAGTCAGGATAGCCTGGTATCGGCAGAGACTAATGGCAACAGCAGCTACAACAGTGAGTGGATTTTGAATGGGGGTGGAGGGAGAGGGGGAACCAAATGACAATGTTATCAGGTGTGGCATTCAGCTCCTGAAATATGCTGTAATAACCTGTGTTGAGGAACGGAGAACATGTCTTCCATCTCCAGCAGTCCTAATCAAAAGAAGACTTAGCAAAATGGGGTTCGTGATTTCAGCAACAGTTTTGTCTCCTTGGCCACTGTGGGTGACTGAGACAGACCCATCTGCCTTACTCCATTGTTGCTCATAAAGACGTATCAGTGGCATAAGCTGATGCAAGAAAACAGAGGCTTGGAGCCAGGCATACAGTTAGTGGCTCATCAGCTAAATGAGTCCCATCCTTGGCATGTGCTAATGGGCCTCTGCCAACCCCCAGTTTGGTGCTGAGCAGGAACATTGATTTATGATGCCGCATATGCTTTTCCTGCTCTATTCTTAGAATGGGCAGAGAGACCCTGCTTTCTGCACAGCTTGACTTACCTCCAAGCCTTCTTCAACCACGAGAAATAAAAGTCATAATTAACCTTAGTAATGATTTGGTTCCTTCTTCCCAGAGTTTTGCAAAGGACCCTCTTTTCCCAAAGTTTTGCAATGAACCCTATTTTTTTAAAAAAATAAAACAAGTTATTCCTCGCAAGGAAACAGGAGAGGGAAAATATCTTAGCATCTAGGGCTCTTCTGCTAGCTCCAAGACAAAATATCTGCCCCAAAGGTTATGGGTTTCTGCAGAAATATCCTTGTGGCAAGGAATTCTGAGGCCCTTAGCTCGATCCACTGCAGTGTTGATAGAGGAAAACTGAGAATGGGGAAGAGCAATACACGTGGGCTGGATAAGAAGTTCTAGTTTGTGTGCCGGGTGATGATGTGGGTTGAGTGATGCAGGCAAATGACAACTGATGCTGATGAAGGAGGCAAGAAGGATAATCCGTTAGATGTACTATGTGGGGATTAGCAGAGAACATGGAGAATCCAGCATCTGGCAGCGTGCCTGGAATTGGGAAGTACAGGCTTTCTAATAAAGCCATATGAATGAAAAATATATTTGGGAGGTGCATGGTTAAACAGAATGTTAATTCAAAGAGGTGGTTCAAGAACTTAAAATAGTCTCTGTTTTCTTTGGCAATGCAAGACGACCCAGTGTTTTTGAAAATGTTCTCTTCAGTGGTTTGAATTGCCTTCATTGTCACATGTCCTGATTTGTCATCAGTGACATCACAGAATCAAATCTGATTGGTTATATAATATTGTGAGTGGGGATAGTGCATAATCCAGGAAGGAGGAAGCAAAGTGCCACCAGGTAAAAAAAAAAAAAAAAATAGTGCCAAAGCAGCTGCGGCTGCTGCCACAAAGTGTAAGAATTTGAAAGGTGAAAATTGCCTAGTTTTTAAAGAATAAATTTCCACCTCACCACCTGCAAGTAACTGATATAGCTGGATCAAGCACTTCTTTTGAGATTCAGGAACTGACACAAAGCTCCAGAACTCTGTCTCTTACCTTAAACACAGTACCTTTAATATGTTTGCCTGTGAATCATGTTGATACCAAGTTCATTGAGTAGGTTTTCTTCTGTGTATTTCGTCTCTCTTTTTAATAAAGAGAATTGTATTGCTCTTGTGTGAGTTTGAACATAGTTAAAATGTTAAATAAATGCAACTCACACACTTAAATACCAGAGCCGTTTGTTGGAAGTCATATTCTTGCTAAAAATATAAGCAGTATTTTTTGTGTGTCCCTCTCAAAATCTGAAGCCTGCCTCCATATATAGAACTGTGGGCATTTCTGTTTAATGCGTCTGCGAGATTAGGCCCCACTCCGACCCTTCTTCATCTTTTGGATATGTCTTGACTGGGTAAGAAGTGATCTAAAGAGTGCAAGGTGTACATAGACACCTTAATCTAAAGAGGGAAAGAATCTAACTATGGCATTGTGCTCCCCAGCCCCAGATAATTAAAAGACCACTGAGACTGGTTTGGATCGAAACAGGCCACAACTTTATTGAATACAGTTGAAAGAGGTTTAGCTTGGGCATGGGGCAATCAAAATACTTCTGAATCGCCCACCAGAAGTGACATGTAGGTCAATCCAGGCGGGGGTTCCTAAGACTTACATCAAATAGGGTGACCACCACAGGGCCGCCATCTGGGAGAGTGCCATCGGCCCTGGCCCCACCTCCCCCTGGATCTCTTTAACAGGATACCCCAGCGTTTTGGAGCGGCAGGCAGAGACTACAACCTCCCCTCCACCCAAGGCAAAGGATTGCCCCAATGCCCAACCCGGTTGTGATGATTGCTGTTGTTCCAAGCCAAAAATGGCTTATCTCCTGAGTTTATGCCAATAAAACCCAGAAGCTTGAGGAGTCCGGAGTCCATCGTTGTTTATTGCAAGGCAATAGGTTACAGTATGATTGTTTCACAAAACTGCAACCGCGCCCAGTGGTCCAGACAGTGGTATTTATAAAGTTTCAAACAAAGCATTTCAGTTTGCACCTATCATATACATCATTACCTCATTTCATGTTTAATACAGATGCGCAATAAGCGCTGGCAATTTATGCTGATACAGTTTTGATTCCCACCGTGTTCTGTTACATTGTGTTAGTATGCTTGTTGGGAACCTGTGTTACGTGTAGCCATTTGTACCATGTAGCATCTTACGTTCTAGCTTTGAGCTGTATCTTTGTGATTCACATATTAGCTGTATTTATGCCTCAGTGGGGGGGGGGGGAGCGGCAACTTGCAAAATCATCAGTTTCATAAAGCAACAGGTTACCATAACTTCCCTATTAGAAGCACACTCAAGAATTTACAGGGGTACATATTATTACATTTATTGTGGCCCTTTGGGCCACCACCACACTGTGAGGTAGGCAAAACCACCGGGCTGGAGCCAATTTGCCCAGTGGACAAATTCCTACCTGGCCCCATAATATGGTGACCACTGTAGCCAGAGCAAAGTCATTGACCATTGGCTTTAACCAAGGGTCGGTGAGGAGGGAACCTGATGAAGGAAAAGCAGGCAGGGTCCTAGGTGTGGGCTGCTTAAATGGCTAGGGAGCGGTCCCAAGGGAAGCCTTCCTGCTCCGCTGGCTCCCCAGCCCAGCCTGTGTCTGAGCCTCCATTCCTTTTCACAAATCCCGGGAGCAGGCCAGGATCCAGCTTACGCCCACACCACCTATCCGAACAGGGGACCGATGCCACAATTCTCTTGTTGGGGCCTTAGAGGAGCCTTTGCCATCCTTCAACACGGCTGCACCAAAAGGGTGAGAGGACTTCTCAAAAGCCTACAGAAAGTGAGTGGGACAATTTTGCCACAGAACCCAGATTTAACAGCAAGGCAAGAAACGGAAGAGGAACAGTAGAATTGTCCTGAAGTGAAGCATAGTGTCAGGCTGGTCCTTGAGAGCACAGAGTGAAAAGGGGTCCGTGTTGGAGATTTGAGAGCTCCCCAACTATTGAAAATCTAGGTTTAAGTTCTGTTTTGAGCCCATACATTCCAATGGAGAAGGGAGGGGGACTTTTAGATGAGCAATTCCTATTATTCCAATATTTCTATTGTACTGTTGTCTCTTCCTAGAGTTTCCTGCCTATTTCCCATTTTGTTTACTCTGCTTAATTAAAAGTTGAAATTACATCTTCCTAGTGAACAATGACTAAACTAGTTACCTTTGTTTCCTGTCTTTTTGTTCTCTTACTGTTTGTCTGTGTGGCAACCATTATTTAACAGGAGGTGTTGATTAGATCTTAATGCTATCTAGATTATATACTATTTGCCAGGCAATTGCTCTAAATGCCTTATCCCATCAAGGAATAGATGTATTTGTAATAATGTCAGGGTTATAAATGAGTTCTGCACATTGACTGTGATGAAGAACATCAGAAAACCTTTGTTACAGCAGAGGGATTTTCATATGTCAAATAAGGAAAGAATTTCCTTGTTTAGTTTAGGGCCTTAAAAACGTAAAGGACCCCTGACAGTTAAGTCCAGTCATGGACGACTCTGGGGTTGCACGCTCATCTCGCTCTATAGGCCAAGGGAGCCGGCGTTTGTCCACAGACAGTTTTTCCAGGTCATGTGGCCAGCATGAGTAAGCGGTTTCTGGCGAAACCAGAGCAGCACACGAAAACGCCGTTTTCCTTCCCACCAGAGCAGTACCTATTTATCTACTTGCACTTTGACGTGCTTCGAACTGCTAGGTGGGCAGGAGCAGGGACCAAACAACGGGAGCTCGCCCTGTCGCAGGGATTTGAACCGCCGACCTTCTGATCAGCAAGCCCTAGGCTCTGTGGTTTAGACCACAGCGCCACAGTTTAGGGCCTTACACCTGACTTAATCTTATATAGAAGGGATTAGAAGCAGCTGTTGATTAAAAAACTAAGTTGCATTAATATTCAAAGTAAGTCCAGGTAGACTGTTGCTATAGCTGGAGGCTTCACATTTTTAGTTTCCTTTTTGATCAAAAGATTATTTGCAGGTAAAGTATTGTTGTACTGTAA
This sequence comes from Podarcis bocagei, assembly GCF_964188305.1. Classification (NCBI taxonomy): domain Eukaryota; kingdom Metazoa; phylum Chordata; class Lepidosauria; order Squamata; family Lacertidae; genus Podarcis; species Podarcis bocagei. The sequence continues at coordinate 31,878,262 of NC_138143.1, forward strand.
AAAGAATGAGAATAACAATGAGAAAGTGTCTTAGTGGACTAAAGGAAAACAAATCAGTTTTTCTTTTCTTCAGACTCAAATCATGCAAGCCCTTTATTTAGAGTGTGTAATTTTACCTGCAGTAAATTTATCTAGCCATCAATCTAGGACCTCCATGCACACTGCACAGGTTTCCGCCCCAGAGAGGTCACCTCAGTGCTGCAAATGCAGCGGTTTGATTTCACCCCGCAGAGACACTCCATTGTCTCTCGAGATAGAGGGATGCCAGCGACAACATGTGCTCATCTTTACACAAAGTATTAGGAGCTCAGGACAGCTCCTCAGTACTCTCCAGGACACATTTGAGATCAGAATGGTACCAGGGTCAAGAAAGTTCATAATGGGAATCTCTTTTCTTATTAAGTTACGCCAACTTTTACTCATGCCAAGATCTACAGTAATAAACCATGGGGGGGGGGGAATCAGGTTGACACACACCTGTTCACACCATGATGGGAACAGGTCTGGTCTTTTCTGTTGGGAAGACAGAGAATAGAGTACAGCTAGCTCCTAAAGAAAGAAAGAAACAAAACACAGCTATCCTAATCTCTGAGGTGGTCCGAGACCCTGAAACTGTGATAATCAGTTTAACTGTCATGGTTTAACATAAACTACAGCTTGCTGGAGGTGTGGAGAATTCTCTGTTGATAATTACAGTTCTCAGTGATCCCTGGGGAGATGGAATCACTGGGCGGATTTAAGATTGTTGTTGTTGTTGTGTCCCCATCGTTCTACCCAGACACTGAGGTCCAGCGCCCAAGGGCCTTCTGGCGGTTCCCTCTCTGCGAGAAGCCAAGCTACAGGGAACCAGGCAGAGGGCCTTCTCGGTGGTGGCACCCACCCTGTGGAATGCCCTACCACCAGATGTCAAGGAGAAAAACAACTACCAGACTTTTAGAAGACGTCTGAAGGCAGCCCTGTTTAGGGAAGCTTTTAATGTTTGATGGATTACTGTATTTTATTATTTTGTTGGAGGCTGCCCAGAGTGGTTGGGGAGGCCCAGCCAGATGGGCGGTGTATAAATAATAAATTGTTGTTGTCGTTGCTGTTGCTGTCATTTGACTTTACATACCACCCTATCCCTCTTGGTCTCTGGGTGGTTTACAGAATAAAATAATAATATAAAACCAAAAACTCCATAATCAAAATAAAAACAACAACCCAATAACCTCCCCCCCCAACCCCCACATTTTAAAAGGGCATAGGATGTAAATCAAATCAACCAAAGTCCTGGTTAAAAAGGAACGTTTTTTCCTGACGTATAAAGGTGTATAATGAAGGTGCTAGGCAAACTTCCCTGGAGAGTAATTTCCCTCTAAAAAGAAAAAGAAATCCTTCTCTACCCACATATTAACTAGGCAAATAAATTTTCATAGGTTCCTGCAAATTAAAAAATACTGGAGAGGGAGGTTTTAGAAAGCATCTATGTTATAGAACTGAATTATTGCTTCTGCAGTCTTGGCTGGGAAAGGTAGAGTGAGCCATCCTCATTAGTCCCTTTGTACTGATGAGAACAGTAGCCATTTATCAGTATGGTAGATTTCCTGTATCCAATAGGTAAGCTAGGCTTTAACAGTCACTGAAATGAGAGCTAAATTTAGAGCTATTAAGTTTAATAGCTTATGGAATAATAAGTTACACTTTGCAAAATAACAGAGAGTGGAGGAGCACAATTAGACAGGGACCAGAAATGTGTGTCTATTTTTAAGCTTTTTGTACTACCTTTCCACTGTTACCTATTCCCAAAAAATGTACTGTACTGCAGCAACAGCAAAGAACCGCCATAAAAAACTCTATTAAAAGTTCGCAAGTTTAAACTTTACCGAAGCAGTTCTGCCTTAGCTTGGCATCTAAAAATATGGAAAGGTGACACATTGGAAAGAATTCCAGAGAGCTGGGATGAAGGAGAAATTTCACTCAGTGTGCATTTAAATTTGAATCTATCAAATTCACACTTTATGATACAATATACAAGGAGAAACATAGTTATCTTTTGACATTGTCACTTATCCAGATTTTGCAATGCAATATTTTAAAGACCATTTTGCTGGTCTTAAAAAGCAGACGCATGGGTGTGTTGAAGGAGTTCTCTTGTTTAGTCATTTAGTCGTGTCCGACTCTTCATGACCCCATGGACCAGAGCACGCCAGGCACTCCTGTCTTCCACTGCCTCCCGCAGTTTGGTCAAACTCATGTTTGTAGCTTTGAGAACACTGTCCAACCATCTCGTCCTCTGTCGTCCCCTTCTCCTTGTGCCCTCCATCTTTCCCAACATCAGGGTCTTTTCCAGGGAGTCTTCTCTTCTCCTGAGGTGGCCAAAGTATTGGAGCCTCAGCTTCACGATCTGTCCTTCCAGTGAGCACTCAGGGCTAATTTCCTTAAGAATGGATGCCTTTGATCTTCTTGCAGTCCATGGGACTCTCAAGAGTCTCCTCCAGCACCGTAATTCAAAAGCATCAATTCTTTGGCGATCAGCCTTCTTTATGGTCCAGCTCTCACTACTGGGAAAACCATGGCTTTAACTATACAGACCTTTGTTGGCAAGGTGATGTCTCTGCTTTTTAAGATGCTGTCTAGGTTTGCCATCGCCTTTCTCCCAAGTTCTCTAGGACATGCTAATTAGATAAATAAAGATAATAAACAATGCAAAAACTGTTTATAGCAATATATTTAGTCAATAATTTTCTTTTAGAATTAGCTCCTTGTGTCGCTGTGGGGTTATATTTATTCTTTTTAAACTAAAAAAATGTTATATTTATTCAGTGTAACAGTGAAGCGTGTCCCCAGATTTAATTTAGTAATAGCTTTGCCTCAGCTATCAGGAGGGAATCTCTATTCAAGATTAAAAGTAGACTTAGCACAGGCAGTGAAACATTCTTTTTTTAAGGTTGGGCCCAGGATTTACAGGGTTTTGAGGATCAAAAACAAAACCATGACTCATTTCTGGAAGTCAATGTAATTGAGGGAGTCTTGAGGAACTTCATCCTTGTGACTTCTGATCTGCATCTCCCCAGCAAATGTATGATTTAGAACTTGGCTAGCCACGTGCTTTCATCCATTCCAAATGTTCCGGTAATGTCCAAAAGTATACAAAAATATGTATCTGAAATTCATAATTTGTGAGAAAGTATGTCATATGTATTTAAAAAAGAATTCATGTGTGTATTTGGACACACACCTCACAATTTAATGTAGAACTGGGACAGGTTGGGGGGAGCAGAAAAAAATATATGTGAACAGGTGTGAGAATGACAATGACCTGAAACAAATGAGTACACCTGCTAGTCACTGATAATAATAATAATATTTTATTTATACCCTGCCCATGTGGCTGGGTTTTCCCAGCCACTCTGGGCGGCTTCCAGCAAAACATTAAAATACAATAATTCATCAAATATTAAAAGCTTCCCTAAACAGGGCTTAAGGGACGCGGGTGGCGCTGTAGGTTAAACCACAGAGCCTAAGGCTTGCCAATCAGAAGGTCAGCGGTTCGAATCCCTGCGACGGGGTGAGCTCCCGTTGCTCGGTCCCTGCTCCTGCCAACCTAGCAGTTCGAAACCACGTCAAACTGCAATTAGATAAATAGGTACCAATCCAGCGGGAAGATAAACGGCATTTTCGTGTGCTGCTCTGGTTCACCAGAAGCGGCTTAGTCATGCTGGCCACATGACCCGGAAGCTGTACGCCGGCTCCCTTGGGCAATAAAGCAAGATGAGCGCCGCAACCCCAGAGTCGGTCACAACTGCACCTAATGGTCATCAGTCCCTTTACTTTTACAGGGCTTACGTTTAAGGAACCCAGCAACCCAGGTTAAGGCTTAGGTGCTAACTGTTTGTAACACTGCAGTGCTAGAATGTTCATAATGCATTTGCAAGGGAGGAGAATGGCGAACAATTTGGCCACACCCCTGTGACCTCCTAAGAGCCCTACTAGGTCCAGTGGGCACCAGCCCCCCCCCATGCTTGCAAGTCATCTTAAAGTTCAGCTTCAGAGTGTTGCATCATCAAGTGCTGCAGGCACCTATTTGCCATTTTTCAGCAAGCTTGCTTGGGGTAAAGATGGTGTGGTTGAGCATGTTTGTTAACACCACTGTCACCCCAATAATTGAGACATATCTTTATTTCTAAGTATGACTGAAATTAGGAAAGTGTGCTAATATATTTGTAGTACCAATATTATTTTGTGCTTAATACTGCCTAGTTTGAAAGATATTGAGAGAGAGAGAGAGAGAGAGAGAGAGAGAGACACAGAGATTCCATTAAATCTATTGCATACACATGCAGATACCTGTATGTATCTGACAGGCTCTTCCAAGATTGCATTCAGCCCTCTACCTACTGACCCCCTGAGGAACTCCATTACAAATACACTGATTATATTCACTTCGTGATAAGAGGAAGAATTATGCTGCACAAAGTCAGATGTGGGGAAACAGTCTGTATTACTCGCTTATCTTATTTTGTTCTAATTTTTGTACTGGTCAGTAGAGATCACCATAAAAGGGCTATCTTATTTCTCATCACATCCTTTTTTTCTTCGGCTATATACTGAATACTGATTTATCCTGGTCTCCTTTTCAGTCTCATTCACAGTCACTTTTCTATGCTGTGTTACCATTTTTAGTTCTGGATTCGGCTCTCCTATATACTTTCTAAATTTAAACCTAACTTCATATTAGTGCACTTCAACAGAAGTGTAAACTATGCAGCTGGATTTTTCAAATTCAGTCCAACGGCTGAGAACAGAATTTGTACCTGAACGACAATTATTTGGAAATGTGGCTGTTTGAAGAGAGAACTGTCCACTGTGTCATTATGATGAATTGTTGTCTTCATGTGTAACACATGTTCACTTGAATCATCTGGAGCTATTTGTTTTTCAACAACCTGCTTCTGGCACATTGGAGTCTCAGTTATTGTAAACTGATCTCTGCAAGGCCGAGATTTACTAGCCTAAGTGTGGTCCAAAAGGTGCAATCCTGTATCCCTTAAAACCCTTAACTTGGAATGTGTGCTCACACGGGTCAGCTTAAAAGACAGCAAACCTAGACAGCATCTTAAAAAGCAGAGACATCACCTTGCCAACAAAGGTCCGTATAGTTAAAGCCATGGTTTTTCCCAGTAGTGATGTATGGAAGTGAGAGAGACCATAAAGAAGGCTGATTGCCGAAGAATTGATGCTTTTGAATTATGGTGCTGGAGGAGACTCCCATGGACTGCAAGAAGATCAAACCTATCCATTCTTAAGGAAATCAGCCCTGAGTGCTCACTGGAAGGACAGATCCTGAAGCTGAGGCTCCAATACTTTGGCCACCTCATGAGAAGAGAAGACTCCCTGCAAAAGACCCTGATGTTGGGAAAGATGGAGGGCACAAGGAGAAGGGGACGACAGAGGACGAGATGGTTTGACAGCGTTCTCGAAGCTACAAACATGAGTTTGACCAAACTGCGGGAGGCAGTGGAAGACAGGAGTGCCTGGCGTGCTCTGGTCCATGGGGTCACGAAGAGTCGGACACGACTAAACAACAACAAAACTCCACAGAAGAAAGCATCTTTGTGTCTCCTTTCCCAACTTGACCAAAGGTGCCTTGGAACCTGTTTCTTCCCAAAGCTCCCTACTTTTCTGAAGAACCCATCACTTAGTTATTTGTACTAGTCAGTTCAAAATACTCCTGCCTTTCTCCCCTCACAAATAGAAGTGTTTGCATATATCACCATAGTGTCTTTTTTAAATAAGTAAAATTATGTTGGTGGCATAGTGACCTCAGTATTGTCCACATAAGAAAGTAATCCTGCATCCTTTTGAAAGTCTGTTGTTTTTCTCCACTGATGATTTGTAAATCTTTTTCCTGCTGCTTATGTCAGTGGGAAGTGTTCCAGAAGGCATCAAACAGACCTAAGTCTACAGGGAAGAGAGATATTTTGGGATGTTTGAACCATGGGCTGTTCAGTTTCCAAACAATATAGGCACATAGGCATTTTGTCAACAATGGTGGCAATGTCCACCATGTTTGGTGGGAGAGACAGACATCACCATTGGCCACTATTTGATCAGGCATTTCAAATGTATGGTCACACATGTACACACACATCTGGTCAGAGGTGTAAACGCCACCTTTAGTTTTATTATAATAAATAATGATCTCAGACTTGGATTTCATATATGAGATAGCTGCATCATTGTGCACTGAAGAAAAGGGGAATCCTAGTCTTTTCTTTCTTCGGCACATAATTTAAAACTGTCAGATCTCCTTGAAAGTCAAACATGCTGCTCTGAAGATTTCTGAATTTGTAGACTAGAAAGTCTGGGGGGATTTCGGGTTATTTTTTTCCTTCCAATGTTCCAACCAGTGCCAGATTCTTCTTAAGTAATTCCCCCTGGCCAGTTTTTATTATTGTTCTATATTCTGCTCTAAACACTATGAATGTGCTGTTAGTTTCTCAATGGGTGTCTGTGTTAGGATATTTTCGTTCCACCTTAAAAGGGAGCAGGCTTTGAGAGTCACAGAGTCTGCGTATTTCCTGTTCACAGGATGTTTATGTTTGCTGTTGCTTTCGTTTCTCTCTCGGTGCCTCAACACTGAAGAAGGCAGTCATGTTTTTCTCTGTTCTGACTAACACAGAATAAACTTATGAAAAATGCTCTCCTGCGTGCATCTTTCACTGTGCATTATCTGCTGATAAGAGCGTGTATCAGCCCTGGAATGTGGGAAGCTATTTCTGGAGCTCATGTCGCTAATTGCTGATGCTGCGTGTCTACGGGAGATCGATGGACGTCCGGAGGCGATGTGGGGCCATGATGGACTTTGTCTCCCTGGCAGTATCCCAACAGTTTGGATGAAGTTTCAAGCTGTTGGGGCACCTTCTTCCTTCTCCACATATATATGCCTGTTTCATAAGCATATGACGTTCCAGAATGGCAGCACATCCATTTTATGTCATTGTTTGTGGTTTTGGGTAGCATACACAGCCTGATTGGGCATCTCCCTTTGGATGGTGCTAATTGTTCATCACTTGTCACTTTCTCATATGGCATGGTGGGAGGGTGATGATAGACATATCCCACAGGTCATACACAGGAGCAAGCTTGTCTTGCACACTGGGAGTTCGACACTGAAGCCAGCCATCAAATCTGTGGCCTTCAGTGATCCTTTTGAAGGGGCCACGGCACTGTGCTCAGGAAGTGTTGAGGGCAACTCTCAGCAACATATTTTGCAAAGGAGAAAAGTGGTAATCTGGAATGTGAATCACATATGACTACCTGCTGAAGTGAGTGCTCATTGCTTGCAAAAACATTTGGAGTCTTGTAAGTGTAATTAGTAATTTGTTCCAAATTACGGCTGTCATAGTTATGCTGATTGACAAGGAAGGTCCTCACTGAGGGAATTTCTTTTTTTAAAAAAATAATAATATATAGCTTGTAAAGTGGTTTTAAAGGAAACATTTTTGGGTACTGTTGACTCCTGATATCATTTGTGGTGGCGTCAAGAGAAGTGAGGGATTTGTTTGCTATTGGAATGAACAAAGTGTTCTTCTCTCTCTCGCTCTCTGTGCCCCTTTCTCACATTAGATAGTCTAAGTGGGGCATATTTCTGTGTAGACATTTATAAGACTTTACTCCCTGGCTAGGCTGCTGCTTCTGCCAGCAACTGAAGCTGCAGATCTGCCCCCATATGCATGGAGAGTGGAGTCTGGAAGGGCTCCCACAGGAATACAGTAAACCACTTCTGTCCCTCCCCTCTTTGCCTATCCAGCGTGTAACTGCTCTTCAGAGTGGACTGTGTCACTCAGCAGCATTCAGGTTAGAGCCTCCTGCCTTGTCTTAAAATATCACAGTGAATGCTCTCCCCCAAGTTTCCCCAAATGATTCTCTGCTCATTTTCTGGAAGTAGCCTGCAGACCAGAGGTCTGGAATGGCAAACTGGACAGTAGGACAAGAGATGGACTTGGATGGACTGACCAGCACGTTCGGAAAAGCAAGAATTTGCTTCTGGGGGTGGGACAGAACGAGTACACAGGTTGTTGTATTAGACAGTGTTTGAGGACTTATGAAATGCTCCATAGAACTGCCTTGTCAGATAATGGAAACGGGTACCATAAGGTTTTAGGATAGTTTATTATACTAATAATTTTGAATCAACAATGAACTCCAAATGCAGTTTTCACATGGGAAACTGGGTCCAGCAAGGAGCCAGACTATTGACTTTTCCCTTTAAAATATACTTCATAAATATCTTGGTCAATACGTTTGAGCCCGTCACTGGTACTAGGCTTTTGTAAATTTGTGTATATATTCATTTTCTTAGAAATTCAGGAGAGTTTTAGGTTTGCTGGAGGCAAAATGCTGCTGAGAGCAGAAGTATGAAACTTGGGTAGATCAGGAACAGCGATGATTCCTTCCAGGTCCTTCCATAACCACCAGGCCATCAGTAATTGCTTGACAACACCTCTCATAAGGCTGGCTATACAAAAAGAAGAGGGAAATATTTTTAAATAAAAAAACAAGAGTTTAAGGATATGTGAACACAGTACTCTACATGTTTCTCCTGTACACATCCCCTGAAATAGATATGAACCAGAAATTCCATACTCCTGCTCATTCATTTCAATGAGGTCTCCAGTCCCCTGGTGCATTGGTTCTTAGCACATTGGCCTATGATCTCCCCACCCCTGCAAACAAGTTTGAGTGTTAGGGTGTACAGCAAAAAACACATGTCTTAGCCAAAGAGCAAGCAGCTATACTGTGTGCATTTGAAGTGTTACTTTAATAGTCAATATTAGGGCTGTCAGTCAATTAAATAATTTTTCATTCATTTTTCATTAGTTAATTTTTCATTAATTGCTTGGGGCAGAGGAAGCATGAGAACTTAAGAGAACGCTTTGGGGGCAATGTATAAGGTGCATTATACAATGCAAATTTTAAAAGACGATTTTTAAAAAATGAACTCTTCTTACAAAGAAGAGATTTTGTGATGAAACCATTAGAATATCACCAGAACAGAGAAGTTACACTTGAGATGGAGTAATTGCAACAAAGTTTCTTATGTTAAAAAATAAAGTTCCCTATCATCTGCTGTAATAAGGTTTGCCCGAACTGAACTGCAGAAAATCTGATTTTATTTAGTCATCATCACTATTGGCCTTAATTGGGCATCATCATATTGTCTAATAACTTTTAATTAATTTAAATTATGTTCATATCCCAAAATAGCATGATGATGCTTTATCAGCAGCTTTAGCAGAAAACAGGTTTCCTGGCACTTAAATTGGTACTCTCATGTGCTCAGATTTACTCAGCAGGGAACAATTAGATTCAATTAAACATTCATTATATATTAGGTGATGAAAAATGGAGGCATGTTTTGTTGCTGCAAGTTCAGAGAGGTGAATGCTCCCCTGTTTCAAATGGGAAGGCTGTATGTGTGAGGTCTCAAGATGCAGTATCTTTTTAAGTCATGAGTTTCTGGAGCTCCTCAGGAGGGGTTCCACAATATTAGCCAAATCAGAGACTTAATCAACTGGATTCAGTTCCAGAGCAATTTGCTGCTTGTTGCTAGTCTAGGCCCCACCCTGCTTTGGTAGCAGATAGCCATAGGGAAGAAGAATAGGAGTCTTGCTTAAGGGAAAATAGGCATGGCAGCAAGGAGGGAGAGCCTGTTTGCATCTTCAAATAGCTCGGTCAGTAGAGCATGAGACTCTAAATCTCAGGGTCGTGGGGTTGAGCCCCACACTGGGCAGAAAGATTCCTGCATTGCAGAGGGTTGGAACAGATGACCCTCGTGGTAACTTCCAGCTTTACAATTCTAGGATTCTACTTTTCTTAGTAAAGGTAAAGGTAAAGGGACCCCTGACCATGAGGTCCAGTCGTGGCTGACTCTGGGGTTGCAGTGTTCATCTAGCTTTATTGGCCAAGGGAGCCGGCGTACAGCTTCCAGGTCATGTGGCCAGCATGATTAAGCTGCTTCTGGCGAACCAGAGCAGCGCATGGAAACGCCGTTTACCTTCCCGCTGGAGCGTTACCTATTTATCTACTTGCACTTTGATGTGCTTTCAAACTGCTAGGTTGGCAGGAGCAGGTACCAAGCAACAGGAGCTCACCCCCTTGCGGGGATTCAAACCGCTCACCTTCTGATTGGCAAGCCCTAGGCTCTGTGGTTTAACCCACAGCACCACCCATGTCCCTCTACTTTTCTTAGCTTCACTTAAAAGGACCGTCATTAAAACATTCTAATGCTGCTATTTATTCATTTCAACAATCTTTGCATCTGTTTGCTTAGTTACCTTCATTGCCTTTGGCTGTTTGCACAGTATACCTTTAAAATGCATTCAAAGCACATTCTTGCCCTCAAAGAATTCTGGGCACTGTAGTTTCTTAAGGGTTGCTGGGAATTTCAGCTCTGTGAGGGGTAAATTACAATGCCCAGGAAAAAAAATGTTTTTCAAATGTGGTGTGGTGTGTAAATTTTGTATTTTACAGTGATACATAAAGCAGTTACATTCTGACATGTTGAAGAAGTTTATTTAAAACTCCAGGTGTTTTGACGAGTTCTCATTACACTCTTGACCAAAAGTCAGAAAGAAGAGGCAGCCGCAAGCAAAGGATGTAAAGAGTTCTTAGGGCTACTTACAGCCACCTTTTCTCTAACTCGTTGGTTGTAGAAATTCTGTTTCTCAGTGGGCAAGACAGGAATTCCTTACACATTTGAATCTACTCTTTGCTTTGTTAGTGCTGCACAGGATCCTGGTGTAACGAAATAAATAAGGCTTAAAAACTGTAGCCCTACAAATGCCAATAGTCAACAGCTATCCTTGTTGACATCATTCTGCTGTAGAAGAAAACCCAAAATATTCTTCTTAAATAATAATGGATACGGAGAAAAGGGGGAGTTGCGAGCCATATTTTAAAATAGCCTTTAAACAAGAGCAGGATGCTGTTTTGTGTTTGTTTGTTTTTTAGTCCTACTGACAGATTGCTAAAACACTGGGTTATCCATTATTCTTACTGTCAGAGCACCAAGACAGAGTGTGGCATGTCAGTCTCAGTGGGCAGCTATGGTAACCACATCCTGAATGGTGCTTGCCAAAAGCTGGGTTAGAGGGATAAGGAAATAACTTCACAATGCAGGGGCACTGCGGCACGCTCTGGAGGTGTACCCACACAATTAGGCGAAGCACACTTCAACCATATTTTACATTTATACACCCCCTCCTGCCAACCCTTCATAGCACTATATGCCTTCTTTTTTTTCTTTTTTGCAGGGGTATATGCCAACCTAGCAGTTCGAAAGCACGTCAAAGTGCAAGTAGATAAATAGGTATCGCTCCGGCAGGAAGGTAAATGGCGTTTCCGTGTGCTGCTCTGGTTCGCCAGAAGCGGCTTATTCATGCTGGCCACACGACCCGGAAGCTGTCTGCGGACAAACGCCGGCTCCCATGGCCAATAAAGCGAGATGAGCGCTGCAACCCCAGAGTCGGTCACGACTGGACCTAATGGTCAGGGGTCCCTTTACCTTTACCTTTATGCTGAAGATACAGTTTCAGTTTGGAGAAATAACTATGCCCCCCGGTCCCCTAAAGCAGGACTGTGTGGATGCTGGAAACACAGGAAAGGAAAGGCCCCATCTAGTCAGGGGCACAGAATTCAGCTTCCAGACAATTCCAACTTTTCTAGACCTTGTGGCATATGTTTGAAAGAAGCTTGTCATTGCTGCCTAAATAAGCACTAGCCAATATATGCCTGTATGGGAGCTGATGAAGCACAAAATGGCTTAGTGATGCTGCTCTTACCTCGAAGACGGAAAAGCAGAACAGTGGTACAGTGATACCTCGCACTACATATGCTTCAGGTTACAGACGCTTCAGGTTACAGACTCCGCTAACCCAGAAATAGTACCACAGGTTAAGAACTTTGCTTCAGGAAGAGAACAGAAATCGTGCTCCGGTGGCACGGCAGCAGCGGGAGGCTCCATTAGCTAAAGTGGTGCTTCAGGTTAAGAACAGTTTCAGGTTAAGAATGGACCTCCGGAACAAATCAAGTTCTTAACCCGAGGTACCACTGTATAATGATTTTATATATATATATATTAAAAAGAAACTTTAATCCAAATTGAGATAAAATATTGCTGGTAGTTTCTTTAAAAAGTGTTATTCACGCCACCCTGCAATAGACACATGACAGCTGAATACAATACATGCAATAGAATTCAGCTATCATGAAAGGGCAATGGCTAAAATTCATTCTCCCAGAACCCATTTCTGTCTCTGTTAAAAAATATTTGGCAACCTAGGACTTTATCTCTCCCTGAATTGCAACAGATAACCCCAAAATGCTCTGCCTCCTTACTACATCAGCACAGCACCTTTAACCTGGGAGGGTCTCTCAACAGCTATCAATTCTTCCTTAGCTTGACATGATCTAGTTCTTTTCAGCCAGTCTCTCCAGGTTGCATTGACTTCCTAGAATCTTCTCATTCAGAACTTCTGATGCAAATTTTTAAAATGATTCTAATGCTCTGGGAAGCCCCGTTTAATTAGGGACCTCATCCTGGCTACACTTGAGGGGAGCCACCTGTTACAATCTTCCATAACATTCTGCCAGCAGCTGTGGGGCCTAGATTCTTTATAGCCATTTGTGTCAAGGAGAAAGCTACTAGTATGATCTGCATGAATTTTATACTTTCTGCTGGTGTAAGATTACTGACTACACCAGGTGCAGAGCAGTGGAAGCTCAAATTGTATTTTCCCCCTTCTTTTGTTCCACAGCAGCTGTAAGCCCTGAACTAATGGCATCTTCCTGTTGTGTTCTGAAGCAGTGGGGGGCAGTGTTGGCCTATAGTATGAATATTATATTTGTGCATTCCCAGTAATAGAATGTCAGAAATATATAGCATTGGGCATTTCTCAGGATGCACAGGTTTATGAACCTGAAATGCATAGTGCATTGTGTTGATGGGAACCTGGGGCTACTGTTTGCTATTCTAAACTATCTGAGCACCTTATTATCTGCATCTGAACTGACCATCCTGCAGTCTAAGGCCTGAGCTATTCATTATATGTAGCCCCATCTTGCTTTCTTCCCCCTCGTTTTTTCCAAGTTTTGTTATTCAGTGCAGTCACTGAATCTGCAGTCTGGAGCAGAAGACCTGCACAGGAAGAAAAGAAAGTGCTTTTTTTTTTTACCCTTTTCCTCATGCTATGTTTCTGTTTGAAGCTGGACCCCAAGCTGCTTTTTACCTTTGCTGGGGGGAATACACAAGTATCTGTATTGTTTCCCCAGTGGAGTTAAGAAACCCCTTTGAGTGGGGAGTCAACTCTCCATGTGGGGGTAGAGGGGGGGACTATCAGTGGGATAATCACCAGAGGGTGGGGGAAGTTAAGAAGTCCTTTGCTGCTGCTGTTATTTGCTTTGAATTGCAACTTCAACAATTGCACGGTATACCAACAATTGCACGGTATACAGAAAAGAAGGCCCAGAAAAAGAATTGCAGATAAGGAGAGAGGGGAAAGGTCCATAGCTCTGAGGTTGCATATATGACTTAAACGCAGGAGGTCTCAGTTTTGATCCCGGGCATCTCCAAGTAGATTTAAGAATGTCCACTGACAAAGAATGTCCAGTGTCTAAGAATGTCCACTGTCTCGAGCCCTGAAGAGCCACTGTGTAGACTATTCTGAACAAGACAGACCCGTAGTCTGACTTAGTAGAAAACGGCTTCCTAACAACACTGAATCTTTGGTTTTCCCCCCAGGTAGTTTCCTGGGCATCTGTTGAAAGGGCAGAGCCTGTTTGGTGCCTGCTTGATCTTAGTTTTGCGGTAGAGACTTTGGAAGCTTAGTGACACTGGAGCCTTTTTTAAAGTACAATGTACAGTGGTACCTCAGGTTACAGACGCTTCAGGTTACAGACTCCGCTAACCCAGAAATAGTACCTTGGGTTAAGAACTTTGCTTCAGGATGAGAACAGAAATTGTGCGGCGGTGGCGGGAGGCCCCATTAGCTAAAGTGGTACCTCAGCTTAAGAACAGTTTCAGGTTAAGAACGGACCTCCAGAACGAATTAAGTTCTTAACCTGAGGTACCACTGTATTGCAACCTTTTCCCCCAGCCTTTTATCTCTGCTGCTAACCCTGACACCCAGAAATGTTGTGATTTCTCGCCCCCACAGCATGAAGATAAGGGGGATCATTTTAGCTACAAACTTTCTGCAAGTTAGGCTGCCATTTAAGCATTCTCTGTCTTTTATTTCTATGCCAGGAAAAGCTTCATCAGCTCCCCCCCCCCCCCACGTCACAGAAACAGGGGCTGGTAAATAAAAGTTGGCAACCTTCTGTGTACACCACTGTAGGCAGAGGAGTGAAGGTTCCTGTGAATCACTGTAGTATCAAGACATATCTAGAAGCACCTTAGGCTGTCATATAAATCTCACTGAGCTCAATGAGGCCTCCACAGCTGTTGTTGTTGCTGCTGCTGCTTTGGGTGAAGGAAGTTGGAAACTTTGAAGATGGGTACTGGACCTTTGGGGAGCAATTTAGATTCTGTCATGCTCTGTGTTAAGTGCATCAGGATCCAAAGCAGGCTTGGAATTGAGGTTGGGTTTGTTGTTGTTTCAAAGCAGCCACAGGCTATTTCCAGGGCGTGGGTGTGGGGGGAATAGCTTGTTTTTTCCACAACCCAATTCCACGCCTGACTGGAATTCACCCACCACTAATCCCTAGTTGGAGGGTAGAGTGGACGTTGCAGTATGTTTTCAGCCGGGAGTCCTAGGGTTCTGAGAAGAATTGGCAATCTCTTCCTATGCATGAACTGACAAAAGACAATTAATGCAAACGGCTTCCTACTTGTGTGAAAGGCCCTTTCCACATCATGTTTTGTCCTCCTGTGCTCTAACTGTACACAAAATGAGGCCAGAGAGGTGTAACCCTGTGCCACATTCCCTGACATCAGAGTATCTGTCTCCCTGTTGGGTATTTATATGTTGTCGTAGCTGTGCGTGGAATTAGTGTGAATCTAGCAGCATGGTCTGAGGCAGAATAGGATTTGGTATATGTCTGTATATCTCCCCTCACACCCCTGTCTCTTGGATAAACTTGTGCCAGCATACCCCTGACATTATGGCTGTATGTTATCACTGACAGAAAAATAGCTCAAGGTGTGCCAACGTAAGGGGCTTTAACGAAATTCTAAAGCTGCAGGGTTTGCTTAAGCACTCAGTAAATTATAAGAATTAGAGCAATAATAATTTCCATTATTGAGTTTGGCATTCAATATCTGGAGGGAACAGTAAGGGCACAAACATAGAAACGTAAGGCTACATTTTCCTTCTTCCATCCTAGAGGGCTGCTGTTTTAATAGAAATCTGAACTTTCGTTGCATATTGTGATTGAATTAAATTGTATAGTGACAAGAGTCAATTCAGCCTACGTTTTGTTATTTCTCTGGCTGCAGTGATGCATGGCTCATTTGAATGAAAGCAAAGTTAATTTTTCAGTTTACAAAGAGAGCAGTTCTGTGCCATTCTTGTTTCCCTGACAACACTTGCTCTAATATTCAGCACTGTCCTAATATTTTTGATATTATAGTGCAGGGATGTGGCAAACACGACACCGGAGGATTCTGAACAGCAATGCCGGGTAGCAGAGGGAGGGGAGGCAATTTTCCTGCAGGGTTCAACGAAACAGCTTCACACATACATACCTTACACAAGCGTGCGCACACACACACCAGGAAAGCTGAAAGGAATGGGGTGAGATGGAAAAGAAAAATATTGGACAAGCCTGGGTGAGCAGAGATTTCCAAAAATATCCTCCCACCAGTCGGACTGCAGATGCACCACTGTTTATCAGAAGATCAGGCCATCTGCTATAGTGTTTCCCTGGAAAATCCTAGCAGTGCCCCTCCCTCTGTCTTTGCCAACCTTCCCTTGCTATCAACGACTGCCCTCCTATGCACAGACTGTGTAAGTTAAAAGAAAGAATTTCCCGATGATGTCAGTGCTGTTCTCTTGCAGGGAATCCCTGAGCAGGGTGGGAAAAAATGTTTCTTGAGAAAAGCCAGTCTCTCCTCTCATATAAGGAAGGAAACCTCTGGCCATAAAGAATTATTATGGTGTAGGAGATAGGGCACTGCTACAGTCCACATAATGCACCTCTTAATGGGTTCTTCTGAAAATTGTTTTTCGGAACACCCCCCCCCCCCAAAAAAAAACCCCCACCCTGATACAGCTGTCTGTTAAAGATTGCTAGCCAGCCGTGGCAGCTCTGCAGCAGATTACCGCTGGGAGCATTCCTTAATCCACATGCTATTACAGGATCAAAGCGAGTGTAATGAAAAATTGAAAGATTTTGTAGACCCTCTGAAAGCAAGCCTGCACCACTCTTTTATAATGAGTGGTATTTTCCTCCCTGAGTTGTGCAAAGGAAATCAACAGACTGCACAAAGGGGCAGAACTGAGTGTGCCTCATCGGCAGAGGTGTTCTGCAATTTTATAGAATAGATTATACAATATATTCTTATAAATAACTTGTAGATTTATCTTTTTCTTTATTAGAAATTTCTGCTCCTGGGTGCATAAAATGCTATGAAAGTTCCATTCTTTCTGTGAGTAAGGTTGTAATAGACTGAGAGTATATATATATATATATATCTGTATTTGTTGGATATGTGTGTATTTTCTAAGAATTAATATCTGGGATACCACAAAATAGTTGGGAGGAAAGGTGGGCAAATGATTATCTCTATTTCATAAGTACATAGAAAGAGCCCAGTGGATCAGGGCAAAGATTCATCTAGTCTAGCATCCTGTTCTCACAGTGGTTACCCTGTGGGAAACCTTCAAGCATGAACAAAGCACAATAGCATTCTCCCTTCCTGTGGTTTCCAGCAATTGGTATTCAGAAACATTGCTTCGATTCGTGGAGCCAGAGCTGCTGCTGCTGCCGCCGCCTCCTCCTCCTCCTCCTCCTCCTCTTCTTCTTCTTCTTCTTTTTCTTCTTCTTCTTCTTCCTTGGTGATCACTCATAGCCAAGATTGTCTTCCAAAACAGGGTTTTAGCAGTGAGTCCGTAAGTGACTGTGGAGGCCAATTCTGGATCCACACATTCTTCCATAGTGGGGACATAAGTTTCCAGGTGGGAGTTGTGTGGATCTACTGTGTGGATTTGCCAAGTGTGCCTTCCTCTTAGCGTGTTTTTCCCTTTCGCCCTGAGTTTGAGTGTCATCAAAGCCTATGACACCTTTGGTAAAGGCTCTTCTCCAATTGGAGCGCTCGCAGGCCAGTGTTTCCCAATTGTCAGTGTCTATACTACTTTTTTGCCTTGAGAGAGTCTTTAAACCTCTTTTGTTGACCTCCAACATTACCCTTTCCATTTTTAAGTTTGGAATAGAGTAGTTGCTTTGGAAGATGATCATCAGGCATTGGCACAACATGACCAGTCCAAAGAAGTTGATGTTGAAGAATCATTGCTTCGACACTGGTGATCTTTGCTTCTTCCAATACAATGGCATTAGTTCCCATAGCCACTGTGACTAGTAGTCACTGCTAGCCTTATCCTCCATCAATTTTTGCAGTCTTCTTTTAAAGCCATCCAATTTGGTGGCCATCAATGCCTCACCTTGCCAACAAAGGTCCATATAGTTAAAGCCATGGTTTTCCCAGTAGTGATGTATGGAAGTGAGAGCTGGACCATAAAGAAGGCTGATCGCCGAAGAATAGATGCTTTTGAATTATGGTGCTGGAGGAGACTCTTGAGAGTCCCATGGACTGCAAGAAGATCAAACCTCTCCATTCTTAAGGAAATCAGCCCTGAGTGCTCACTAGAAGGACAGATCCTGAACCTGAGGCTCCAATACTTTGGCCACCTCATGAGAAGAGAAGACTCCCTGGAAAAGACCCTGATGTTGGGAAGATGGAGGGCACAAGGAGAAGGGGACGACAGAGAATGAGATGGTTGGATGGTGTTCTTGAAGCTACCAGCATGAGTTTGACCAAACTGCGGGAGGCAGTGGAAGACAGGAGTGCCTGGCGTGCTCTGGTCCATGGGGTCATGAAGAGTCGATCACGACTAAACGACTAAACAACAGCAACAACAATGCCTCCCGTGGGAGGGATTTCCACAGTCTAACTATGTGCTGTGTGAAGAAGTACTCTCATTTATATGTCCCGAATTTTCCAACTTTCCGCTTCGTTGGATGTCTGCAAGCTTTAGCATTATGAGAGAGGGAGGAAAAAGACTTCCTACTATACACTTTCTCCGTGCTATTCATGACTTTATAAACTTCTATCATGTCACCTTTTTTTGTAAAATAAAAAGTTCCAAACACTGCAACGTTTCCACAGAAAGGAGTTGCTTCGTTCCCTTCAACATTTCCTTACATAATAAATGGGAGAGAGACTTTTTCGATTTTAACCTGAGCATAGTTTCCCTTAGAAATAATACAAAACAGAGAGGGATAGGATTTCTTTTACACAGCACTATCCTGTTCTTCTCTCCAGTTTACCTTGCCAAGCAGCGCAGGAGACCAATAAGATCTTGAGTGGCCACCAAAAACGATGGAGTGGATTGTTCTAATATGGGGAATACTTTAAGATCACATCAGAATGGCTTGGCTGGGTTAGACTGAAAGTCCCATCTAGGTCAGCAATTGTGTTATTAACATCAGGCAAGCAGATGCATCTGGAAGCTCCCAAGCCAGACACGAAAGTGATACTCATTGTGTGTGTGTTTGTGTTTTGTTATTCCCCCACACCCACCATAGCATCTGGTACATTGAGGTGGTGCTGTCAAAATCTGGCCTCCCCTTTGTTGGATGTTTGCTTCCTCTGTGAAAGAGGCTTCTATTTTTCTGCCCCTTATTCCCAGGGGACTTGAGAATTTCTTTAGCATTTGTGTAGGTGCAGGGTTTTGAGTTGAGCTAAGGTGGCCATAGACAGGGCTGGCCCACCCATGAGGCAAGGTGAGGCGAACTGCCTCGGGCAGCAGATCTGGCCTCCAAAGAACACATTTGCTTTGTTGTGGCATGCTCCTTGGACACCAGATCGGTGGCCTCCTCAGTAGCCCCTCCCCATACTGCCTTTACAGTGGCCTCTCAGCAAATAGGAGGCACTGCTAGTCTCCTCCCAACCCTAGGGATGCAATGGCGAGGGCTGCCCTCTGGGGTCTCCTGGGGTCTGCACTCACCCAGCATGATTCAGAGCAGGCCCGCCCACCATCCCTCTGACAGCCTTTGATTCCCACTTCAGCTGTCAGGTGAGGTTGAGATGATCCCCTCCCTCTTGCCCCTAATGTAGTGTCAGGTGTGTGTGCAGGAGCCAGGACCTGTGACCAGTAGAGCTTTGCAGGACTGGGGCCTTCCTAAGTTTGTTCTGGAGAGGCAAGGCACGGCTGCACAGGTGAGGCCGCTTAGTAACTCACTGCACCTGGTGGCAAGAGCCGGGAAGGGATATAAGGTCAGCATTTCCCTTCGGCTCTTTGCCACAGCAACTCATTTCCTGCCATGCTTCCTGACCCTTGGACCTCGGCTTTTTGACTCCTTGCTTCTCGATCCTCGGACCCTTGACTTCGTGACTCCTTGCTTCTCGACCCTCGGACCCTTGACTTTGTGACTCCCTGCTTCCTGACCCTTGGGCCCCTGACTTCTGGACTCTCGTTCCTACTCTCACCCCGCCATCTCGCCCCCGGTCCCGGCGTCCTCAGCCAAGACTTTGATCACCCGTAGACCAGACAGTGACATGTAGATATTCACTGACTCCTTCCTTGGTGGGGAGTGGGTGCCATTTTGTGGTTCACCTCAGGTGCCCAACTGTCTTGTGCTAGCCCTGGAGTTGATGAGTGTGTTTTTCTTGTAGCAAACGTGTCCCCAGTACTCTGAAGCCTCTTCGGCTGCTCATTATTCCTGATCTGAAAAAGCCCCATGGGAGAAGCCACCTCATGATAGTCTTTAAGCATGGGCACATGTGAAGGTTGAAGAGTGCAGACCACTGGGAACATTATTGGCAGAATGAAAAAAAAGGACCCTTCCAAAACCCAAAAGTAAGGAATGAGAATTTCAACACCTCCCCCCAAAAAAAATTCTCTCCCCTATGATAATTTTTGAATGCAGTTTCGTTTCCCATTAATTGATGGAGAATAGCTGGAGGGGGTCGGATTAGGAGATTTTTTGGGGGCACAGCACTAATTGAACCACGCCATATCGTTTTGTGTGCCTCTGATTTAGTGCAGAATGTCTGGATTTGGAAGAGGTTCTATTCCAGAATTCTGGAGCGGAAAGAAAAAGCACTACATGCTGAAAGAACAGCAGGCATTAAATTCAAGATTCATGTGCACTGTGTATGTGTGGCATTCTTTGTGGAGGGAGAAGAAGCAGGCAGGTCACCACAAGTTCAGGAAGTCCCAGTTCCTTGCAGCAGGCTCAGAATCAGTAAAAAGGAATATATGTGCAGGGGAAGGGGGAAGGGAGTCATGTCAGTAAGCATTTTTCTGCCATTTAGCTCAAAACCTCATTCTCTGGACTCAAGATTTAGAAATTCTAAGATGGGGATAACCATGCAAAAAATAATAATTTTTTCCCCCATTGCTATCTCTGCTAGCAGTCATGTTTGCTATTGTTATTACAGCACTTTTCATTGTAGAATATGTATCTTTTCCAATTTTAGCACATCCACAGATTTAATATTATTTTTGGCAGCGGTAAAGATTCTTACATCATTCCATTATCTACATAAGTAATGTAGAAGATGAGGTGTTTCCAGAAACTATTATTGTCAACAGCAGAACTCCTTAACTTACAATCAACAATAATCAGGATTTTTTTCCCTTTTGTGAACAAGATATCTGCATTCTTAAACATCCCTTCACCATTATTCCACTTAAGAAACCTAGCAAAACAGCACAAGCTTGAAATGTGTACATCTGGATTCATTTAGTCACTTGAGCATAAAACTTAAATGTGGAATGAGCATATGCCAATACAAAGAGAACAATTAATAACTCTGTGCCACTTCTTTAAAAAAGAGGGACTGATTGATCTACTGCTTCAGGATTTAGGGCTCTCTTGTGGCTCTACACTGGCTTATGTCCAGATTCCACCAAATATTTTCAGAGCTGTCTTGATCAATTAATGGGTAGACAAGTATTCAATGCATTCTGCAGGTGCATATTCTGTTAACATAAATGAAACTTCATTATGGTATAAAGTACATACAGTTGCTTATCATTTTACTCACAAAATAGTAGTAGTAGTAATTATTATTATTATTATTATTATTATTATTATTATTATTATTATTATTATTATTTATACCCCACCCATCTGGCTGGGTTTCCCCAGCTACTCTGGGTGGCTTACAGTACATATAAAACTAATTAAAACAGCAAACATTAAAAACCTCCCAATACATGGCTGCCTTCAGATGTCTTCTAAAAGTCATATAGTTCCTCACTTCCTTGACATCTAATGGGAAGGGCATTCCATAGGGAGGGTGCCACAACAGAGAAGGTCCTCTGCCTTTTGTGAAGAAAAATATTGTGAGTCTTACTGTCCTATAGAAAGTCCTCCCTGTAAGTCCTACTCCTTCCCTACCAAACCTATCCTAAAAAATGGGGATGGTATCAGCAGCAAGGAGGCCCATTTCGTAAGGCCTGGATATTGCTAAATATGTGTAGGGACAACCTTCCCTGCCACAGAGTGAATGGGAGTTCTATTTCACAGTAGGCCAGGAGACATGAAGTGGCAGCATATTCTGCTTTACTAAGGACTGTCCTCTATTTGAAGGTGTCCTATGTTTGAGGGCTTTCCAGTCCCAAGTCTGGTTTAAATATAAGAAACCATAAAATGGAGATAAGGAGCCCTGAAGTCCTTTATCAACAGTGAGCAGCATATGATCAGCCATCGTGCTGCATTCTGCCTTATTGCAGGGCAGATACGTGGTTAAACTGTATGTGGAGTGAGTCTGACCCTGCAGCCTGATAGAGGTGGAAACCGTCTCTCATGTCTTGCTCTCATGTCATTTTTATGAGGATATACGCTCACCCCTGTTTTACAGAAAATTCCAAGTGGGCTTGAACCTCAATGCTTAAAATCCTTGATAGAGGATAAGGATCCAGAGATCACACTAAGGGTGGCCAAATTTTGCACAGCTGCCGTAAAACTCAGGGAACAAGCTGTGCTATTACAAAGACTAAGGCCTCAGATGCAAACCCTAGATAATATTTTAGAGACTGAGACCTAAACCACATTTCTCACACCTGTCATATTCGTATTGTTTATTGTTATATTTGATTGTTAATTCAAACTTAATTCTATTGTGTTTTAAGTTCACTTAGTATGGTATGTGAATCTGGTCTGGGACTGTAATAAATTTCATTTCATTCATTTCATATGATCAGCAGAACAAGAAGGCACACCAGCACCTGATGTCTTTCCCTCTGTGGTGAGATTATTATATTATAGTAACCATTTCTAAATTTGCCTCATACATTTAAATCACCATGTGAAAATGTTATGTAAATTGATAACATCTCTTCCTTTTTTTATGGCGACACGAAGGCTATTTTTGGCAATGCGTAACTCCGATGCATCCCAGTGGCAAATGGCACAGTGGCCAGGCCTTAAGGATGAAGCTTACAAGCTGTTTCCTGTCTCCCGCCTATGCCAGCAGCTCATTCAAAAGGGCAGATTTCACAGAGAAGGAGGGAAATGCCAAGCAGAACCTGGCTGTCAGCATCGTTGGCAAACCAATTAAGAGCCAGGTCCAAATTTCAGAGGGGGTTTGAACTTGGTTTGTAGTGGGGCCAGGATTTTTGGGGTCTCCATCCCAAACTGGGTTTGGTAATTAAGTCTTCCAGTATGGAATCAACCACACTAGCTAGCTGTTCTACAGGACCATATGTATATGTATGGGCTATAGCTGCATATGTATTAGGGATCTGAGAAACTCAAAGGAGGAATTCGGTTGCTTTGACATTCCCCATTTCTCATCCTTGATTAACAGGGGGAAAGCATTGGCCAATTTGAATTTTTCCAGCCTCATCATGGAAATACCTCCTCACCTTTTGAGTTTACTCTTGGTTGAAGATGTTGCACGCACACACAACATCACACACATCTTCATATGTGATGGAGCTGCTCCTAAGGTTTTGTGTTTATTAGCTGCATATTTAGCTAGACAGGCACCCTCTTCTCATATCTTTCTGATCAGATCAAGGAGTCTATTGTTTATTTGGAAAGCCACTGGATCAAAGATGGTGTGCTTACCATTCCCTTAGAAATAAATCCCACTGGTGAGAAATAAATTCCCAGTGAGTGACTTCAGACTATAGCAAAGGAGTGTCATTTAATCACATTCAAAGACAGACAGGAGAGGATAAATGTAGCTTGTACTTGGGGCTGTAGGAAAAAGAAGAAGAGAGCCTTCTAGCCATATTCGAATTGCAATGGTTTAAACTTCAATCTTCTATTGATAAACTGGAATTAGTTTAATTCTAAAACTAGTTTAGAAAAGTGTGATTGGGGGGAAACGCTTGCTAGACTAGAATAAATCCTTAGTTTGTCTGTAAAACACTCAGCAAGCAAGCATTCTGTTCTAACATGATGCCTTATAGACCGATTGATCAAGGCAAGCCCTGAATATGAATATCTCATAGCAGATGTCGTCTCTACAACCTGTGACCTAAAAGCAGCCTGCTAACCATAGAGCCTGCTAGGTGTCTGGCAACCACCACCAGCCTTTGCAGTCCCAGGCAGCTATGGAAATGCAACTGACCTTGGTGAGCTGCTGTATATGCCTGGTCGGCTGCATTTGGTATGGTGAATCACCGATTGCAGTAGTAGGCAAGTATTAGGATGTTCTCTCCCCATATTGTCTGAAATCATTGACATCCACAAGGATAACTGTCCACAATGATAGGCATCCTTTCAACTATAGTACAGTGGAACTTCGGGTTGTGAACATGATCCATATGGGAGGCACGTTTGCAACCTGCAGTGTTCACAGCCTGCAACACCATGTCTGCGCACGTGCGGGATGTGATTTGGCGCTTCTGCACATGTGCAAAGTGCCAAAACCCAGAAGTAACCCGTTCTGGTACTTCCAGGTTTCGGTGCGTCCGTAACCTGAAAGTGTGTAACCCAAAGCATCTGTAACCTGAGGTACCACTGTACTTATTTCAGTCCATAATGGGACTCTCAGGTGACTTTAGACTCACAATGGGAAATAATCAACTTGAGGCAGAAGATGCACTGCCTCATTATTAATGAATCTCCACCATAGAGATAAGCAAAATAAAATCATTCTGCTCAGTAGAAAGCTTAGGACGTAATACGAATTGTCACGAAGACCACCCCTGGAAGTGAGGTTTCCTTCCTCCTTTCTAATGTCTTTCCTACTCATTCAGGCTGTTATTTTCTTAATCTCCGTGTCAATGCCAGTTTGGATCAGTGAAATCTTGAGTCATTAGCATTCCTCCTCTCAAAGAATGACTCAGGCTAAATAAACTGGCAACAGTACATGTCAGGGCCCTCTTCGCCTCTTGGTTCCGGCCCTGCATTGTTCGTCCAGGAATGAAATTCCAACCCACAGCATTCCTTAAAAGCAAACTTTAAATTTGGTGTCTGTTAGGTATTTCAACAAATTGTTTGGTAGTGTAATAGGTCAATGCTGGAATGGAACCCAGTACAGACTTGCAGTGAATGTCAGAGTGACATAATTGCATAATGAACATGATCAGATACAAAAGGATTGGAAAGGTAAAACCTGAGGGGGAGGCATCATGTTATTTAAAACTGCTTTTTGGTTTCTTTCCTCCATCAATCGCCATCAACCTTTCCTTTGGAAAGGTTTTTACAGTATCTGGTGAAATAAAATAATACATGGAACTTGAATATCTGCACAGAGGTTGGTTATTGGCAAACCTCCCACCCCAAGGAAATGTCATCCAGCTTCTCCAGATACCAAGGCCTTTATGTCACCTTTATGTAGCTTGAAATAATTTGAGGTGGCGGGGTGGGGAGAGCCATTGAGAAGTAGGCAAGGGAAGAAACCTTCCTGTTGTTGATGCAATCCAAAGAGAAAGGGCCATCTCTTTGCTGTTGTGCTCCAGTCTTTTCCTTTATTCTAGATGGAAAGAGATGAGGAACAAGAGTTTGTCAACAGCCCATCAGGAGAAGCGATTAGCTTTTTCACCCACCAGCTTTGAAAATGGACCATAGTAGAACTAACTAACTGTCGAGTAGCATTCTTAAAAAATGCCAGGTATATTCAGAACAAAATAATGGACCGACTCCCATCTTGTATTTGTTGGTGCTACTGCTAGCAGGTCCGCGAGAGAGGAGGTGTAGAACAGAACAAAGCATAAACCAGATGGGATCTGGCTGGCATGTCAAGAGTCTACTTCTGACAGAGCTGTATATATGGCTTCAGCCCTATAAATACCATTTTTCTACTCTGTGTTCCTATGTTTACTAATCCCACCTGTATGCCATGTTCAGGTTGCAAGATCATGTACACACAGTTGTTTTTGGTGGCTACTGCAGTGCAAAATCATTTAAGCTGGAAGTTTGCAAAAGCTCAAAGATCCACTGGTACTGCCATTTGGTGGTTAAGTTTAAGTAGTCGGGTATTATTTTAAGTTACTATATTTCACTTCTTTGTAGTTTAATTGTTATTGCTAATATTATATCACTTGCATTAGACTTTTGGGACAGGGGAAGACAGAAGTTAAAACTGGTGCATAATTAAATACAGTTTTGTGACTATGAATTTGAGGCTTGAAAATCCATATGAGATTACAGTCTGACATCCCAAATAGATTTTGTGAAACCCCAAAGACACGGTGATCTCATTAGTGATGGTAATATTCGTTCGTACGAAAGGAAGTTAATACAAAATGAAATAAATGGTTCTTCAATTCATCTATCAGGTCCTGTCAATTATTGACTCCTACTGCATGCCAGCTGTCAGATACTATCAAATGTTGATTGCTACATGTCTGATACTGTCAAATGTTGTTGTTTACTGCATGTTGGCTGTCAGATACTGTCAAATCTTGATTACTAATGTACGTCAGCTGTCAAAGGTTATCAAATACTGACTTCTACATGCCAGAGACTGTCCAGTACTGAATCCTTTTACATCCCAGCTATCAAATGCTGACTGTTTTCTTCTAGAAAGTATACTGTACTAAAAGCCACTGCATTCTGCCTGTCAGGGCAATGTCAATTACCGACTGCCACTGTATCTTCTGATGTCAAATGCTTGACAGAAAACATTCAATGAATATTCAAATCTCAAATATTCACACTTCAGGAGCATGTTCTTTGGCACAGTTTTGTGGAGCAAATTGTTTCAGCTATAGCCCCATGTTGTACAGGGAGCCTGAAAAGGCGAACCTGCAAATTTTAAGACAAAAACTCCTCCCATCCACACACATTGCTTTGGCCTCCAGAAATCTGTACCAAGCAAACCTGACTCTGGATATAATCCTGTACTGAGCCACATGTTCTCTTCTTTCTCTTTTCCTTGTCCTGCTACTTGGCTATAAATTAGCTCCTGAACTTTAGACGGAGTTGCTAACAGCAAAAAAGCAAGTTGCAACACTCAGATGGGCTCCATTTCCAGTTCTTTGCCCTGACTTGATTAGATGAGTGATGCTGGGTCTTCATTGTCATGGTTTGAGTCTTTATACCAAGGTGTGGCTCCTACGTCTGCCTAAACTTGCTCTGGGGAAGTCTATATTGCTACAACTTCAGTACCACCTCTGCATTCTGGGGTTTTTTGCTTTAAAGGGAGTGGCGGACCAAGAACGGGGGGTGGGGGGGAGGAAGAAGAGGAGCATACCAACGAAACAAGGAAAAGCAAATAGCATTAGGAAACAGCAGGCAGTATTTTACATTTCATGGCTGAAAGCTAGATATAGATCTGAAGCCCGATTATTGTGTCATATATTAAAACGACAGCCTCTGCCAACCATTTATCACATTCTTATCACACGTTTTTTCTTAATTATCCCATATGATAAGCATTTTGCAGACAAGTGTTAGAGGCAAAGGGTATATGACTATATATCTCACGTTATTTTTATGTTGCTCTCTCAAGTGGCTTAAGTATATTCACGTTGGATATGAATGAGATCATGTTTAAATATATGCCCTTGGGCATATCCTGTCTCCAGCAGGTAAGGGTAAGGAAAGCGAGTGAGATCAGATACTGTGGAACACAAGGAGTCATCATGCCAGTGACTGCAATACAGGGATGGGTTTTTTGCCATAGCAACATTTCCATGGTCTTGTAAACTTAGGAAACCCTGGATCTTGCCTCCGGGACTCTAGCAGAAGGAGCTGCATGCCAGGAGAGGGAGTTGCTGCCCTACCTCTGCTGTGGTTCAGTGCTGCCACTACGGATGGCCTAAGAAGGGTATTGCACCTACCAGCTTAGAATAGGTCAAGTAACACTGACTGCTGCTGACTCTGGCCTGACTCCCCTTTATGAGCATCTTTCCCCTTGGATACAGACTAAATTGGTCTTGGACTGCCCATCCCAGCTTACCTACTTGCCTCCAGGCCACCAGCCCTGATACATAGGAACATTTGTTTATGTGTTAGGGTACCTGAATGTGCCTGGTTCATTTGTGCGATGGTTATAATGTAATAGTCTTCTTCTGTGTGCAAACTTCACTGCAATTGCATTTGATGAAAATAATCCAGTGTGCGTGACAGGTAACTGACAGATTGAAGGGAACGTGATGGTTGTGTTATGGTATTTGTGATGAAAAAATATGCTCCTGGAAATACCATAGGGAAACCAATATATTTTTCAAGCTGTATGAAATACTCTAAAACTCTTAAATGAGCATAGAAAGGCATATGGTTTCTCCAGTGCCATGCAGTGACAGTTTACTCCACTGGTGGCTCTTTTTAATGTGGTTGAAGTCCTGCCATGTGGTTTTTGTCCTGCTAAATATTCCCAATCTAGACCACTACATTTCAAAACTTCTACCTTCAGGTAAACCTTTCCACATCAGTTTTTCTGTGGGCACTAGCACAAAGGGGCTTCCATGGGCAGCAAAAAAAAAAGGAGTACCACTGGTGAGTATGGCCACACACAAAAACCCTTAGGTCTGTCTATCTACATATTGAAAGTACTATTTAGAATCATAGCTGTCAATTTACAGATTTGAAAATAAGGGACCAGTAGCCTTGAAAATAAGGGACCAGCAGCCAAAATAAGGGACCTGCAGCCTCACCTGTTCCAGGCACTCCAGTCTTCCTGTCCTCCTGCAAGCTGGTCAAACTCATGCTGGTAGCTTCGAGAGCACTGTCCAACCAACTTTATAACCAGAGGTTCAACTGAATAGAATCTGAATCACATGCACCACAAGGCCTATGCAGCCTCAACTTAAGATGGCTCCCCGGCCTGGCTTTGCACTGCAAAGTTTGCAGCAGCACGTGCAACAAAATGGCGTCCAGCATTCAAAAAACCCCTCAGCTTGCATTAACTAGGCACACACAAGGCATGCAAGCTCCACCCCCCAGTTGTTCTTAGACTTCTTATTGGGTGAGCAACACAGCCAAGCAACACAGTTGGAGCCTCCCTCCTCCCTGGCCGGCAGGGAGGGAGGGAGAGGAGCTGCTTCCTTTGAAATTTAAGGGACATCATTTAAGGGACATCCACCAATAAGGGACAGCAGCGGGACATGGCGCTGGAATAAGGGACTGTCCCTTCAAATAAGGGACACTTGACAGCTATGTTTAGAATGTGTCCAATACCCTTTTGCAGCTGGTCAGTGCAAGAGGAGATTGATAACAGGAGACAGACTATCTTTTAGGCATTTCATCTGCCCCTGCCAATCTTTTAATTGAGGGAACCCTAGAGTTCCTAGAAACAACACTGGATTAGGGTAACTGCTTTGAGCTCATCCAAGAAAATAACAGTGAAATCCTATACATGAAGACTCGGATGTAAGACCCATGGAGTTGTATGGGGTAAGTGGGTATATGTTTTCAGCTTAAGTCACACACTGAGGTTCTCATTTCAATGTCAGCTTTATACAAGTTTGGAACATTCTGGAGATGTTTAACATCCAACGTTAACAAAAACCAACTTTCATATTTATGTTTTAAGCCATGCAGCTTGGTACTGAGGTTTTAATCAACCAAGGTTTACCCAGAGTAGACCCTCTGAAATTAACGGACCTAACCTGGTCATGTTCATTAATTTCAATGATTCATCTTCTGAGTAAAATTTAGTTGAATACCACCTACAGATTCAAGAGGCAGTTTTTAAATACACAGGGGATGAATATCCACTATACGCAACTCTTAAAGTTGCTGTGTTTATGCATGTTTAATACTTAAATATGCATGCACAGAAGAGCAATGTCTCTACATTTTAAGAACATTAAAAAAAACATGGGTGAGCTCCCACTCTCTGGCATGCTCATACTTAAAAAAAAATATTTTTGGAAATAGAATTGACTGGAAGCTGCTGCCCTGCAGGTCTAGTTAATTTTATCACTCTTGTACAAGAGAACAAGGGAAAGTGAGTGCAAATACTTTCTTTTTCTTTTTCGCAAAGACTTTCCCCCTTTTCTCTTCCATTTGAAATTACTGTTATTGGCTCAGGACTAGGGTCGTGGTAGCAGCAGCAGAGAAGTCTCTTCCATTGCTTTATGGCATTGGTGACTAACCTTATTTGGCCTGAGGGCAACATTCACCCTTGGCCAACCCTCCAGAGACTGCATGCCAGGAGTGAGTGCAACCAGATGCAGGTGTGGCAACCCTACATTCTCACATGCGCACACACATAAACATGCACAGGAGGCACATGGGCACGCACACACACAGAGTCCCTCCTCCTCACCTGATCTATGCCAATCAGGAGAGGAATGGTTTTTATTGTCCCTTCACTGCTCCTCATATTATCAGTTTGATGACCAGGGATGGGATTATTTGCATTCCCCAACAAGACACTGGACTTTGCCCACCCCAGTGTTGTGTGTCTACTTCTTTAAAAAAGGTGCTGCTGCCAGCAACATTGATGGGATCTTTGAGGAAGTGGAAAAACCTGCTTGGGGACCAAAGGACCCCCCCAAAAAACTGGGGGTTAGTCTTCTTTGTTTTATGAAAATGAATCTCTGTACCAGAACCTTTAAAGATAACTACACCATGTATAATAACTCTTACACATCTGTTCCATGAATCTTCAAACTTCAAGGCCCGCGCAAGATATTTTGCAGCCTAAGGCGGAACAGCAATTGTCACCCTCCTCCTGCAAATCAAGGCACACTGTACCCAACCTGGTAACTCCCATAATTTGACCATTGGCCTTATGCTGGATGGGGCTGGAGGTCAACAGGTTATGGGAAGCTGCATTAAACATTGTGGAAGGAAAGGGAACTGAAACACAGGGACATCATTTTCAGGGGCAATCATGGCTTCTTTGTTACCGTATTTTTTGCACCATAACACTCACTTTTTTCCTCCTAGAAAGTAAGGGGAAATGTCTGTGCGTGTTATGGAGGGAATGCCTACGGGTGGCATGCCCACGGATTTTCCTCCTCTAAAAACTATGCGTGTGTTATGGTTGGGTGCGTGTTATAGAGCGAAAAATACGGTATATATACATGTTATATATACAGTACATGTTATATATACATGAGAGGTTCCAGCTTTTCAATAGTTCCTGTATCTATGCCTGAGTTTAAAATTAAACTTATCTTAAAAGTAGCAGGATAACTGAAAGTTGTTTCATTGTTTAAAATTGTATTTCCCATTTGATAGATCTAATATCTCTTATCCATACAGTTTTTTCCCATACCCCAGTTTTTTATTATCCTAATAATAATCTTCGTGAGATAGGTTAAGCAGAACCCAGTGATCTTCCTGGCCGAGTGAGGATTTTCGCCCAGTTCCCCCACTATCCACTACAGCACTTTGAGTATGTTGAATATACTTTCATTACTTTGTTTAACTGTGCGGACTACCACAAAAGTTATTGTTCCTATTTTTTGTGGATTTTCTCAAAATGACTTTAAGCCTTGGGCTGAAGCGTAGCTGTGCTCAGTTGGTTCTTGCCAGGTAATAGAACTAGTCTAGTTTAAAGAAGCTCAAGAGAAAAGGGGACCTTTAGTATTCACAAATATCACTGCTGCCACCCCAAATCTGACAGTGTCACTTTCCTCCACCTTAACATTTTAAGCTGTTAAAGATTAACTAAAAAGTTGGACATTAAATGCCGACAAAGGCAATTGGCTTCACTGTTTTGGCTTTGCAGAGAGGCCTGGGACATTGCTTCTCTTCCATATGGACTCAGAACTCTATTAACGACACCAGCTATTTGTCAGTATGTCAGCAGGGAACAGCCAAGCTGAGAATATTTTATATGGCAATAGGGAAATAACTGGGAAGAAAGCTTATTCGTTGGGCTACTGGCAAGAAGATCGTTTTGTTTCATTCTCCCCTTTTCCCCAAGCAGTAGGATGTTCCAGGGTAGCATTATGGGATCAGTTTCCTTGTGACATAATACACTGGATATGTGGTGCTTTTGTAATACATGTTTATTTACAAATATATGGGCTGAAGCAGGAAGGATGCAAGAAGGCACACGTTGCAGGCACTGCTGGCTCCCCGTATCATCAGTCCAGCACCCAAAGATCATAAAAGTCAAGCAAGAAATGTCCGAGTCATATTTTCTAGCCAGCTGCAAACACAAAACTACCGTATTTTCTCTTTCTCTGGCCAAATGCATACTACTGCTCCTTTCAGCCTGCAGAGGGGTGGCGTCTAGGTGCCTTCCACACTGGGCAACATAATTCTTTGAGGAAGGAAATGTGCTTACTCTCTTGCTAAATTTCTCGTTCCATTAAGAGAGATCACTTTATTAGCTTTGTGTGTTTAACATTCTGGAAATCTTATATTGGGCCTTACAAACTTCTTTGTATTGAAATCACAGCTAAGCGACAGAGTTCCAGCCAGCCATTCTCTCTCCAGCTTGGTCCAATTTGTAAAATAGGAATAAAATTATCCAGGCTGCCAATAAGAATAAGATTTTTTTTTAAAAAAAAAAAATCCACCCTAAACCTAAGAGACAGAGTGGACTACACAAAATAGGTAGATCTGCATTGTGCTTTGTCTCCAAATACATTTTTAATTAATTTTTTTAAAAACTGTGTAGAGCTTACATACTGACCCTAGACATCATTAACAAAATTCCCTTTGTAGAACAGATCTATGGTGTGGTTTCTTCAGAAGACTATTGAAACATCAGTTCCCTAATAGTGGGTGTCAGGGAACTGCCATCAGAGGGTAGAGGAGAGGAAAGTCGCTCCAGTGATGCAGGGGAGGGAACTAGCAAGGAGAGAGAGAGGGCTTCCACGGGGGAAAGAAATCCAGGGGACACCAGAGAGAAAGGGGAAGCTGAGAGTAAGGCGGAGGGGAGGCTCAGAGACTCTTCCAGTGAAATCAGCGGAGAGAGCACAGGACCTCCGCTTGGCACGCCCACGCTGCGCAGAAGGCTTCCACGCAGAGAATCTAGGAGGAGACTTGGAGTCAAGCAACTTTTATGTTGGAAGAAATTTAGGTCCCGCCCACTGACGGATTCTGCCAGTGACTAAGACAGTCGCGTTTCAAGGGCTGTCAACCAGGGAAAGTTTTAGCTATACGGCTAGCTCGGAGCAGTTTGCAGTTTACGCACAAGCAACCCCAATTCCCACTACAGTGGGTTAACTGTGTGTTTGCTTCTTTTCTGTTGCCATTAAATTCTTTTAAACACAATAACTCAATTATTTTCTTGGGCTTTCTGCCTATGTGCAAGCTTTCTACTTTAAGGAAGATATGTTCTCTTGGAATTTGGCTCTATAAGACATTTCAAGTTAAGTCCTGTAAAAATAATAATTGAGGATTAAAGAATGGGAAGCATTAGAAGCAGGGATGGAAAGTGTGAATCTTTACCTTCATGCCAAAGATTCCTTTCTCATCCAATGACTCTGGTTTTGCTGGACCACGTCTAACAAATGTACCTGTATGCTACAATGATGACTTGTACCCTTAGTATTTGACTCCCTAGAAGTTTGACAGTACTGTGCTCCTATCTCTATGCTCACTGTTTTATGGGAGATTCCATTACAGCCCACAAGATGTCACTGTGCAAAAGTAAAATCTGAAATGAAGCAAAATGTTATTATCGATAATTACCTATCATTTTTTTTCCTCCTTACCCTTCATGAGAACTCTGGAGATTTTCGCAGCTATAATCAGAGGGAGAGAGGGGTGAGGTAATGTGGAAATTAGATGCACTGGATTAATTCAGGGCTTTCAGGGGGGGTTTGGCATTTAATTGCATATGTTTAGCACACAGTTAATTGTATGTACTTCATAAAGTATGATATAAAAAATAGGGGGGTCCTTTGGGGATGTCGGATAGACACAAACATGACACGGTTACTATGAATTAGGCCTAGCACAACAAAAATTAATTCATTTAAAACATAATAATTAGTATTGTGAGAAAATAAATTGTCAGAGAAATGCATGCAGCTACAAGGAGCAATTAACAACAGATACCATAATTAAAACAAGCAGAACTAAGTACTGCATATCTGTTAAGTACAATAGTTACAGCAAAGCATATGATTATGTTCTTGGTTGCATTGTTTGAAATGCAGATATGAATAAGAACCCCCAGCCATAATCAAAGCACTGGAACAATTTATGGAAATCCACACAGCAAAAATTATATTCAATATTCCATTTCTATATGTAACCTGACAGTTCAATAAGGAGTATATCATGAAAACTTACAAAGGGTACTTTATGCGGGCATTACTCTAAATCCTTTTTTTAAAAAAAAATGCTTCTTTATTGTAAGCATATTGTAGGCCACTCCATGGAGACATGAACAGTTGCTAGGAAAGTGCAAATAAGATTGCTGTCCTGGGAGCCATATTTAGCCAGTGATTCCTCTGAGCATAGAGATGCAGTATGAACTTGGCTTTTACTTATTTGAGGTAAAGGTAAAGGACCCCTGGACGGTTAAGTCCAGTCAAAGGCAACTTTGGGGTTGCGGTGCTCATCTCGCTTTCAGGCTGAGGGAGCCAGCGTTTGTCCACAGACAGCTTTCCGGGTCATGTGGCCAGCATGACTAAACTGCTTCTGGCACATCAGAACACCGTGACAGAAGCCAGAGTGCACCGAAATGCCATTTACCTTCCTGCCGCAGTGGTACCTATATATCTACTCGCACTAGCGTGCTTTCAAACTGCTAGGTTGGCAGGAGCTAGGACAGAACAACAGGAGCACACTCTGTCATGGGAATTCGAACCGCCAACCTTCTGATCAGCAAGTCCAAGAGGCTCAGTGGTTTTGACCACAGCACCACTCTCGTCCTTTACCTTTACCTTCTACTTATGTATTGTTGTAATATAGCAAATCTTTCCCAGTGTTCTGAGTTCTGAGACAGATCCCAGTGTTCTGAGACAGATCAAACCTCTATATAGCACTAGCCAAATAGGCACAAGAGAATTATGGATGTAGTGGGAATTTGCAGAAGCCTGGCTTGGGTTTGGACCCCATGG
Organism: Podarcis bocagei; assembly: GCF_964188305.1. Taxonomy (NCBI): domain Eukaryota; kingdom Metazoa; phylum Chordata; class Lepidosauria; order Squamata; family Lacertidae; genus Podarcis; species Podarcis bocagei. The sequence continues at coordinate 31,912,857 of NC_138143.1, forward strand.
TTTAGAAATGGCAGTTGAGCCTTCTAATCCCCCCCCCTTTTCCCCTCCTTCCTGCTCAGATCAAAATCTAGACAGTCAGGAGAGGAAGTCCTATTCCTCTCTGATGCCCTCCAGCTCCCCACAAAGCCATCCTTGCAGCCCTCAGCCCCCAGGATATTCCTCTTACCTTGGGTGGATCGAGATACAGGAAGAAGAAAAAACTCTATAAATAAGACAGAAATTAGATCATTATAACAAAAGAAAAAAATCTCTATGGAAAATCATGTTTTAAAATTTCCTGCTCTCTGGTTCCATCTGATGTCGCATGTTTAATAGTGCATTCAAATCGCTGCTTCTTTACTAATGTAGCAGAGTCCTTCGTTTGGCAGGAACAGTGGTGGCAGCAAAATGAGGTCTAAATCGGAAAATATTGTATGCTGTGTGGAGCCTTCAATCTACATGCACATCTGCATTTTATGATCTTGATGGTTCAGGCAGTGGCTCTGCTTTTTATATACAGTTACATAGTTGTATAAATTTTTCTTTTCCTGACGGTGTTCATATGGTTTTGTCACGGCCTTTGGCTAGTACAATGAAGCTTATTTTGATTAGAAGATGCAAAATGGGTACTTCCTTCCCCCTCTTCGTACCTGGATCTCTCCTTCCCCCCTTTCCATTGGCCCATACTAAGTGACACAATATCTCTGGCCTAATCTCCAGCTTCTCATCCCTGGTTATGTCTGCTCTTCCCACAAGGCTTTCCTGCCTTTACCTGCCTCCTCATCCCTCAGAGCCACTTTACAGCTGCCTCCCAGCCTCTCAGAGTGTCATCACTGCTTCATAACGGGAATAAGAACTATGGTGATGTCAGTCAAGGGAGGTGGGCAAAGAATGGGCATGAACTGCTACCTGCCTGCTACTCTGGGGACAATTACCATACACACACACCCCAACATTTTGTGAGGGTAATTCAGGCAGCAGAACAGGCCAGGCGATGCTCTGGGCTGGTTTTCCACAGACCGCGCCGGGCCTGCGCCTCATCGGGAGACGCAGCGTGGCCTGGTGTGGCGTGCCCAAGCAGCTTTGGGAAAGTTGCTCCAGCCTGTTGCCAACTGGACCTCAGACAAACTTCTCGTAAGTTTTTCTTCCTTTTTCTGGTCCTGTTTGTGGACTCGCACCACAGCAGAACTAACAAAACACCCATCTTTTGCTCCCTTGCTCTGGCGCAACCAGCAGCACAGGGGAGCAAAATAGGGACATTCGGGATTGGGAGGAGAAGTAGGGGCATCTTCTGCCAATTCGGGATGTCCTGAATAATTCGGGACTATTGAGGGGTCTGAATTACTACTTGCATGGTACTGCACTTCTGAATATGCCCTGGGCTAAGTAAAGAGTACATGTGAATGCACACTGGTGTACTAATACGTAAAGTTATGCAACAGGAATCCGCTTAGTCATTTTGCTGATTAATTGTTTCTGCCCCTGGAGAGAAATGCTAGCTTTATACGTACGTATTTTTGGCCAAAAAAGAAGGCTGTTGTTCTGCCATTTTTTGATATCTGCCTGCCAGAACAAATAAATATGACAAAGGAAGAAAATTATAGAGCTACGTCAGAATTAAAATAAGAGGCATGAAACAAAAACCGTTCTAAGCCCCAATGCAGCAATACACTTGCTGGATCGTGGCCTAGATGTGTTTTGGCAGAAAGGGCAGCATAATTCTTGATTAAATTACTTAAGTGCTATTGTCAGGCAAAGCTCAGGCTGAGTTGAAAAGCAACTTCCCTCCTCCTTTGTAGTGTAGACATTTTGTTAACAATGTGGTGTTTGGCCTTGCTAAACTGCATAGAAGCCAGATATAAAGGATTCAAATACCAGTATGGGAAGCAGAGCAATTCATTTGGTATTTAAGTAGGTGAAAGCCTGCACATTTATTTCAACCAGAAAGTTAAGAGGAATAGTAGTAGTAGTAAATTGTACTGTACATTGGAGCTCAGTCAGGTTGAAGGTGAGCCAGAAGGGCAGACAGGAAGAAAATATACCTTGAGTTTTGAAGCACAAGAAGAGGAAAGCACCCAATCAGCAACAATCAGTGAAGGAGAAATCAATAATGTGTGCAAAATTGGATTTATTAAATGGACAGGAAACCCTAATATAAAACTGTATATATCCTAAAGCATATATAAAATAGTATTGAAATATGATATAAGAAAAGGGACGCGGGTGGCGCTGTGGGTTAAACCACAGAGCCTAGGACTTGCCTATCAGAAGGTTGGTGGTTCAAATCCCCGTGACGGGGTGAGCTCCCGTTGCTCGGTCCCTGCTCCTGCCAACCTAGCAGTTCGTAAGCCCGTCAATGTGCAAGTAGATAAATAGGTACTGCTCCGGCGGGAAGGTAAACGGCATTTCTGTGCGCTGCTCTGGTTCGCCAGAAGCGGCTTAGTCATGCCGCCACATGACCTGGAAGCTGTCTGCGGACAAATGCCGGCTCCCTCGGCCAATAAAGTGAGATGAGCACCACAACCCCAGAGTCGGTCACGACTGGACCTAATGGTCAGGGGTCCCTTTACCTTTACAATATAAGAAAGCGTTTGTGTTTTTCTCCTTTTGTGTTCACTTTTTCTCCAAGGATCTCAAGACAAATGTGCTGAAATCTACTTTATGGAAGGCTGTAGCCTCTCCTTCTAGGAGTGCAGCTCAATGCTGCAGCCATAAGAACATAAAAAGATTACTTCTGGATCAGTCCTTCCAGGATTTGGAAGAGTGCTGTTTAGGATATTTAATCTTAATTATGCTAACTAGAAATCACCTAATTGAACTCAGTAGGATTTCCCATAAGTAAACATGCTTAAGCTGTGCTTCACATCTTGATAGGAAAGTTTGGGTAGGGACGATTTTGCCTCAATTAATTATAGGACTACTAAACGGGTCCCCTCTAGCTGTTATGAGTCTGTGGCTCTATCATCATACACAATTATGAAGATAATTATCAAAAATGAATAATTCACTTGGGTGTCTCAGCTGCGGTACTTGGAAGAAAGCAAATAAACATTTAAGTATGAAGCATTCCTGTTCACCGTTCCTGTCAGTCAGCCTTGCCCTTCCCCAGAATACGCCAATTCATTCCTCCTCCCTTTTCCCCACCCAACAGTAAGTCAGCATTCTGTCATTTGGCTATTTTTAGGGTGTCTCCCACTTAGCGTCCTCCCCCCTAAATATTTCTGTACTTCTACAAACATTGCGGTTTGCTCAATGATACCACCATCTTGTGCAAGCGTGGCGCCATTTTGGCTACATGGTCAGTGCCCCCCACTGAACTCTCTTAAGTCACCACTTAGACAGGTGGAAGGATTACCTTAACTAAGTAAGGATTATCTTAGCTGAGCCATCCTTTAGTTGGAGTCCCTAAGCCTAGCCATGGCGATGCAACCACGGATCGCAGTAAAAGCTCTGGAAGACTGGCTTCATTGCTTCCATTCTGTCCCCAACTCATTGATTGTGTTTCCCTTTCTTTTCTTCTCTCTACCTTCAATATTTTCCAAGTATTGCACATCCCTGACTCTCACTAGGTGGCAAAACCTACTCCTCTGAATGTAAACTCCTTTCCTGGTTCTTTTGCATTCCCCATAGCAAAAGACTCTGCTTTGCAATTCAATATTAGGAGGACTCTCCGCCTAGGCAACACATAGGTGGATTGGCCTATGCAATGTATTTAATAGCTCTTTCTATTCTGTATGTTTCTGTAGTGGGGTTTCAAGTCATAAAGCATTTTGTTGTTTCTAAATAATTCTATATTTAACTTTAATCCTTTATTCTTTTATAAACAAATATTGCAACTGCAACAATGGTGTAGTTTTTGCTGGCTCTCCAAAGCAAGCAAGCAAGCACACCAATACTGGTCAGTGCTAAATCTCTCCCCCCCCCCCCCATAACAATAATTAAGATAATCAAAGCCATCACAGTTCCATCTGTGTGCAAGCAATTATCTCCAGTAAAAATCCAAAGAACAGTAGTGCTAATTCTAAGTTTAATGTTGCTTTTGCGTGAATGGACATGTAGGATATATATGTGAACACCGACACACTTAACAGATCTGGCAACAATTTCGAAAAGCAGTAAGTAGAACATTCAGAAATGATAAGAGTTGCCAGCTGGACAGGAAGAAAGACTAGGATGGGCATAGACATTTTCATGGACTATTGTCTAGGAAACATGTTGTTATTAGGAGCATAGACTACAAGGAAATTTTAAAAGCTGGTACAGTATTTCTAAGATATTGAGTGAAATTGTTAGGCACTTTTGAAATACACTCTAGGTTGGATTCCAAAATACTACACCAGAAGCACATATTCCTTTTCCTTTCCTTTTCTGATTTCAAAATGAAATCCTTCTAGTTTCAATGCAGCTTTGCTGCCTGAGTGTCATTGGAACAGTATAGTAACCTTTCTATGACAATCCGGGAGTGGTTGATGTTGTTATTTCTCATGTTCTTTTCTGTGAAATAGGACTAAAAGTATCCTACCTGACAAAGAGTCAAGCAAATCCAATCCAAAATAAGTTAATCGTGTTTAAGTTGCCCCTGAGATTAATTTGTTGAAGATTTATTGTGACTAACATACCATTATTGATTTTAATGGGGCACATGTGTATTAGCTCCTGGTATTAGCAAGTCCATGCGTCATTAATTTTGTTTTCACGTCCCTCATAATAGTTCTTCTCCCAACTTCACAACCCTTAAATCTATCTGACTCGAAGTTAGCAACAGTGATGTTTTGATATGGGTAATCTTTGTGAAATGCAGCACTTAACTTCATCAGAAACTGTTCCACTTCATCAGCTTTTCTTGGGCAGTTCTGGAACACTCGGAATTGGATGGTGAGATCTCCATTTTGTAATCACTCTGAGATTTTCAGGGTCATTGGCACCACCTTTGCTGCTAAACCATGACAGCTACTGTCACAGCATCAGCCCCTTTTATTTCAGTAACTAAGCACTTTAACAACAGAAACGTTTTTGATGAGTGTTACGTTAGTAAGCTTTCAGCACTGTGGATAAAATTCATACAGGGTTTTGCTTCTGAATTGCCTATTCTCTCTCCGTGTCCCCCATCAATAAACCATATCTCTCGGGCCCATTTCAACTTAACAATACAGTTGGCAAACCCATTTTCTGTAGACAAACAAGTCAGAGTCATCTAAAGTAGCCAGGTCCCCACAATAAAAGATTTCAGGGGGCTGGGCTCCCCAAAGTTGATCAGCACTCCCATTCAAATGGTGTGTGTGCACTGCATCATGTGATTGATTATGCCAGGCAGGGCTTACCTGGGTCAATATTTTATTCAAGTTGGCAACCCTGGGGGTTATCTGTTGTTGCTGCTATAAAGCACCAGCAATATCCACTGTATAACATGTACAGTAAGCAAAAAGGAAAGAGAGAATGAAAGAAGTCCCTGCCACAAGATGCTTACAATTGGAAGTTTTAAAAATGGGGAGAAAACAAAAGGTACATTTTATTTTATATAATGATGATGATGATGATGATGATGATGATGATGATGATGATGTGAAGCACCCCAAGATCTTCGGATGAAGGGTGGTATACAAATTGGATGAATAATAATAATAATAATTTATTTTGGTGGTTTACAAATCCTGGCTAGAGTGAGGAATTATCCTACCTCTCACTCTTTCTGTGATAGCAACTGTAGTACTGTGGCAAGACTTTTCCGGCAGGTAATTGGACTACTGTGTTGTTCATTTTAAACCGACTCATTTTTTCACAGAAGTACTGCCCCCCCCAGCTATCTCCTTTATCACTGTTTTTTATTTTTACTTTTTTATTATGTAATTGTTTTGACTTCTTGTTGAGATTGTCTGCTGCCATAATTGCAAATGGTAACAATTACGGAAGCAACTGTAAACAAGTGTTTCCCAAACTTGTGTCTCCAGCTGTTGCTGTTTTTTTACTACAGCTCCCATCATCCCCAGCTAGCAGGGCCAGTGGCCAGGGATGATGGGAATTGTAGTCCGGAAACATCTGGAGACCCAAGTTTCGGAAACCCTGCTCTAGGCAGGAGCACAGTGAAGACTCTTCTCCCTGCACCGAATCCCTACCTTCCAGTTCATTTAATCAGCAGAATCAAGTGGTGAGCATCGCTGTTCAGACTCAGGGTATACAGTGGTACCTCGGGTTACAGATGCTTCAGGTTACAGACGCTTCAGGTTACAGACTCTGCTAACCCGGAAGTAGTACCTCGGGTTAGGACCTTTGCTTCAGGATGAGAACAGAAATCGCACGGTGGCAGCACGACAGCAGCGGGAGGCCCCATTAGCTAAAGTGGTCTTCAGGTTAAGAACAGTTTCAGGTTAAGAACGGACCTCCAGAATGAATTAAGTTCTTAACCCGAGGTACCACTGTATAGTGGGTTGCCGAGGTGGGGAAGGGGAGAAGAAACCCTCCCGAAAAAGAGCGTGTGAAAAAGAGAAGGTTCCAGAAAGCACTGACAGGCTGAAAGTGGAAACCTAGTCCTGGAGCGAGAAAAGAAACTGAAGAAAGGATTGCAAAGAGAAAATGAAAGGCAGAGAGAGGAAGGCTTTAAGTAGCCCTTCCAGCTGGCTGTTTCCATGCGCCTCCCACCCTTTTGCACACTGGAGGCATTTGCAATTCTGTTCGCCACCAAACAACTCGTTCTGCCCACAGGCAAGAGCCAAACAATGAACCAGCTGTATGTTTATATGTGCCCACATAAGACTACCTATAAAAGCATTCAGCTTGCTTGCCTTTTGGCACACCAGCCCTCTCCTGTACGTGATCCTCAGACTCGAGATGTTAATAGCATGCCTGGCGGCCCAGCCCAGCCAGGTGCTGGTGAAAGTGCCACTCCTTTTGTGTCAATCAGCAAAGTACAGTTATGTAAGATCAGGAGTGGAGCAAATGCTTCTCTGAGTATGTGCTGCCTCAGGCGGGTGATTTGCATGTGCCATTTGTGTGTTGAGAAAGAGGGATCAATTGCAGCCACATCCCTTGGCGTGCACATGCACATCCAAGAATAATATATGGCTATTAGAATGATGTGCGCACACACTCCACAAATGATCATATAGATGCAATCATGAGACTTAAATGAAGAGCCAAGACAAATTGCAACCTGGCACTGACAACCTACACTTTGTCCAGGACTTCATCATAATTCTCTGTACAATCCAGTATGTCTAAATTCAGGAAAGAAATGAAAGAAAAGCATTGTTTGTCTTTGTCCTCCTAAAGCATAACAAGGAGAGCACTTCAGCTTTATGCTGTAACATTCCAGAGGGTGCAGGTGAGATCCCAAATATAGTCCCCCCCCCAACATCTAGGTAAAGGTAAAGGGACCCCTGACCATTAGGTCCAGTTGTGACCAACTCTGGGGTTGCGGTGCTCATCTCACTTTATTGGCCGAGGGAGTCGGCGTACAGCTTCCGGGTACCATGTTTCAGTTCCCTCTCTAGACTCTTCCTTCGGAAACTACAAATTAATTTTACAAAACCTCAAAGCCCAATTGCCAATATTATTCATTACTGTGAAAATGGTCTACATTATATTAAGATGAAAGATGAGGTTGAGGTATTTTGTGTGTGTGTGTGGAATAGTTCCTCCTCCCCACAAAAGGCCTCCCTCCCCATTTTAAAAAGTCACATCTTGCTGCAGAATCCCAGTCCATTCCCCACTTATCAAGGCACGTGCCAAGAGAGTGGGAGGACCATAATGTTTATGATTCCCTCCATTAGAGCCTTCCTCCCTTTTGGACAGAGAGGGCAAAGATCACATTCTGCATACTGCTGTCCGTTGCCTCCTTTTCAAGTGGCATGCGCTCGAAAGGAGATGATCTAAAACACTGCAGGCAGTGTGTGACCCAGTCTCTTGACAAACAGCCTACTGAGGAGGAACGATCACATCGCATATCACAGAATGGGCTGTGGACACTAGAAAGGAGGCAGTCCACAGCACTATGCAAGGCATGATCCTCCAACTCTTGCATGTGCTTCAACAAGAGGTGCATGGATTATGAGTTGGCAGAGGCGATTCTCTCTCACCCTACCCCACTCTGTAATACTGCTCTTTCAGCTAAGTTTGTGCCCCCTGAAATGTCACCTTTTTGCTGTTTCTTCTCTGTTCTGACATTTTCTATAGAGAGTTTGTTAACTTCCTATTCTTCTTCATAGAATTCATAGAACTGTAGAGTTGAGGGTCAATTAGTCCAACCCTCTGCAATGTAAGAATTTCAACTTATCCAGCTTCTACTTAAAAACATCCAGAACCTAATGAGGGAGATTGTTCCACTGTCAACCAGCTCTTACTGTTAGAAAGTTCTTCCTGATGTTTAGTCGGAATCCCCTTTCTTGTAACTTAAAGCCATTGGGTTGAGTCCTACCCTCCAGAACAAGAGACAACAAGCTTGCTCCATCCTCCATGTGACAACCTTTTAGATATTTGAGGGTGCGTATTATATCTCCTCTCAGTCTCCTCTTGTCCAGGCTAAACATACCCAACTCCCTCAACCGTTCCTCATAAGTCTTTTCTTGACGTACATCTCTCAGGATGGCATCTGTGTTTTCAACAACTTCTAGCTAACCCTTTGTTATTCCCTGTGAGTCTATCTTGCATTGCCAGATGTGGGAAAGTCTGAAGCACCTCCTTTGTCATTACAGTGGAATGTATTTTAACTTTGCCTCATCTTTTATCACTCAGTATAAAAAGCACTGAGATCCTCCCTTTTGGATCCCTGGTGTCCTGATGCTGTAAGTTGAGGCAGTAGCTTATAGGACTGAGCAATAGAAACCTAGCAATACATGCCACAAAGTTGGAGACCTACCCATACTGCTGGGGCCAAGACCACTGATTTGTTGAAAGAACAGTAGTGAAGGTATGTGGGGGATTTGATTGGACAGAAACAACTTCTGATATATTTGTACGGTGTCCAGTGACCCTTTATACTGTACAAGACTCAAAGAGGGCAGTATAAGTTATCCTAGCCCATACTCTATAGTAAGGGAAGCAGGGCATGTTGCTCAAGAGTAAATCAAACGAATGAACCTTTAAAGCCCTGTATGGCCTAGGACCCTCGTACCTATGGGACTGCCTCTCCTTGTATGCCCCACGGAGGACTTTACGGTCTGCAAATAACAGCACCCTGAAGATTCCGGGCACCAGGGAGATTAGACTGGCCTCAACCAGAGCCAGGGCCTTTTCGGCCATGGCCCCAGCCTGGTGGAATGTTCTTTCACAAGAGACCAGGGCCCTGCAAGATTTGACATCCTTCTGCAGGGTCTGCAAGATGGAGCTGTTCCTCCAGGCCTTTGGTCAGGGTTCAGTCTGACTCATTTTCTCTTTGTATAAGAACAAGCACGAAGCCTGCTCACAGGTCCTTAGAATATCAGTGGAAACAGTTGTTCCTGGCGAATATTAACCACTTTCAATTTTAACCTGAGGATTGTCATTTGTCCAGTTTTAAATTTAACTTTAATTTATTTGAATTAATTTTGGGATGCATTTTAATTGATTGATTGCTTGTTTTTATGTATATTGTATTATTTATATGATGTTAGCCACTCTGAGCCCGACTGCAGCCGAGGAGGGTGGGGTACAAATTATTATTATTATTATTATTATTATTATTATTATTATTATTATTATTATTATTATTAATGTATTCCTATACACCTTCCCATGACAGACAACCACAGTTACATTTTCTGCTCTGGGCTCCTTTGGAGGATTGTGCAGGATATAAATTTTATAAATAAATGTATAAGAACAATTTCACTCGGTGCAGGGATTGGTGAAACTCACCCCCATCAGTGGGGCAAGCCCAGCGTGGGGCATAAAACTCACCTTTAAGGCTGTGGATGACATATATGTGTGGGAAAACGCACTACTGCTATCGCAGCAATATCAAACGCAGGGGAAGCTTCCAGTTCTCCTCACACGGTGGCACAAAGGCCTGTGGTAAAGTGATTTTTGGGGGAGGGGCGTTGTGGCACTAATACACCTCCTTTGCTACAGACCCTCCTGTGTGTGAAGATCTTTCTGATACGGAATTTTATTTTGAAATATAGTTTAAATTACAAAGTTCGGGAAGCCCCAGGAGAGGACATTATTTGTGGCAGCCCTTAATTTGTGGAATTCCCTCCCCACAGAGGTGTGTCTGGCACCTTCACTGTACAGTTTCTCCTTTTATGCTAAAAATGCACCTCTTTACCCTGGTCTTTAAAAAACCCCAAAAAAATTATGCTGTATTTTAAATTGTTGTGACCTGCTCTGTCATCTTAGGATGAATGACGGCTAATAAATCAAATTAACAACAACAGAATTTATTATTATTTCTCCTCGTGCTGTTAAGTTGGTCTCAAACTTCCATCAAAATGTCTAGTTGAATGGATTATATTTCTTGGTGGATATTAGTTGCTCCTAGCCAAGATGGCTGAGTTCCACCTCCATTGTTAGAGGAAGTAAAGCTTTGAATAAAAGTAAAGGGACCCCTGACCATTAGGTCCAGTCGTGACCGACTCTGGGGTTGCGGCACTCATCTTGCTTTATTGGTCGAGGGAGCCAGCATACAGCTTCCGGGTCATGTGGCCAGCATGACTAAGCCGCTTCTGGTGAACCCGAGCAGCGCACGGAAACGCCGTTTACCTTCCCGCTGGAGAGGTACCTATTTATCTACTTGCACTTTGACGTGCTTTCGAACTGCTAGGTTGGCAGGAGCAGGGACCGAGCAACTGGAGCTAACCCCGTTGCGGGGATTCGAACCGCCAACCTTCTGATCAGCAAGTCCTAGGCTCTGTGGTTTAACCCATAGTGCCACCCGCGTCCCATTTACTTTGTGCTCAGGTCCTGCTTGCGGGCTTTGCATGGACATCTGGTTGGCCACTGTGATAACAGCATGCTGAACGAGATGAGTCTTTGGCTTGACCCAGCAAATTCTGCTTATGTTCTTGGGCTGATGCCTTTTAGCCTACTAAGGCCCTACGTGACCTAGCTTCAGATTTGCAGCATTTGTTTGGCATGATTTCTAATACTATTGTGCTCTTTAAGTGAGGCCTACACCACTGAGCCAAACAGCTCAACAACCAAACACTGTGGTCTGCCAAGTACTTGACAGCCGATGTGCTTTTGAAGCCCCATCCTGCAGAAGCAGGATGTTTATTGAGTATCGGTGGGCTACCATACATGGCTGGACTGCATTTGGCCCGGTAGGTCACAGGTTGTACAGGCTTGTCTTAAACAAGTTTCTAACAAGTCAAAGCATATTGATGGACGGAGCTTCCTTGAGGCAACTGTGTGCATGTAAATATTGATAGGGAAGGTTTGTTTATAATTATTACTGAGAACTGAACTGAACTTGTAATGGGTGAGAGAGAGAGAGAGAAAGAGAGAGAGATCATTGTTTTTTAATCTGTGTGGGGAGGAGAGCCCCTAATTTACATATATTCAGAAACTATGCTTTTAAGAAGTCCAGGGGAGAAATGCCAGCACTGTTCTAGTTTTGTCCAGAAAGGGAGAGGCGTGTTGAACTTCCTGATGGGCTTGCCCACCCTCTCCCTGTTCAATGAACTCATTTAACTTACATTGTCATATGCCAAGATAGGTGGGCCTATTGAAGCTGCTGCCCATTCACCATAGTTCTTGCATGAATCATTCTTCTTATGAATGAATGCTGAAGATGAGAGAGAAAAGGGCACCGAGCTTGTTGGTGGTGCCTTTGATATTTCATGAATGATTTCTGGAAATAACTTCCTATTGTTTTCGCATTTTTCTCCCTCAAGAAACAGGGACTTTCTGGTATGAGCTATTTCATTCACATTCTTGGTCCTTTTACTAGTTGCCAGCATGCATAACATTCCGCGGAGAGGAGGATTACAAAATAAAGTAACAAACTGCTACTGAGACCTTCCAAGGGGTGGATATGAGCGCAGCCAGCCAACAAAGAAAAAAGTTGATTAATCATTTACCTTTTAACCAATTTATCAGTTAAATTTAAATTAAAAAACCTCTGTGTAGATGCCTTTTTGAGATAGGCAAGTGGTAGAAAACTTTATTTTTTTAAAGCTAGTATTTAAATATATCTAAAGAGAGCATTTAATCCTAGCATTAATACTGTTACATAGTACAAGAGAGTGAAAAAATAATGTGTGTCCTTAACTTGCAGCCCCTGCAGTTAAAAACGCCCCACTCATTTAATTTTGACCCAGGTTAAAGCAATGTTAGTTGCAAACCCTTGTAAACAGAGATAGTTTAAGAAGAAGGTGTTCAGTCCTAGTTTAGTTTAAAGCTAAAGCGCCTTCATAGGGTTTGAACAGGGGCCTTCCAGCTAGCACCTGGACAACTCATCAAGCAGTCACACAGGTCACAGCCTCAGCCTCACAACAGGACTTCTCCCTGTGCCCCATCCAAATCCCCCAACCCACTGGAGCAGAGGTTGAGAGCATGCAGAAGTGAGGAGGGGGAAGTTCCATTGCGCAAATGGAAATCTGTTGCATAAGTGGAACAGCACTGTTAGATGCAACTCATTACCCATAATTTAGCATCTGTACAAATGAATTAGTACATGTATATTTTATCAATAGGGACGCGGGTGGCGCTGTGGGTTAAACCACAGAGCCTAGGACTTGCCGATCAGAAGGTTGGCGGTTTGAATCCCCACGACAGGGTGAGCTCCCGTTGCTCGGTCCCTGCTCCTGCCAACCTAGCAGTTCGATAGCATGTCAATGTGCAAGTAGATAAATAGGTACCGCTCCAGCGGGAAGGTAAATGGCATTTCCGTGCGCTGCTCTGGTTTAAGTAGCGGCTTAGTCATGCTGGCCACATGACCTGGAAGATGTACGCCGGCTCCCTTGGCCAATAAAGCGAGATGAGCGCTGCAACCTCAGAGTCGGCCACAACTGGACCTAACAGTCAGGGGTCCATTTACCCTTTATTTTTTATTTTTTAAATCATATTTATTAGCATTTCCAATAATGACAGAATAAGAAAAATAGAGAAGACAAAGAAAAGAAAGAAAAAGAGAGACAAATTTACATTCTTGCTTTCATAACCTTCTTTCCAGGACTCCCTCCTTCCCCTCCCGACCGTATTCCCCTTTCCCTAAGTTGGTTCCACAAGCTCTCACTCCCAATTAAAACCTAGTATGTTTAACCCTTTAGCCAATTTAAATTTATAGAATCTTACCATCACTCCTCATCTTTAACAGAAATAGAAAAAAGATTTTTCCCCCAAGATCTGCCCCAATTTCCTTCCACGATTTCCCTCTTTTTTTTAAAGAAAACATGTTAAATCAAAATACCAAAGTTATATAAAGAAATAGCAGATAAAAGATATAAGAAGATTCAAAAAGTTGGTTACATAGCCTTCGGATTCCAAAATTCCCCCTCCCTTCCCCGGTTTGAATTCCCCATGTCCGTCAATCTGTGTGTTATCAGCCTGGAGGTCTCAAGTCCACAGCCAAATTTTTCTCATTCCACCTTGCCGGTTTTCTTTAAATTTATTTGTTTTATTGATGTTTAACTTCAAAAATCCAGTCTAATAGAGGCCTTTAGTTTCCTTGGTCTTTGTTGCTCCTCCCATTGTTCTTTCCGTGTCGTAGTTAGTCCTTTGTTCTTTTTATTCCTTATTTTCTCAGGTTTCTTATCTTGTTCAGCTGCTAAAACGTTCTTATTCCGAAATCTGGTATCTCTACAGAGGTTTGTTATTCAGGAACAAAAACTTACGTCCAGTCCCTTCCTTTCTTCAATAGAAAATTCTATTGTCTCCTTTTAGTGTAAACACCTCTGTAGACAAAATACTGTTTCCGTTTAGCCGCTTTCCCAGAGAATAAGTCCTGTGCACAGCCCAGAGTAATTTTCCACATACGACCACTTGTAATGTCCCGAAACCCCTCTAGGGGGATTGCAGTAACTTTGTATCCTCTAATCCAAAAGTCAAGTTGTTGTTTCTTTTTTTCGACAATTTATATCCATATAATGTCAATTTGTAACCAAAATTAGCCAGCAAAATACTTGTAACAAAGTCCTCTTTATATTCTCAAGCTTTGACAGCTACTTTGACAGCTGTCAAAGTCTCCGTCTCTCTTCGCCAGGCTCCGCAAATCGCCCCGGTTCCCAGGGGGGGTTGCCTTTTCCCTCTCACCCTCCACTCTTCTCCTCCAGCACAATTCTTGTAATTTCGCATCGTGGAATTTATGCTTTTTATCAGCGGTAAACTTCTAAATCGATCTTGGTTACCCAGTCCTTGTTTTGAAATGTTTACAATCAGGAGGGGATTGACTTCCTTTTTAGATCGCCCCCGCTCGTGCCGAATCCGAAAAAAAATTTCTTTTTTTTTCTCCTTTTATACCCGATTTCCCAATTACTCACGGGTTGTTGTTGATAGTCCGAATTTCAAATGGAAGAAGCCAGCGCTCTCCGTCGAATGGCATGCGGCTGCGCTCGGCAGGGGAAGCGATAGACCCAAAGCACCACGCCACTCCCCGGCACCCGATCCGAAGCCTTTAAAAAGGCTCCTTCACGAGTCGGGAGGGCGCTAGCGGTGCCAGCCGGGTCCCCATGTCCACGGGCTCCGTGCCCGTGGTTTTTGAGGGTCCCCGCGTCGCCGGCGCGGTAGGACCCAACCCCTGCCGAGCAGACTCCCTCCGGAGCTCGGAGGGAGTCCGCCATTCGGCGATGGCGCCAACCCGGAATTCCAGGGGTCCATTTACCCTTTACCTTATTTTATCAATAAGTGTGTCCTCTCTCTTTTTTTAATGCCTAATGCCCCCGCAATGACTCACACTTGCATGTATGAAAGAGTTAACCTGAGCTCAGGTTGCCCATGGGCATGGCACTTTTCAGGCTCCCTGCAGTCTTTTGTTTTGCTCCTCCTATTCTCCCCCACCATTCTTGCTTCCTGAAACAAGCAAGAAGTCATGTGGATATGGCTCCCAGCTGCAAGAAAAGCCAAGTGAACTAAATTTCTCCCAAAGGGAGATTTTACAGCCTGCATCTTTGCTACCCCAAATATTGTGTGGGCCTTTTTGTAAGGAAACCAAGTACTTTTCTTTCAAGTCATTTGGAAACTTAATCATCTTCAGTTTACTGCTAACAGAAAGAGACCTGTTTGCTGTAATTTCTGGAAACTCTGGAAACGAAACATTCACTTATTTGCAAAGCTAAATGTCTGCAATTTAGTCTAAGTATTTTTATGGGGAATGTTGACTTAAAGGTGTATGAGGGTAGCTATAAATTGAACCAAGTTTAAGTGTGCTTGTAGCAATCACCATTGTGCTAACTCTGCTTCAAGAGAGTAAGAATCTCTCTTCCAAACCACTCTCTACAACACTCTACAACCAGTCTGTGATATCTGTGTATTGAGCCTGCTCCAATTCATTCTGGCCAGCTACAGAGTTCTGCACATATGAAGAAACTCCATGATACACAATGGAAAAGAATATATTCTGGGTAAATTGGAGTCCACTGCCTGCTATCCCCTCCTACTTGCACAAGGTTAGGGCATTTTTCTTGCAGAAGGAGTAGCAGAGAGTGATGGCAGTGAGTTGCAGGCCTCAATTTGAGACTTGCTTTTTTGTGTGTGTTCACCTCAAACTGGGGGCTCAAAAGTTTCAAGCACCTCCTCAAGTAATTTCCCCATCACTAAAATTTACATTGCTCTACCAGAGTCTGTACTTCTTTTTTATTTTTCCCCCTCATCTGGGCAATATTTTTATTCTTTAAAGGCAGCCCTTTTGTCTTTTATAACTGCTTGCTTACCATGCTGGCCTCCTCTTGATCCTGTTCATTCTTTTCCTAATCTGTGGTGTACATTCTAGCTGGGCATCTATTATTGTGGTTTGAACCTCTAAGCTTCCCAGGGAGATTTGACGCTGTTGACTCTCCCTTTCAACTTCCTTCTAATTAATCCTCTTCTCCCGCTCCACCCCCCTTTTTAAAAAGTTACTTCTTTTGAAATTAAATATGGCTCTTCATTGGCTTCCTGTGCAATCTTTCACTTAGAAATATGCTGAATTTGATCGCGCCAGTTCAACAATATCTGCATCTCTTGTCAGGTTCTGGGACTAAGTCCAGAGTCACTTCCCCTCTAGTTGGTTCGGTGGCCAAACTTTCAAAGGCGCAGGCCTTTGAGGATAGTTTATGTCACCCACTAATGCAATACTTTCTCCTTTGGCTTGCCTCCCTGATCTCCCCCCCCCCCCCATTTGCAACTTGCTCTCACTGAGAGCCAGTGTGGTGTAGTGGTTAAGAGCGGTGGACTTGTAATCTGGTGGACTGGGTTTGCATCTCAGCTCCTCCACATGCAGCTGCTGGGTGACCTTGGGCTTTTCACACTTCTCTGAAGTCTCTCAGCCTCACTCACCTCACAGAGTGTTTGTTGTGGGGGAGGAAGGGAAATAAGTTTGTTAGCAGCTTTGAGACACCTTAGGGTAGTGATAAAGCAGGATATCAAATCCAAACTACTACTCCTCCTCCCCTTCTGCCTCTTCTTCTTCTTCTCCTCCTCAACATCAGGAGAATGTTCCCAGTTCTCTTTTTCAGACCTGTTGTTTCTAACCATCACAGTTCTGCTGAAGAATTTGTTCTTCTCAATTTATCTGGTTTATTGGACTGTATGCACGCCTTTGACATTTGAAACTCCCTCCAATAAACCCTTCCCTATCCTTCTACAGACTTTGTATCTACATATAATCATATCCCACTTATTTTGTCCATTCCATCATATTTCTAACACACCCATTACATCTTTGTCTCTTGTTCTGCAGCACCAAGTACTCACTTTACGCCCAGCTTGCCATAGAGACTCCTAAGATTAGCATACAAACACTTATACATTGCATTGCCCCCTTAATGTCCTTTGTATGTGTATTTTCCCCGATGACCCTTTGGTCTCTTTATATGAAAAACAGCTGGTGCAAACATATTCTGAGTATTCCGAGAACAGTACAAGGACTGGGGAGGGAGGATCTATAGACCTGTATGCATCTCTAACAGATGCACAGAGTGGTCTCTGAGGATTTCCCCATACTCTCTGGATTATCTCTCTTCTGACCTCCTGCATTGACTTCCATTACTTCATTTCCCTAAACAGACTTGTTTCTAATATTTTTACATATTCTTGAAGCAGAAATGATTTATAGGACATATAACAAGAGCTGTTCCATAGCAAATATTCACAATGGGTCCATTCTGCCCGTATAGTGGGTAAAAAACAACAACTCCAGTATCATTTATTAGTGCAGTGCGCTATTTGAATAATTTGCAAACACCAGCTTTTTACTGCTTTTGCTCTTCAATTCATTCATTATTCTGCAATTTGGGAGGACCAAAGGCAGGTTATTAAATTCAACTAATACTAATTTAGAAAGAGTAAAATAAATCCAAATCAATAAATCCATGTAAAAAGACACTATGAAATGAATTGTGCTTGCTTTAAGTGTATGTACATGTGTGCAATTTTACATGGCTACTCAGCTACCCTTTGGCTAAAAGAATTTGCTTCCAAGAATAAAACAATGCTTGAAATCATAAAGCACTGTCTGTAACTTATGCCCAGAATTAGGTGACTTATTCAGATTTTATGGCTGAGTTGTCAAATCTTTGTCTTTAAAAGTGACCTGATTCCACATTTTGTATTAACTTTTCCAGTAGTGCTTCCCCCATAATGAAACACGCCAACTAGATCACAGTTATGTGAAGATTTTATTCCCCGTTTTCTAGTTTGTGGGACAAATCCATATCTTTGAAAAGAAGAGTCATGTTTCTGGCAACAAACTCCATTTTGCTAGCTGCCTTTTCTTAAAGCACCAGTTTCTGACTGTATATTTTGTGACAATATTGTTATTATTATTATTTAATTTACAGTGAAGAATTGCCATTCCTTTAGGACTGCCAAGAACAGCTTGGAAACATGAACTGTAAGGTCTCAAATGCCCAAAGGCAGATAAAACACTCCAGCTGCTTGAGATCCCTTTGCTCTAAACAAAATAGGTCCCTACACTCTACGCATGTGCCTTGTTTTCCCCACCTGCCATTATCCTATTGCAGCATTTATCCCTTCCCCCACCCCTGTATTTTTGTCCCTTCTTCTACCTTCTGGCTTTTCTGTTCCTGTCTTGTCTTGATCTCTCCTATCTCCTACCTCCTGCTTGACCAAGAGCAGGTGTGGCATGGTGGATTGAGTGTTCCACTCAGGCCGGGGAGATGTTGCTCAACATCTCTGCTCAGCCACGAAACTCACTGTGAAGTCACGGGCCACTTGCTGTCTCTCAGCCCAACCAACTCACCGCATCACTGTGTGTCACAGTTTCATAAAGGTGGTGGGTGCCCTGTATTCTCTGGAGAAAAGCTGGAGAAAAACATGATAGATAGATGATAGATGATGGATGATGGATGATGGATGATGGATGATAGATAGATAGATAGATAGATAGATAGATAGATAGATGATAGATAGATAGATAGATGATAGATAGATAGATAGATAGATAGATAGATGATAGATAGATAGATAGATAGATGATAGACAGATGATGATAGATAGATAGATGATAGATAGATAGATAGATAGATAGATAGATAGATAGATAGATAGATGATAGATGATAGATAGATAGATAGATAGATAGATAGATAGATAGATGATAGATAGATGATAGATAGATAGATAGATAGATAGATAGATAGATAGATAGATGATAGATAGATAGATAGATAGATATAGATTGATAGATGATAGATAGATGATAGATAGATAGATAGATGATAGATAGATATGATAGATGATAGATAGATAGATAGATGATAGATAGATATACCTCCTACTTCTTCCTCTTAATATCGACCCCATGCTCTGGCCAGTTGAGCAGATTTGTTTAAAGCCAAACAAAAAACAAGAGCAAAACAAATGGCCCTATACTGTGTCACATCCCTGATGTCTCTGAAGCCACAATTGCCTGCTCTGAGTGACAGCAGTATATCAAGGCCATCCCGTGTACCTGGCTGGGGACTGACACGCGATCTTTCTGCATGTGCTCCAGTGCTCAAATTACAAGTGGAGCAGAGGGGGCCTGGCCCCCATACCTTTTGCGATGGCGTCAAATTATTGTTCGTGCAAGGCCATAAATCAGCTAAAACCAGGAGAAGTTGGGGATGAGTATTAATTGTAGGATGCTTTCTTTAAAAAACAACGACAACCAAATGCAGCTGTGAAGAGTGCAATTTAGAATGAAAAACCAATATGGGGGAAGGGATTTTAATCTTTACCGCTCCAGGACTTTCCCCCTAAAACAAGCAAACAAACCCATGAAGCTCCTCTGCAAAGGAGAAATGTGTGTTTTATTCTGGTGGGGCTGGGGAGCAGGCTGAGAAGAGGCAAATTTTCTTTAGGAAAACTATCAAAGGGCTAAGAATCCCTTCTACAACTGGATTGGGCTGGAGTGGCAGGAAGGATAAAGTCCCAGAAGGGGAAATTTCATGCTACTGAGCATCATGTGTAATTTGGTCCTCAGACAAAGAGGAAATATGAGAAAATCTGGTGAATATTTTTTTTGGGGGGGGGGCGAGGGAATATTTGAGCATTCAGTAAAGGAATGAGCAGAGAATTCCATGCACCCACATGCTCTCACTGAATTATCCGAAAACTCCCTCCAGAGTTCAACTTGTCAGTTACAGTTTTGTCATGTTCTGGTAGAAAATATTTACTTTTAGCCCAGTCTTGGTGCTATGCTTCCTGGGGTGAACATAATAGGAATTAATATATTTCAGCTTCTGAACATGAGAAGAATGGTTCAGTGTTCCTTCTCATCACTGTATAGAATTTTATGTTCTGGAAGAAGTCACCTTTTGCCTGATCATGTGTATTTATCAGTTGAAGGTCCAGGACTGAGAAATAGAGTGTACCATATTCAAGTAGTTCATTAACAGAGTTGTGCAAAACTACACAGAGAAATGTACTGGACTTTAATTACAACAAAACAAATGAAATTGTTGTGATTATGAAACATTTTTCATTCTTTACTATGGTGTAATGCCGCCTGAGCACACATTTACCAAGCATCTCACGTGGGGCTAAAGCACTTTTCACCTTCCTTTTCAAGGCATATTGGAACATTAATAAGAAGCAAAATGCACAGTGAAGACAGAAGGAAACACGATTCAAGTAGGTAGCCCTGTTGGTCTGCCTTAGTCAAAATAAATTAAAACAATTCTTTAAAAAGATAGTTAAAAAGACTCTTCTTAAAAACCTAAGAACTGCCTTAAAAGAATCAAGTCTTCAAAAAAAAGTTATATGATCTAAGAAAGTCTTTAAAAGAATCCTTCTAAAAGAATTTAAAAATTATAAAGTAGAACTTAGAGACCAACTGAGTTTTAGGTATAAGCTTTCGTGTGCACGCACACTTCTTCAGATACACTGAAACAGAAGTCATCAGACCCTTATAGGAGGAAACACAGTTATTAATAAACTAATAATATTTAGGACTTCCTGTTCCTCTTAGAAATTTGGCTGAAAAGGCATACATTTTTTCAACTTTCCAACAAATTGTTTCTCTCTCTCATTATCTCTCCATTGATCTTTTTCTTGGGCTGCATTATAACTATTGAATTCATGACCTGCTAGAAATTCAGGCTTCTCTTGCTCATCCTCCACTGTTGTTGTTTTAAGAGGCAACTTAAAAAAAAATGTTTTAGATTATTATTTCCCTCTGTAATACTTGTTTGCAGATTAATTTACACACTTTTTTCCTTTCAGTGTTGACAGTTCTCTTTCTTGAATAATTTCACTGCTTTCATTTATTTTAAAACTTCCCTTAAATAGTTAACATACAACCTTTTTTTTTTTTGCTGCTGTGTACAGTGTGTCGTTACTTAGGTGCTTAATAATAATAATTATCATCATCATTATTACCTTCAAACATTGCTGCAGCCAAGTGATTGGGGCAAAGAACGTCATTCCTAGTGAGAAGCTACAACAGCTGCTCCTACAAGGAAAGGAAGGAACTGAAACACAGCTTTATTCTTGTGGTCGCTTTCTGGGCATCTGAACATCCTTGAAATAAATGCCCTATCCCCATGGATTAGGAGCAGATGGAGCATGATCCGGCTGCATTGAGGCATTCTGCCCTGCTCTGAAATAATTGGGGTCTATGGCACAGTTTAACTCACCTCTGCTGGGGGCATTTCCAGCCTATGACAGTGCAGAACAAAATCGTTGGTGCCGTGCCAGTTTAGTACATACTGGAAAACCACATCTCATTGCTCACCGATGAACAGACTAAACAATGGTGAGTGATGCAATGGAGGTGATATCCACAACTAGAAAAGACAATATAGCATTTGGGTATGGTGCGACAAAGCTTGAATCTTCAAAAAAAATCAAGATGGGTGCCAGAGAGTAGATGGAAGAACGGGTTACAAACTCCCTTCTACCTGCCGATTCCTCCCTCAGCTAGAACAGAAGTAAGCTTGGCAGAGGACTGTGTTTATGTAGGTGTGTTGAGAGGTGTAGGAATGGCCTTGGAGAAGGTGGGCATTGCCAGAGGAAAATCAGCGGTTACAGAATGGGTTAAGCCTTCCCTTCCACTGGCCACTTTCCCCTTGCAAATTATTGGGTGTGGGAACAGTTTCTGCATTGGTGGCTTCAGGTCTCAGCCAACAGTGAAATCCCATTAATCTTTATGGAGTAAATCATTTATTATTGTATATGTTTTTGAAATGTCCACAGATAAAGGAGACATTTTTATATACTGGACAAAAAAACCCTAAGGACTAAAACCTAAAATTTATCGTCCCCTTTGTTATACTACGCCTTTAAAATGAACAGTGAAATCTCATGGCTCATCAATAATTTTCAAGACTCTCAGTGGTTTTTTGTTTTTGTTTTTAAAGGAACTGCTCTTGGTGTTATTTTGATTACAAAATAAGCTTATGTTTTTGTTTTTTTAATCTTCCTACGTACATATGGGATGAATGAATTCCTGCAGTAGGTGGAAGAATTCAGAAGCACACTCTGAAACTGCAAATTATTGTGCACTTGTAATCTCTTGTTTGAACCTGACAGTTTTAAAGTTACCCGTCAGTACTTCCTTTATAAATGTTCATAAAAGTGCTCTTTTGATTAGGTTATGAAATGCGTTATGAACATTGGTTTTAACAGTGAATTACTATTTCAAACTGTGTCACAGTGACACAGTTACGGTGTCATTTGGCTGCTGTTTGCTTGTGAATATATCCATGATGCCCCAATCTGCTATGTCAGAGAGATGAAACACATACCAGCTGTTAGAAGAGAATCCTTCGAGATCAGATGTGAATCTGTTGCATAGAGCGTTCCATGGGCACATATCCTGATCAAATTCAGGAAGGCAAAGAAAAATGTTGTTTTTTATATAATAATAATAAAAAAATTCTTCATCAGGTCCTACCAGTAGGCAGAGTGAAGCAACTGCTTAATATAACAGACACTAGGCTGTTCCTCCTGATTGCCTTAGCCATTCTCCTCTTCAGAAGAACAGAGCTGTATATGCAACATGTCCTGTCCTGAACCTCCTAAACCAAAACTGCTTCACAGGATGCGGTTGAGGGTGGTATACATTGCTGAAGTAAGAGTCAGCTGCCTCTCAGTTATCTTCAGTACATGGATGGAGAGTGGGCACTGTCCTGTCCTTTGCCTCAGCAAACATGCCTTGGACTGGCCCTGCAGGACGTTATTACAGACCATCAATCATTTATACACAGATCATGGGAACTGACCATTTAGTGAATTTGGTCCCATTATTTCGGATGGTTCAGAGTCCCTATGGAAGCCATGAATTTCATTTTTCAGTACACCAGGACTATGACTCTACAGAGGCTTCCAAGAATTAGTCAGTAGCTTTCCCCTGCTCAGTCACTATTCCACATTCCAAGACAGCATTTTCCCTAGGAATTAACATGGAAGTGTTTTCGAATCTTCAGAGGCGTGAGACCCTTTGCCTTTCGTGAATATGGACTCGGACTGTTCAGCAGCAGCATCACCATCACGACCAGTTAATTAGCTTTAATTTAAATTTTAATTACCGTAACAACTACATTTACATTTTTGTTTTGCACACAGTTCTGTTAATGAATGTGGTTTCTGCTCATGCATCCAGTCATTCTGGTGATTCATATAGTTCATTCATACAATCCGACAAAACTGCTCTCTTTTTATGCAGAGTGCCCATTCTTCATTGTTCCTAGCCACCAGAGTCCCCCATTCAGAGCTCTTTAGGTGTGCCAGAGTCTGAGTCCTGCACCAGTGCCTTATCATTAGAGTTTTTCACTTCCTACGTGGGGTTTATAGGCTTGTGGTGGAGTGCTGTGATTGGGTGCTAAGCTACACTATATCCTATGCTTTGTTGTGATCAAATGGGCAGGGTGGTCATACTGACAGGGGCAGCTATTTTCTAATTTCCCCTCTCCCATTGCAACCAATGGAAATGAGATTCCTTGCACCAGGTCCCCTATCAAAATGAGCATAAATGTGATATGGGGAAGCACAGAATATGAGTATGGCTTATGAGTTCTCCTCTCCTGTACTGTCTTCATCATGCCCATGACTCAACCCTTCTCTGGCTGTTCTGCCTGTCAAGATATGCCAGTGGAACAGCTACACCAGCAGAACATCTTCCACCAGCATATCGGTGGAGTTCAGCATACTTGTCATGGCTTGGGTATTCTGCTAGTGTAATGAGGCTTCTGAAAAATCCCATAGCATCTCAAAGGGAATTACTTGAATATAGGATTGCCCTGTCAGTCTTGGTTAATTTGTGAACACATTAGGCACCTTCAATACTGTTTGCGTTCTTGAAAAGCTAATGAGGACAAATTAATTTTTAATTCCTAGTAAATATGTATTTAATAGTCCATTAGCACTACGTGAGTGTGCAATAAATGTTAGTATCCTTGAAAAGTAGTACTTAATAGCTGGCTTAAGCACAGGCTTCAAACCATACAAGCCATATTTTCCCATCAGGTAAGCAGAAGAAGAAGAAGAAGAGTTTGGATTTGATATCCCACTTTATCACTACCCAAAGGAGTCTCAAAGCAGCTAACATTCTCCTTTCCCTTCCTCCCCCACAACAAACACTCTGTAAGGTGAGTGGGGCTGCGGAACTTCAAAGAAATGTGACTGGCCCAAGGTCACCCAGCAGCTGCATGTGGAGGAGTGGAGATGCGAACCCGGTTCCCCAGATTACAAGTCTACCACTCTTAACCACTACACCACACTGGCTCTCTCGCACAGGTACAAATCAAATGGGAAGGTATGCAGATACATTCACTTCATTCATTCTCCATGACAAGGAATGTTCACGTCCAGGTGACCACAGAGGCAAGCTTTTTGAGGTTGTTTTGTTTTCAGTCAGGCTATGTAAGGGTAAGAAGGTTTCCCTAGGGAACTGAACTGGGTAGGCAACTGCTAGCAGAAGCCAGATGAAGCTGCCTTTAACTGAGTCAGGTCATTGGTCCATCTGGTTTGGCATTACTCCATTTGACTGAGATTGCACCAGACAGTATTTTCATGCTGTGTTGCCTGAAATCTTTTTTAACTGGAGATTGAATTTGGGATTAAGCTCTTGTGCTGTACCACCAAGCTATGGACTTTCTAAGAACTACCATTTGCTGGCCCCAGAGACTAAGTGGCAGCTGCTGGCCATAAATTTGGTGAGCTCCACATTCCATTAATCACCTCTGATTGGCTGATGTTGCTCTATTGGGTAGCCAAGCAGCTATTATCAACAAAGTCCTCTGCAAGCTACAGCGAGTGGCTGGAGAAAGCTCTAGGTCAGAAAACTACTGAGATCCTGGCAGCAAGAAGTAAAAAGAGAGGTCCTCTTTCTTTTCTTTTTTTTAAGGGAATGGTGCAGTGGTAGTTATGAATCAGTGGCTCTTTATGAGAAACCTCTAACCTCACCTATGAAAGATTTATTTGCAGATTGTTAAAGAGATGTGCAAGACTTCAGTTTTATTAGGGCAAATTGTTTATTTTGGTCAACCACCAGACAGTTAGGCGGCACTATTTTTGCATATGTAAGTAAAATGTTTTGAAAAAGGGTTTTGACTTTGTTCTTATATAAACATCATATATATTCAGAGGCTGTCACCGTTTGAGAGATTCTGAGACACAAATGCCACGGAGTGCCTTCCTTTTACTCCGCATTTTCAAAAACCTTTTTCAATAGTTCTGGAATATCTCCTCCCCTTCTATCTCACATTCAAAATTGGGTTGTAAATAAAGTGTTGAACATTTGATGCCAGATACACACTTGTTTCATACACTTCCATATCACTTTATGGTTGATATAGACAGCTATGAAATAGTCCTTGAAACTTTGCCTTTAACAGCAGCATAACATCCAGACGTCATCAAATGTTCATATTTATTAACCCCATTCTGTGATCAGCATCACCTGAAATCAAGGTGAAAGCATGGCTGCGGAGCCCTCATGGACAACCTTCTAGTGGCTTCATGCTAGTGCTGGGTTTAACCTGATATAAAAATGGGCATGGCCAGAAGCTAAAGTGGGAGGAGCAATGGTTTGAAGGCTACCTTTATGAAATGAGCTATATTCCAGTCATGCAATAGCAGAGGTTTCTATACACGTGTGTATACCCACTCATCCTCTAGCCTCCATTCAGGCAAGCAATAAGCATTACCACAGTTCAAGACCCTTTCCAGGTAGGGTAAAGCACTCTAGGCACAGAGCTGGGTTGATGAGGGGTGCAGAGTGGGGAGGAGGCAGGGTCAGGAGAAAGTCCTGAAGGTCAGATAAAGGCCTGAAGCGTCCCATTTGGGCTCATGGTGTGAAGATACAGGGGCCCAAGTTAAAGGCTCAAGAGCAGGCCAGGCTATTTTTTTTCTTGTCAACTGACAACTTAGGAAGGTGGGCCTGAGACCCTACAGTATTCATAGGCATTGTACCTCTGAATGCTGGAACGGAGAACATGAGATGATGATCGCATCCATGTCATCCTTGAGCTTCCAGATGCAGATTACCAGCTGCCGTTGGAGATGATAGTGATACTTCCTTATTTATTTCCTGTTCTTCTACTAAATGTACACAGCATACCATATGATTAAGATAACAGCCATGTGATCTAAGCCTTGATAAAGCAGAAATACAACTAACAAAATTTATACAAGCTAGAACGACCAACTTGTAATATAGCCAACTTTAAACAGACAAAAGCCAAATAGCAGGAAGGGTGAAACTGGCAACAGCCAAACTAAATGATGGACACCCAAAAACAGGTTTTGAGATGCTAGTTTCCCTCGTGACTAGAGAATCCTTTAACAGCTACTGGCATTTTGGATGCAAAGAACATAATCAGTGGTTGCTTCAGGAAATGTAAATTCCTGTCCTATGATACTGGAAAAGGGGACAGGGCTAATGGTCTTAAGGTACAAGAGGATAGATTTCTGTTGAAGGTTAGGAGAAACATTTAGTAGTTAGTGCAGTTCTACAATGAAATAAATTACCTGGGAAGCGGCTTTCCCTCACCAGAATTATTGAAACAAAGGCCGATCATCCATCTTTTGAGAATGCTCTAACTTGGTCCTCAAGGCCCTCTCCAACTCTGTGATATCTATCACATCATGCCATACATTATGATTCATTATATGCGACAGTGGGGAGAGTATGAAGAGACTGGGAGCTGTTGCTTTCTGTCATAGCTTAAGTGTGCAGTAACATCTGGTTCCTCCACCCTGTATTTCTGCCTGTGTACATCAACCGTGTGTCAATGCACATCTAATGTAAGCCCAATTCATGTCCACCCCCCAACCCAAGAATTGTGCTCATGCATGCAATACCATGCACAAGTGAGTCGCACCTCCTCTGAGCTGAAACTCTAAAGCCATTCAGCAGCAAAATCAGAAATTTGGATTTCCTTGCAAGCACTCCAAAGACCCATAAACATGGTATTTTTTAATAGGTGTGGGAGGTGAAATGGGTTATAGGAAAAAATAAAGCCATGTTGCGCCAGTCCAAAATGAATGGTTAGGAGCAGTAGAAATATAATTATTACAGTTACCTTTTACAATGTAGATGGTGCAGAGTTGCTTAATTATACCCAGCGAGAGTTTCCTTCAAATGATTGCTTTAAATGTCATCTTTAGCTGAGGAATGTTTTCTTTAACACCATCCCGACACAATACTACTCGTTTTGTGTTCTTGCCTCAATGTCCCTAAACACCACTCCTTTCCCCCCCCCTCGCTTTTATAAAAGTCCAGATTTCCCACATTGTTTTTCCACAAATAAGTGTAAGTGTAATTTTTCTCATGAGCCCATTACATATTTGCCAAAACTATTTTTATGTTGCTCTTGGGTGGTTATTTTGCCTGTAAGTTACATGTGGACTAAGAGAGCAATTGTTCTTAAACTGTAGTATTTTCAACAGTGCCTGGGCCTGGAAGAGTAATTATAGAGAACGAAACTGTAACTTTCTCAAATGTACGCAGCAGTAATACAAACTCTTAAGGGCAGCCCTTTATACTGCTGGTGTTCTAAATCCTGGCCACATAATGCGGCAACTCCTGAGCATTGTTGAAATTCAATAGTTAGAAACAAGCAAGGATGCCTTCTGAGCCCTTTGTTTTATATTTGCTTTTCATTTTTTGCACTTGAGCACCCAAGAGGCCTAAGTCCATGACATCTCGAGATTGTAGATACCTTTCCCACAGTGCTGTGGGGAATTCTATGCAACAAGGTGCAAGCCTTGTTGAAATGAACGTTTGAAACACAAGTGCAGCCTGCAGTGACAAAGTGTTTTGAGAAGTTGGCCTCTGGCCGAGTTCTCCAGACTCTCGTGTATACATTCCTTAAGACCCAAAGCCTAAATTTAGGCTGCAGACCTGCACACTCTTACTTGAGTGTAAGGCCCAGCCAATGCATAAGGAGTTGTTTCTGAATGAATGCACATAGGGCCAGGCAGTTATATAGACTCTCGGCTTGTGACATATCCTGAACAATTGTCACTAGCCCTTAAATAGTGTCGTATGTCATAGCATTCCTTATTTCCAACTTCTGCCATGAAAAAGCTTGTTCTCCATTAAAGATGTGCAAATCCTCCAGTGATTGCTCTTGAATAGAGGTCTTTCACTTCCCTCTAATAATGGCTAAAGCTGCAATCCGAAGCCGCCTTAACTGGGAGTAAACCCCACTGAATTCAGTGAGACTTGCTTCTAAGCAGACATGGCTGGGATTGCTATTCAAGTCAGCATCCCTGCCTAAAAATAAGATACCACCACACCCCTTGGAGCATCTCAGAAAATTCTAAATAGTTAAGGTGTATATGCATCTCCTGAATGGACTCCTGAAGCACAACCAGAAATTGGCTGCAACGCGTCCCTCACATAATTATTTTTTGTCGTGATAAATCTTTCATAGGAGATCTGATTCTCTGTTAGGGTTTTGCATGTAATAGAGAAGCCATCTCACCAGGATAGTGTGTTATCAGAACTTTTTAAAATTTATGTTTAATGCTTCATTTACACCTTTCCACTGGTACATCCATTCAGAGCAGACGTTTAATAATTTCTTTTTTTTTCAGAAGCTTAGCCATGTAGCTTCAAGCTCCCAGACCCTTGTTCCTTCATAATCTTGTTTCAGGGTTAAAGGTAAAGGGACCCCTGACCATTAGGTCCAGTCGTGACCGACTCTGGGGTTGTAGCGCTCATCTCGCTCTATTGGCCAAGGGAGCCGGCGTACAGCTTCTGGGTCATGTGGCCATCATGAGTAAGCTGCTTCTGGCAAACCAGAGCAGCTCACGGAAACGCCGTTTACCTTCCTGACGGAGCAGTACCTATTTATCTACTTGCACTTTGACATGCTTTCGAACTGCTAGGTTGGCAGGAGCAGGGACCGAGCAACAGGAGCTCACCCCGTCGTGGGGATTCGAACCGCGACCTTCTGATCGGCAAGTCCTAGGCTCTGTGGTTTAACCCACAGCGCCACCCGCGTCCTGTTTCAGGGTTACCCGCTGCCATATTTCTTTTGCAGTTGGGAGGGTGGGGTGGGTGATTTTCATTGAAAGCACAGCGTAGGTGGGAAAGTGTTAAATCCCCCCCCCCCACACACACACACATTTCATGGTCAAATGCTGATCACCTTCCTTCCCCTCCACTGTTATTTTTAAAAGGAAATAAAATTAGGGGACAAGACAAAGGAATATTTAAATGCAACCCACACATTTAATGAGTCACCTGCTTTGACCCTGGGTTCTTTGGAGCGGTTTCCTACAGATCTGAATAACTGTATATATCGCTATTAGTTCATGAATGTTTCCCTCCACCCCTCAGGATCTATGACAATTAAAATGATAACATAAAATATGCCTGCTACTCTATTGGATAGGAAGTGACTGTTCTTTCCAGAATTACTATCCTTAGGGGATTTCAAATCTGCTACGGTGAGTCAGCCGCTGGTAATGACTAGCATGAATACAAGTTGTTTCACCAGTGACTGACAAGCAACCCATCTTGGCCTGTTCTGGCGCAATCCTCTTGCAAACTAGAATTTGAGTATAATTGTTTACATTATGAGCAATTATACGACTCATGTGCAACAGCATGTTTAGATGTCCACAAATATCCAGCAAAAATTTGCCTATTCTCAGTATCTCTTGTTACTCATAAGAGACATTTAAGCAGAGGGTTCCCAGTTTATTAGGTTCATTGAGAACAAGAGTCAGAGGATGCACTAACCCACTTCCTTACATAAAAAGTGGATATAACACTTTTTTAGAGAAATGTGTTTTTCTTCACTTTGGTTGCTCCCTTATATTAAAAATGCCAGTTTGTTATCTAATTGCACACATTCCAAATCTCAGTGGTATGACAACTAGGTCTGGCAGATATATGGTTTTCAGTGCTGTGATATATCACCAGCTAAACACCAAAATATGCTGATATATCACAGTGTCTGAAATAAGGATGGAGCTATGTACAGGCATGGGATGTGGGTGGTGTTGTGGGGTAAACCACAGAGCCTAGGGCTTGCTGATCAAAAGTTGGCGGGTCGAATCCCTGTGACGGGGTGAGCTCCCGTTGCTCGGTCCCTGCTCCTGCCAACCTAGCAGTTTGAAAGCACAAGTAGATAAATAGGTACCACTCCAGCGGGAAGGTAAACGGCATTTCTGTGTGCTGCTCTGGTTCACCAGAAGCAGCTTAGTCATGCTGGCCACATGACCAGGAAGCTGTACGCCAGCTCCCTCGGCCAATAAAGCGAGATGAGCGCCGCAACCCCAGAGTCAGTCACGACTGGACCTAATGATCAGGGGTCCCTTTACCTTTTATGTACAGGCATTGGCTGGTTTCACAGTTTTCCCTGCATCATTATTTTTGCATAGCACACACTCACACACACACATCATGATTCCCAACATATTACCAGGTCAGAAATTATGAAACCGATATCACGATATGGACTTCAAACCAGTTTGGGATTATATATCTATCACCCAGCCCTAACTACAAAATTGGGTTTGGTCACTGTTTGGCACCTCAATTACTGTAAGCCAGGCATAGGCAAACTCGGCCCTCCATATGTTTTGGGACTACAATTCCCATCATCCCTGACCACTGGTCCTGTTAGCTAGGGATCATGGGAGTTGTAGTCCCCAAACCTCTGGAGGGCCGAGTTTGCCCCAGGCCTGCTATAAGCAGATACTAACTGACTTGGCCACACCCAACTTATAGCTGGCTCGCTAATATTTCTGTCCTACCTGGATCTTTGCAACTTGTCCACTGATAGGGTCAAGGTAACCTAGCAGGACAAAATTCTACTATATTATACCAGGGCTTTTAGTAACTGTTATAAATGGAACTGACACTATAACCCCTAAGTCTGGCATGAGGAGCAGTATTCCAGGGTATAGCCTGAAGGCATTATAGTGTACAAAACTTGCTGAAGCTAAGTGAATTTAACAGTGCATTCCTTCGCACATCTGTTCAGAGCTAAGCCCTGTCGAGTTCAGTGGGACTTACTTCTAGGAAAGAGTGTATCGGGGTTGCATACAGGCCGTGCATCTAAAGCACATGACTTCGCCCAAGGAATTCTGGGAATGGTAATTTAAGGGTGCTGGAAATTGTAGCTCTGTGAGGAGTAAACTACAGTACCCAGGATTCTTTGCAGGAAGTCATGGTATGTATGTATGTATGTATGTATGTATGTATGTATGTATGGTATGTATGTACAAAGAGCCTAAGTCTGGTCAGCTCTCGGATACAAGATTAGGAAGAAAGGATGGGATTAGTGAAACAAGCGCTATATATTTTGCAATCATGACACGCATCAAATCTCAGCTGGGAGTCTGGCTGCATAACACACACACACACACACACACACACACACACTTCCTTTCTGACTTCACCAGAATAGCATTGCCTCTGCACACTCTCATGTAGCTCTGACACTTTTTCTGAAGTTGAGGCACAGAGGTTCTTTAATCCCATCTCTTGCATCAAGAGAGCCTTTGAAAGCAGAATCACCACCACCCTTTGTGTACCCCGGCTGTTTCCCATATACAAAGCAAGAGATACAGACATGGGGATGCCTAGGTAACTTCTGGAGGGCACCAGGGTCTCCAACTCTCTTCCTACCTCTGGGTTGAGGAGCCTGTGACCTTCCAGTTATTGTGGGGCCCCAACTTCTTTCAGTCCCAGCCAAGATGGCCAATGGCCAGGGGTATAGGAGGTGTAGTCCAGAAACAGTTGGGGCCCGCTGTCCTACAGGCAAGCTT
The DNA here is from genome assembly GCF_964188305.1 of Podarcis bocagei. Classification (NCBI taxonomy): domain Eukaryota; kingdom Metazoa; phylum Chordata; class Lepidosauria; order Squamata; family Lacertidae; genus Podarcis; species Podarcis bocagei. The sequence continues at coordinate 31,944,618 of NC_138143.1, forward strand.
TTGCTGTTCATAGCATGAGAGAGGGAGTTAAAAAGTCCTTTGCCTGTGTCTCAGACTCAGCATGAGTGGGAGTGAGTCAGTAGGTGGAGCCAACATTGCCAGCCCTCCAGCCTTTGTTCAGTCAAAACTATGTCCCCTGTTGAAAACTCATTGCCAGGAGTGAAATGAGTGAATAAACCAGAAAAGAGGGTGGGGATATATGCCAGATGTCACAGCTCTAGACGCTACACAAGAATTTACAGGTACAATAGGTCTGCACAGCTCAGGGTTGCTAGGATCCGTTGCCAAAAATCCAAGGCCCAGATCCACAAAAATAATGAGATAATTGAGCTGATGAATCAGACAGGTTTAGCTTGCATGCTTTTTCTAGAGAAGTAAAAGTTCAGTTTCTAAGCAATGCAACCATATACCTAGTTCATTTTTTAAAGAGTTAAGAAGTACACACCCATACATTAAAGTTTTTAGTGGATGGCCTTCTTGGCATTGTTATCCCAAGTGGTGGAATTCTCTCCTCAAAGAGGTTTGTCTGGTGCCTACCTTATTTTCGTTTCAGTACCTCAGAACTTCTTGTTTCTGAGGGTATCTTCACCTAGTAAGCTGCTAAGCAAATAAATGAGATTCCCATATCAACATGCAACCAAATAAACGAGTTAAGCAACTAAATGAGATTTTCTCCATTTCACCATGCATATATGAAAAGGGAACTGTTATGGTCTTGATAAAACTAACCAATATATGCAGTTAACCACTGAACATGGACACTGAACCACACATGACAGTTGTTGAACTTAAAGGTGGTGTCTATGTGCTAAGAAGTCACAATATGCACACTGGCCTGAAGGAAAACTATTAGTTTATTATGTTACTAATCTTGAAGCAGGGGGAGAAACACCCATGAGATCCTTAATAATTACCATCTGGAAGGCTGCAGGTGTTGGATGCTGGATTTAGTTTTCCAAAGCAGACAGAGACATTTCCTGAACATTGGAATCAGATCTTCAGCTGGTCTGAATCAAACCTGTTTCATTGCCTTCAAAGGTGAAATGACTTAAGCTGAAGCTCTGTTGATCTAACCCAGTACAAGAGCTGGCCTGGGATCCACAGTTTCTTTTATGTTATGTGCAGCTCAGAAGGTCAAGCATATTACAATGGTATTGGATGGGATCCCAATTTTTTTTTTAAATGTGCTTCAAAAAAGATAAATGTGCTTCACCTTGCTCCGGGCCCTGAGCTCATACAAGCAATCAACCTGCTTCCTTTTCATAAGGATTACAATGTCAAAAATGGTGATTTATTTTTTTAAAAAAGATAGCTAAGGTGTCTTTTCCAGAAACATCTGGAACACACCACATTCTAGTTAGGGGAAGTATCAGTCTCTGGGTGTTGATAGCATGTACAAGCTGACATAAGACAAGAGCGAATGGGCCTCCGTTGACTACTTAACACGTTTTAATACATCTGTCTGCACCAATGGCTTTCCATGCATCTTCTAGTTTAGCAGGGACAACGCCCAAAAAATATGAGTGGGCACAGCCATTCTTGATCCTCCTGCCATATTTTGGAGTTTTCCTCTTCTCCTGAAGGTTGTACCTGTCTTGGTTGTTCTTTCCAGGCCTTCTTTCATGGTTTTTCTTTGTGTAACTATAGTATCATGCTGAAAAATATATACAGTAAAAACATCCCCAAACGCTTGATTTTTCTTCTTTCCCTTTTTTGATTTTATACCTTGAATTCCAGTAAGCACCATTTGCATAGCCATGGTGTTTAAATAGTAACATTAAAATAATAATAATTCCTTTAACGTCATTGTACAACCTGTGCACAATGAAATAAAATGAGCCTCTCCCCGCCCCCCCCCCCAACACTCTTATTGGATATTTGGTCCAGGTTGAATAATCCTGCTGTGCGGATTTTAATTGCAGGGAGCAGCTATCCACACAGTGGATTAAGTGGTTGAAAAATTAGGACAATATTTTGCTCAAGGTGGTAATAAAAACATGTCTGCTCTTTCTAAATATAGAAAGTAAAAAAGCAATTGAAGGGATTGCATTTAGTAAATCAGGAGGGAAATTACACGCAGGCTCATATATAAGCTTTAGACCGAAAGAGGCCTTGGACAGACTAACACACTGAGTGAAACCTTGCCTTACCTCAGCACAGCACAGCAGTAAACAGCAGAGGAGCAACATTGCTATGAGCACATTCCCCTCTCAAGGATGGCACATCCATGCCGTCATGGCAAGCTACAGTTATCGAGTCGTACAAACTGCTCCCTGCTTCGCAATCCAAATAATCACATCCCTTCAAATAGTTTCTGTGTAGTGAAGGAGGCTTTTGACAAAAATCTTTACAAGTGGAATTGTAAATGATTTCCTTTCCACTAAAACAATAACTCTAGTGGGCAGTTTGTCGATGAGAAATCAGGAAACAGCCACTTAAGGCTGTAATTTCTTGAGCATTCTGTTCAGTTTGACTTGTCTGGCATGAGTTATTTTCTTGGTTAAATAAATAAGATGTAGATTGGTTTACGTATGATTTGCACTCACTGTGCTGCTAGAGACAGATAAGGGTTCATGTTTTATCTTCACATTAGAAGCATGTTTTATTCCTAGAAATATAATGTACATTAAAGTGTCAAGAGGGTGGCACTCCTAAAAAGCATGTAGGCTTGTTATGAAGTTTCTGAGAGATGGAGGAAGGAGGAGGAGATAAAATTGTTTTGACATGTCAGAACTTGTCACATTTACCCTGTAGTATTTTCCAGTGATTTCAAAGGCTGTTGTTTCCAGTTAGCAAGCTTAGGATTGCAGCCTAATTCTCCTGCTGCCTTACAGTGCAATTTACTATGTCCAGAATTTTCTATAAGTAACTATTTTAAAACATTGCATCAGTTTTTCATTGTCAGACTGTTGTGCCACCGTTGCAAATCCCACTTCATGAAGAGGAAAAGTAGTCAGGGATTATTTAATTTATGTACCCATAACACCACTGTGGGAACAGCACAAAGTGTGGAACCAAGCAAAAGAGAAAGCACTAATTAGACACCATTTCTGTTTGGTCCTGGCTTTTAGACAAGCAATTTGAAAATTCATGGGAGCTGCCCCTGATGTGATACAAAATTTTCTCCCAAAAGAATTCTCAAACAGATAAAGTCCCCCAAAAGAAGAGGAGTCTGAATGCTGGTGGGGGAGGGGGAGTCAGAAATGAATTCCCATAGCAAATTCCTGTGTCTTTCTAAGAAAGCCCACCGTACAATATTCGGCTCTAAAATGAAACTGGTTTGTCTACTGACTCCTTTTAGGCGTTAGGATATGACGTTCTAATGCGTTTCTCAGCTGTATGTTTGGAAAGTGTGGTCATCTCAGGCCCAATCCTTTCTCATTCCTCAGTTAGCCTAAACAGCAAAGTGGCATAAAGTATGTTCACAGTAAAAGACCGACTGTGTCAAAAGCATTTTTCTTACTCAAATGCTGCCTTGGGATGGTTGTGAAAGTTTGACCTTTGTGTCCCCTCTGGAATGGAGCAGCTGTTGATTTAGAGCCCCCAAAATATGCACTTTGACACTTGTTCTGCTAATATGAGAACAGCTGAGAACTCACCCAGCAGTCAAAAAGAAGCCCAACCCACTGGGCAGAGTGCAAGCCCCATTGTAATGAATGGGATCTGTGCTAGAGTGAAAGTTTGCTCTTTGCATCTTTTCATTCATTCCACTGTGTAGCCATGTTTGTGTGTTCATAGTCTTGAAGGTGCCACAAAACATTTTGCTGTTTTCATTTTAATGCAGCTTTTATATTAAATATATACTTTACCCTTCAGGCATATACTTTCACTCTTAATTGCTAAACTAACAGTTAATAAGAACTATTTAAACAGAGAAGGATAGCACAGGAAAACTGTCTAATGGATTGTGCCACGCAGACACACTAGGCAGCTGCTTAGGACAGCTCAGTTAAAAGGATCTGTTAATGTCCCTTCAGGGACACGGGTGGCGCTGTGGTCTAAACCACAAAGCCTAGGGCTTGCTGATCGGAAGGTCTGCAGTTCGAATCCCTGTGACGGAGTGAGCTCCCATTGTTCGGTCCCAGCTCTTGCCCACCTAGCAGTTCAAAAGCACATCAAGTGCAAGTAGATAAATAGGTACTGCTCTGGCGGGAAGGTAAATGGCGTTTCCGTGCGTTGCTCTGGTTCACCAGAAGTGGCTTAGTCATGCTGGCCTCATGACCCGGAAACTGTCTGCTGACAAACGCTGGCTCCCTTGGCCTATAGAGCGAGATGCGCACACAACCCTAGAGTCGTCTGCGACTGGACCTAACGGTCAGGGGTACCTTTACCTTTACCTTTACCTAATGTCCCTTCATGAGACTACTGCAGAATCCTCATTGTTGTCCTTGGAAGTGGCTAAAGAAAACTTGGAGCCAGCCTTGGGGATGTGCCCAGTGCTAGCATTATTTCCCAGGCTGGTAGAATTTGCTGTAATAAATGGCTCTTGATGTTAAAGCATAACCAAAATAAGAAAACTAGCGTCAGATGTGTACTCTTTTATAATTAACTCATCTGAGAATAGTGGCATGTGGCTGATTGCATCATTTTCACGTGGTAAAGCTTTTAATGATAAACTATCAAGACTTGATAAGTTATGCATGGAGCTGGTGTTGGGATGAATGCAGCTTCCTTGCTTGATCTTCACTTTTGTATCTCACTTCTTTTCTCATTTGACCTTTGGATAGGCATCAAATGTGCAGCTTGCATAAGGCCAGTCTCTAAATAAACACTGAAATGTAAAGGCATGAGATACAGACAATGGAGAGGAGATTGACTGGAAAATTTGGAGAATGTTAGTCACCAAGCACTGTGGGATGGTTGTACTTCTTTTAAAAATGTGTGCCTTCTTTTCTATAATATTTGAGGGAGGACAAAATTCCTAATTCCCAGTATATACGTAATTGTTGCTATAATGGGAATTATGCTCAAGAAGATGTTTAACTAAGAGAAACAGTGAATAATCAGAACAATTCTCTTTCTTTTAATTGAATTGCCGTGAGAAACAAAATTGGTTATTCCTAACGCTCCTAAAAGGAAATTAAACCACCACCATTTGAAAGATAAATGCAATTCATTATGGTGATGGATGGAATAAGTATGGTTATTTAATGCTAGAACTCTCCAATAAAGGTTGTCACCTTTTTTCTTCTGGACAGAAAGTCTGTGCATTAAACATCTGGATGGCAGGCAGACGTTCAACAGACAAGGCCTTTTTAGCATGGAGATGTTTTAGAAATAACTTGGGAATTACTGAGAAGAGTAATGGAAAACACTCCAAGTATGGGAGTATACTACTTCTTGTTAAAAGAAAAGCAGGCTGGGTTTTGGGAGAAGAAACAATGGAAGAGGACTGGAAAAAAATTAAGGACTATTTACAAAAACAATATAAGTTGTATGAATGTTAAGAATTTGCACGATTCGGAAACCTTAGCTCCAGCAACTAGATTTGTGAAACAGAAAATTTAGCTATAAGTAAGAAAAGGTCGAAGTTTAAAGTAATACCATGTTTAATTTAAGGTTTAAGTAATTGATAAAAACTACTTTAAATTGAGAAGTATAACATTTGAAAAGTACAAAATAAGGTACGAAACAAGGTAATAATTTGCTGATATTTTTATTATAAAGAACGCAGGGTAAGGGAGATGTGAGGAAGTCCAGTTAGTTATATAAAAAATGTTCTGAATGGTTGGTTTTCTTTTTTCTTTTTTCTTTTTTCTTTTCTTTTTTCTTTTTCTTTTACTGCCTTTTTATACTGTTATATTCCTAACTTTGTATTTGAAAATTTAATAAAATATTTTATTAAAAAAAAAAGCAGGCTGGATGATACATGAAGATCCAGGCAGATCCCTATGCTTCTGTTTAGAATCGTAGAATTGTAGAGGACCACAAGGGCCATCTAGTCCAACCCCCTGCAGTGCAGGAATCTTTTGCCCAGTGTGAGGCTCAAACCCACAACCCTGAGATTACAAGTGTCACGCTCTACCAAGTGAGCTATCCCAGGGAATACTTTGCAAGGCCCTACATCTGCCATCTTCACAGTCCAAACAGTCATGCTTCCAGGAAGAGCCTATAGCCCTTATCCTATGGAGAGCCCAAGAAGCAGAAAGCTGTGCTGATCCATATATGTACTGCTTTGTGGAGTGTGTGTCTGTGTGTGTGTGTGTGTGTGTGTGTGTGTGTGTGTGTGTATTGGTGCCTGAAGCATCCCACCCAATCTGGGCTGTAGTAGAGTTGCTGCAGACTGACAGCTAATGGCTCATGGACTGGCACCATCGAATGGACTACAACTTTGAATAGCATCCAATGCTGTGTGTGTAGAATTCTGCTTGCACACTACAACTTCCATTTCCTCTCTTCTCCTTCCACAGCCCGACCTCAAAATCTGCTCGGGGGGGGGGGGGAGAGAGAGAGAGATGCAGGGGAAAGGAGGTGAAAGTTGTGTTGTGCAAACAGACATCTGTTGTGCTGGGGAAACAGCAGCGCTGGATACAACCCTAAATGTTTGTAATTTGATTTCTTCTGATTTGAAAAACCTAAGCAGCAGTAATTACTATGGAGAAAATGCTTTATGTGAACAAACTGTATCACGTTAATTCTGTAAATGCAATTCTGAAAGAATTTCATTAAACTAACAGCCAGGTGTGTTTCATTTGCATTTTGTTTTGTTTTGGGTTGTTGTTTGTTTATCAGATAATGGGGGAGGAAAAAACAGACCTTAAAGAATAAGCAATGGGCTTAAGGACTTGCTTTTTTCCCTTAGATAAACATGGGCATGAAATACACCAAATTAGTTCTTTTTTTTTCATCTTCGCCTCCCCCAACGGACGTGCATGTATTTAATGCTCCATTTAGAGTAGGCACTTTCTTTGTCCAATATCAGTAGAAAACAATTTAATCTACAAAGGCTCACATGTATGTTTAAGTTCTGCTCGGGGCTTTGCAGTGGCCTCTGGTTGACTGAGTGCTGGACTAGACAGACACTTGGCCTGATCCTGCAGGGCTCTTAAAGAAACTTATTTCAACTGACATCTAGTCATATGCTGCTGTGCAAGTGGACACTTAAGCATAAATCTTAGGCATAAGTCCCAACAGGATAACTATGAATGTGTAAGTGTAAAAGTCAAAAAATAATAATAATAGTGATTGTTGACAGTTACCCACATTAAGGGCAGGATTATGATGGTTTCCCTGGACCATCTGCGGCCATGCCTTGTGGCAAACACCACCACCCCCGAGTCCTAGCTGAGTGGACATTACCTTTGGTTTCTGACCATAATTTCATCTGCATTTGCACCATTGGCTTGTATCTAATGTAATGTAAAGGGACCCCTGACCATTAGGTCCAGTCGTGGCCGACTCTGGGGTTGTGGCGCTCATCTTGCTTTATTGGCTGAGGGAGCCGGCGTACAGCTTCCAGGTCATGTGGCCAGCATGACTAAGCCGCTTCTGGTGAACCAGAGCAGCCCACAGAAACGCTGTTTATCTTTCCGCCGGAGCAGTACCTATTTATCTACTTGCACTTTGATGTTCTTTCAAACTGCTAGGTTGGCAGGAGCTGGGACCGAGCAACAGGAGCTCACCCCGTCGCGGGGATTCGAACTGCCGACCTTCTGATCGGCAAGCCCAAGGCTCTGTGGTTTAACCCACAGCGCCACCCATGTCCCTATATCTAATGTAGCACCAGGTAACTGTTACATCAGTTCAAGGATTCATGCTTGTGCAATGGGACACCTCCCCCTTGTGCCCTCTAAGTCCAGAGCAGATCTGTGGGGAGTGCAGGGGTGCACATGGGGAAGAAGACAGAGTAAACTGCACTAGTGGAAATCCTTGCGCTGCTGGGACATAATCTACTTTATCTAGTTTGTAGATTATGACATTTACTTTGGTCAGCCTGGTAAGTCAAAACAAGCCCTGTCGTTCAATAATTCTTAAGATTTACTGGCCGTTTTCAAGGCAAACCAAGTGCCATTGACAAAATCTCACTCCTATTCCTTGCAAAGGAAAAGACAAATGTTCATAGGGAGACATGTGTTATATCGTGCTTTTTTACAGTGTTCACAGCAGTTTAGATACAGCTTAGTTGGTAGAGCATGAGACTCTTACTCTCAGGGTTGTGGGATTGAGCCCCACAATGGGCAAAATATTCCAGCATTGCAGGGGGTTGGACTAGATGACCCTCATTGCCCCTTCAAACCCTACAATTCTGTCTTCATGGCCTTTACAACACATCTTTGGAGTGGAACAGAATCATTGTCTCTATATTACAAAAGTTGGGGAAAGGGTCGCAGTAATGGCTTGCCTCAGGGCAACAAGTGAGTCACCCATCCTCACGGCGCACACCCCTCACAATTTTGCTTCACCGGTTCTCAATTTTATGTTAGTCATGTGTCATGTTTACAGCATGTGCTCTGAAGAGATTGCAGTGGCTCTGTCAGGCTCCTAAATGTGGCATAAAATCAATCGCTCAGTTCTATAGAAGAAACAGACTCAACTCCTGATAAAGATCATCTGTGGCTTCCTGTACTGGGGACGAAAAGTTGAACAAACTTAAAGGTCATCTGTGTTTATATTAAAAAATACTGGGTTGCACCATGTTTTGTAACAAAGTTGGGTCATTATTTATCTACTTATCCTTCTTTTCTTTCTTTTTCTTTGCTTTGCTTTGAGCTGGATGAGTTTGCTTATCGTGATATTTCCAAGTCTGTAAACAGCCGATGAGTAGGAGCTCTACTTCCCTAAATAGAGTGTTAGCTCACTTTTTATTATCAGTACAATAGAGAACTGCCCATCTGTTGCTCTTTCACATCTGGAACCACAGATGCTCCCTCCTTGCAGCCATTAATTATTGCAAGGAAATTACTGCAGTGTGTTTACCAGTTATATTCTCTCTCACCTCTTCTCCTCTTGCTGCCTTACGCCATTGCTAGTGTCTTTGAGTCATCGCACTTTAGGAGCTGCCCAGGAAACCAGCAACTCTAGTCGCTCCTTGGCGTAATACATTTTTGGAGATGGGTATTATAGCAGCAAACATATGCATATGACCGGTTGCTCATTAGTGTTCTGTTGGCTGCTCATTGTATATGTTCTGTCAGTGGTAAGAGAGCAAACTAGTACTTTGTGGCTATCTTCTAAATTTTTATTGCTTCTTTTGTTTCTTATATTGTGTTGTATAAAATATAATCTATAAGAAATAAAAGAAGCAAATAAAAGTACAATTAAAAAACCCCATAAAACATCTAGGACAATTGCTACAACAGGCAGAAAAATCATCAAGTGGACCCCTTGGCTGAGAGCCAGTGTGGTATAGTGGTTAAGAGCGGTAGTCTCGTAATCTGGGGAACCGGGTTCGCGTCTCCGCTCCTCCACATGCAGCTGCTGGGTGACCTTGGGCCAGTCACACTTCTTTGAAGTCTCTCAGCCCCACTCACCTCACAGAGTGTTTGTTGTGGGGGAGGAAGGGAAAGGAGAATGTTAGCCACTTTGAGACTCCTTAAAGGGAGTGAAAGGCGGGATATCAAATCCAAACTCCTCCTCCTCCTCCTCCTCTTCTTCTTCTTCTTCTTCTTCTTCTTCTTCTTCTTCTTCTTCTTCCCTAAGGTTCTCAGCAATTTTCAAGTGGACCCAGCATCTTATAGAAAGCTTATTTCTTTATGGTAGAAAACCAAAGTAGACTTGGGCATCCTGGGAGCCAGCATGGTGTAGTGGTTAAGAGTGGTGGACTTGTAATCTGGGGAACCGGGTTCGCATCCCCACTCCTCCACATGCAGCTGCTGGGTGACCCTGGGCTAGTCACACTTCTCTGAAGTCTCTCAGCCCCACTCACCTCACAGAGTGTCTGTTGTGGGGGAGGAAGGGAAAGGAGAATGTTAGCCGCTTTGAGACTCCTTTGGGTAGTGATAAAGCGAGATATCAAATCCAAACTCCTCCTCCTCCTCCTCCTCTTCTTCTTCTTCTTCTCCTCCTCCTCCTCCTCAATGAAATCTTTAAGAAAATTCTAAGTCCTTTCTGGATCAGACCATGGTTCCAGCTAGTCCGTATCCAACTGTGACCAGTTATGAACAGAACACAAGGGAGATGCCGTAATTCCTCCTCTACTTGTCCTTTGCATCTCATCATTAGAGGTATATTATCTCAGAACATGGAGGTTCTCTATAGTTGCCATGGCCTCCATCAATTTTGTCCAAACTACTTTTATTAAGTGATTTATGATCGTATGTTCTCTGGGGACAGAATTGTGGGCACCTTAAATACATTTCTTGTGGCACGATCTTTTGCAGACAGTACTGCATTGTCTTCTCCATTGGATACATTAAGTAGTAGACAATGAAGTGTTGGAGAAAATACCGTATTTTTCGCTCTATAACACGCACCCGACCATAACACGCACGTAGTTTTTAGAGGAGGAAAATCCGTAGGCATGCCACCCGTAGGCATTTCCTCCATAACACGCTCAGACATTTCCCCTTACTTTCTAGGAGGAAAAAAGTGAGTGTTATGGTGCAAAAAATACGGTATATTGGATCCAACCTTTCCCTTCCGGGAACAGAACAGAGGTAGCATCCACAGGGTGGGACTTCCATACCATATTCTTCACTCTGCAGGCCCCTGTCCCCAATTTGTGATCCAAGTGCTAACCTCTCTCACATTGCACCCATCAAGTTTGTGTGCGTGGGGGAGGGAAATATGGATTTAAAAGATAAAGGCACACATGCTGAAAGTAGTGATACATTAGCAGTCACTACCCTGGTGCCCTCTAACTGTTTGGACTACAACTCCCATCAGCCCCAACCAAGATGGCCATGTTTGCTGGTGCTGATAAGGGTTGTAGTCCAAAACATCTAGAAGACACCAAGTTATTGAATGCTGCAGTGCATTCAGTAAGTTCTTCGGTATATGTCTGCTTAGCAGGGTTCTATATTCCTATTTATAATTATGCAGCCAGTTTATTGTGGCTCAGATGAGCTGTCATTCAGTTCTAGATCAAAACACACATCTGCATGGGATCAGAGTGCAGAAGCCTCTTTCCCAATGGCATAATCCTGCATACATTGAAAATACTAACCAGGCTCCCTTTGATCTATATATAAATGAATAGAGTTATTTTGTAGTAGTAGTAGTAGAAGAAGAAGAAGAAGAAGAAGAAGAAGAAGAAGAAGAAGAAGAAGAAGAATTTTAGAGTCTCAAAGCTGGTTTCACTACCATACAGTAGCATCACCATACTAAAAATGAATTCAGTGTATGAGTATTTGCTGCATATATTCTTATGCTGATTTCATAGGCACACGAAAACCTGCAAAAACACACAGGAATCCAACTTTCTGATAGTTCTCTTCTGGAGTTTCAATAGAAGCATTACTTTATATACAACACTACTGTGAGGGAAGTGGAGTGATCAGAGGCAGTGGATGTGAAATCACTGACATTACATCAGAAGACCCCAGCCTGAAACAGTGCACTCCTCCCTGTGTATATGCATGCTGTCCTGATGTTTTTAGTGTTCAGACTGACATTCAAGCATGTTTTACTCAAAGCAGGCCTAAGTTAGGTCCATTAGTTTCAGTGGGTCTACTCTGAGTAAAACTTGAAACCCAAACTCAATATTTGGGACAAAAGAGCCATATTTCACATGTTAAAAGCTTTCTCTCTCCGAGCTGAAAATTCATGGTTTATCTCACTACAGCCACTATTTAGATAATTGCAGACAACAAGGACAGCTTACGCAAATTAGTGCCTGCATAACAAATGTCAGCAGACCAATTTACGTAAGTTGCACGCAGTAAAATTCACAATATGGCTTTGCTTCTCCAGAACCAATATGCATCTGCAAATCAATGGGGGGGGGGGGGTTAGGACATGGTCTGAAGACAGTTGGGTCAACTGCAGGACCTGCTGCCTCTTCTACCATCTACAAGCAGACGATACAGCTTGCTTGCATAGTATGTTAAATAATATGTGATATTATACTCTGCTTCTTGGTCAGCAGCAGAATTGGTAATATAATTCCGTTCATAGTGCCTTATATTACTTGACTTCAGTTCTCCTATGTGGAGTGACTTCTGGGAAAGAAAAATGGAATAACAGGGGCAGGGTAGGGGAGGTAATTGGCTGTCACTAACAATTGTTTAATTTATGTAGACCTGTTCTATCCTATTTCTTACTCTTTGGTTGACCTATCTCATTGGACTATTTTCTTAATTCATTGATTTGCCTATCTCACGTTCCACCCGCTATTTCAGTTATGTGTTCTGCTCAGTTTTTCTGTGATCATATTATAGAACTGTAGCGTTGGAAGGGAGCCCTGAGGGTCATCTAGTCCGGCCCCCTGCAATGCAGGAGTCTCAACAAAAGCACCCATGACAGGTGACCTTCCAACCTCTGCTTGAAAAGGTCCAAGGAATTAGAGTTCACCACCTTCTGAGGGAATTGAACAGCTCTTAGCATCAGAAAGTTCTTCCTAATGTTTAGTCAGAATCTCCTTTCTTGTAACTTGAAGCCCTTGGTTCGAGTCCTACCCTCTGGAGCAGGAGAAAGCAAGCTTGCTCTCCCTTCCATGTGACAGCCCTTTAGATATTTGAAGATAGCTATTATATCTTCTGTCAATCTCCTATTATCCAGGCTAAACAGACCCAACGTCCTCAACCGTTCCTCATAAGGTTTGGTTTCCAGAACTTTATCATCTTGGTCACACTCTGCACACATTCGGGCTTATCAATATCCTTCTTAAATTGCATTTTTAAAATTATCTCCATTGGTTACCCATCATACACAGATTCAGTTTAAGATTTTATACTAACTTTTACATGAGGTATTTGTTAGGCTCTGCCATTTTTTTTGCTTTCATTTTGTTCCCCTCATTAAAAAAACCACCACAATCTTCTTTATTATTGCTTTTTCTGACTCCTGGAATTTACTGTATTCTAAAAACAGGGGGTCAGTCATTGTGTATTTCTTTGTACCAGAAATCCAAGGTGCAATCTGGAACCCGTATAGCATCTAGTAGAACCTAATGCAAGTACATGAGCTATCTCCTTCTAAACTCCATTTGAAGACTATGACTGTATAAAGACTTTAGGTTTGAACCTGAATACTGCTTTTCTTAGCGTCCATCATAATGACAAGTTTTAGGAAAAATCAAAAATATTGCTCACAATTCTGTTTTTACAGACCGACACAGATTCCTTTGCTTTTTTAAAATAACTGATTGTAAACCATATCCATCAATTTATTTAGAAATCATTCCAAAGTTAGTAGAAAGCAGGAACACCCTGTTATCTTCCAATGTTGTGATTTTTGAACCTGCAAAATACTTTTTTTTTTTTCAAAAGGCAGGAATAGCTGGGTGACACAAGAGGAAAATATGTGATCCATGGGAGTGCCCTCCCATATACCAGTAGGCATTTTGGGAAGAGGTGATAATCACTCTAAAGGGCAGGAAAGATACTGTGGCAGCACAGGCTCTTTTGTGTTTTGGTGGACCAGGAAAAGGAGACACTTTCAAAAACAAGAGGGCATGGAAAATACTAGGAGCAGCAGCGGCCACAATCATTATTGTGGCTTTAGTAGGAGGGAGGAAATGGAAAGTCACTTACTCTCCTTAGACTTGCACTTTGCTAATCTAGTCTTTTGCAGAGACTGAAGAACAAGTGACACTTGTTCCATGTCCCTGTGTTTCAGTTGCCCTTTGCATCCACAATCTGTAAAGCACGTTGCAGTAATCATAGGATGCATTCACCCTATCTGGTAGCAAACACATTATTAGGCATTATACTATTCCATTGTTGCCATTCCACCCATGCCATCCAAACTGCCATTCTTCAGCAAATATATTTTCAAGAGTGATTCCAGCATGGAACCATGGAATTAAATCTCACCAGGAACTTTGGTCAGTTTGGGCAAGAATGCAGACCATGGTTTTCCTGTCCCACGAAAGGTATTAACTACCTTAGTATTGCTAGGATGATTTTTATATCTGCAAAAATATTAATATTAATAACAGAGTCTGTTAATTATTATTGTGACTTTGTAGTTGTTACACTTGTCTCAGACTGCTTTATTTAATGTTATTGCCTTTAAAAAAAACTTTTATTAAGTTTTACAATTTTATATTCAACACAATCAGCATTATCACATACAAAATATATGAATCCCAATCTCCCCCACCCCACTCCCATGACTTCCCTCAACTTCCTCTTCTGGTTCTTTACATATTTGCTTTTCCTGCCTAATTTATTATACCTTAATTTTGTAATCTTTTATTTAAAGATTGTTATATTCTTATCATTTTTATACCATATTTCCCAAATCACATCTTATGTTTTGTTATTTACCCAATTATTACCTCTTAACTTTTATGCTTATTTTCTTAATTGTGTTTACTCAAACCCTGCTAGTGAGTCCACTTCTTTACAATGTTTCTGTAAATACACCATAAACAGTTCCCAGTACTTTTTAACGTCTCTATTGTCCTTGTCTCTTACGTTTTCCAGTGAGTTCTGCCATTTCAGCGTATTCTATCATTTTTCCTTGCCGTTCTTCTTTCGTTAGTATTTTGTCATCTTTCCATTTTTGGGCTAGTAATACCCTGGCAGCTGTTGTAGTGTACATAAATTACCGTATTTTTCGCTCTATAAGACGCATCAGACCATAAGACTCACCTAGTTTTTGGAGGAGGAAAACAAGAAAAAAAAATATTCTGAATCCCAGAAGCCAGAACAGCAAGAGGGATTGCTGCTCTTGCTGTTCTGGCTTCTGGGATAGCTGCGCAGCCTGCATTCGCTCCATAAGACACACACACATTTCCCCTTACTTTTTAGAAGGGAAAAAGTGAGTCTTATAGAGCAAAAAATACGGTAGTTTCTTCCATTCTTTTGGCAAGTCTTGACCTGTAATGCCTAACAAAAAGGCTTCTGGTCTTCTAACTAAGGTTATCTTAAGCATTTTTTTCATTTCATTATAAATCATTTCCCAATAACTTTTAGTTACTCATGTTATTGCCATTTAACCCTGTTGTTTACATAAAAAAAATTCTACAGCCCCATATACATGTACCAGTCTACTAAGAATAATATTTTGTCCATTGGATTAAATGGACTCTAGTCAACGAAAGCTTCCACCATAAGAATTGTGTTAGTTTTTAAGGTGCTACAATTCTTCATGGGTTTTGCTGCAACAGATCATCATAGCTCTGGAAATGGTATTCCAGGAATTTATGCATTTCCCCAGTCTTCTAGAAAATAATAAATAGTTGTATATCATCTGAGTCTTAATTATGCACCTTAATTATGCACCTTAACTAGTGCACCTTGTGCCAGATTTTACTCAACCATTCTCCAATCAGTTGTTGTTGTTGTTGCTGCTGCTGTTGTTGCTGTTGTTCCAACATATGCTTCTGTCTGTAGCTTCTTGAACTCTGGGGGGATGGGATCATCTGTCCCAGATGAGGTCACATGCTTCCTGAAGGAGCATGTTTGCATCCCAGTTGCTCCTGGTTTATACCCTCAAAGCTCAAACAGCCGAGACTTCTTGTATCCAAGGTAGCACTTATTCCCCTCAACCTCAGGTCTACAAGGAGAAGCCCTGCTCTGGGGGCCTCCTATTAAAGTGCTACGATGAATGAGCATCCAGGGTCGTGGTTTGAACTCCAGCATAAAGTGTCCTCTTTCAGACTGCTAAAGCTTAACACACGGGAGTTCTCACAATGTTGTGTGGGTTTTGTTTCGGGATTTTTTTAAAAAAAAGCATTATCCATGTTCATTTTCGAAGTAAACTGGCCATTCATCAGGGCACATGAGGTACGTGTGCGGGGGTTTCTTATGTAAACTCACTTGGCTGGGATCAGTAAACATTTCTGCATTGTCGCAAATAATCAACAAGAGTGTAACAAATGCAAGTTAAGGCCTGTTTATCATTATGACTTTAAACTGTTTATAGGAAGGGGAGCACTTTGGACGTCCTTCAAGGGAGTGGGCAAAGCCATATGGGGTGGTTTTGGTTTGTTGTTTTCAGAGGGACACATGGTCATTATTATTTTTTTGCATCCATGTTGTGGCTAACATTTATCTGTTATGATAACTTGCAATGTTTATGATTATTCTAGCTATATGATGATTTGAAAGCTATTAGACAGGTCTAAAGCTTAACTTGCTTTTGTTACATGCTTGTTGACTGTTTGAGTACCTCGCATGCCCTTTTGAATCACTAGTTTGCCCTGAGAAGGTGTGTGGATAATGCTTTCTCTGCCCACATAACATTATGAGAGATCCCAAGCATTAAGCTCCCAGCAGTTTACAAAAGGAGGCATAATGATTGAGATGGAAGGCACCACCCCACTTCTTGGGCATATGCATCCTATAGGACAAAGGCCCCAGTTTTTTAAAAAATGAACCCAGATGTAGAGATCTTCATCATAATTTATCTTTAAAGGTTGGGGTTTTGTTATTGTTTATAAGGATAATGTCTGAACAACTTTTCATCTGGGGAAAAGAAA
Organism: Podarcis bocagei; assembly: GCF_964188305.1. Taxonomy (NCBI): domain Eukaryota; kingdom Metazoa; phylum Chordata; class Lepidosauria; order Squamata; family Lacertidae; genus Podarcis; species Podarcis bocagei. The sequence continues at coordinate 31,961,146 of NC_138143.1, forward strand.
AAATGGTCAAGATAAAGTGGATTTTCTCACACTTGCTTGTGCAAAACACTGAAACATTCACATGGATAATGTTTCTAATTTCTGTTTCACCTGTTGAGCTTCTTAACATGTTTATACTCACCGATGAGAATGTACTGTATTGTTGTTGTTTTACTGATGACAACAGTTGCTTTTTATCTCAGTTTTACACCCAGAAACAGTTCACTATTTTCATCAGTATAAAACAACAGCATTTCTTCTTTTTTGGCGATTACTCGTAGCCGAGTAAGATTGTATTCCATCAACCTTTTATTCGACCGTCAGTCAGAAAAAAGTACATTTGTCAATACACAGTTAAAAGCTCCAGGAAGATTTTAGAACTTAGCCAACACTAAAATGGGCTAGACAGATAGCCCCATATCAATACAGTCAATTATAGTCTTGTGACGCTTAAAAGCTAAAAAAAGAAATTTGGCCACCATGGAAGGTATAGCGCTAGTGACGTTATTCAGCAAGTGTAAAATTGTATTCCATGAACATTGTCTTAACAGTGAGTCCGTAAGTGAATGTGGAGGCCAATTCTGGAGCCACACGTCCTTCCACAATGGGGGCATAGGTTTCCGGACAGATCATCACTTTTCTGTTGTAATGATGATGATGATGATGATTTTATCACTTATACCCCACCCATGCTAGGCGGCTTCCAGTACATATAAAAATATAATAAAAAGTCAAACATAAAACCTACCCAATACTTGGCTGCCTTCAGATGTCTTCTAAAGGTTGTGTAGTTCTTTATCTCTTTGAAATCTGATGGGAGGGCGTTCCACAGGGAGGACACCACTGCCAAGAAGGCCCTCTGCCTGGTTTCCTGTAAGTTAGCTTCTCAAAGTGAGGGAACCGCCAGAATTTCTCTCTCTCTCTCTTAGTTTTCTTCTTTTAAGTTCATACTTGTGTTGTTTCAGAACAAGATGTACAGCATATGTATTTTCAAACAAAACAAAACCCAATGCCAATGAAGATGTTACAATCTCTCAGAGTCGGTGCACCCAGCTGCATTGCATTTATATGGTAATATGCTAACTACGGTGTGTCCTTCACTGGTCACAGGGATTATTAGTTCTTATTGCAAAATAAGAATCTTGCATCAATTGATCCTGTTTTTTCCAGTGTTTGTTCCTATAACATTCAGCTTTAGCAGTATAATTTAGGTCTCACAGCAGTTCAAAAGAGCATCAAATTGACTGTTTGGAATCTATTTTAAACAAAAGAAGACTGCATTTGGCAGAGCAGTAGTAAGAAAGAAAAGGAATAATGCATAGCTAAACATTTCAAAACTCCTCAAAATATGAATGGATTAAATAAAACAGATGTGGGAAGGGAATAAGAGGTCAGTTGGTTCTCTGGAGTACCTCCATCAGTTCCCTCATAGCCCAGGTTCCCCATATAACTATGGATAAGATCCAGCCTTCTGACATAACTTTCTGCCATTTCATTCACATAGAAACAGCAAGCATTGCAGGGCGTGTTGCTCTTCATGTATATGAATATCCCACTCTGCTTGGCTAGAATTCATTGCAAGGGTTCACACCGCACCCCGCACCCCCAGTGGTCTAGCACCTTTTGCAAATTCCTGGAACAGTATGTCTTAGGATGAAATAGTGCTTTGAAGGCTATTGACCATAGCTGCTTACATTGGGCTGCATCCAGGCTAAATTAGTTAACCTTAGTTCCCATTGATATCAGTGGGAGCGTTAGTTACGACATAAATTCAATTAATTTAGTCTGGATCCAACCCATTGTGCATCAAAGAACAGAAAGTAGAGAATTGTCGAAAGAGAGAACATAGGTTTGCATAACATTTGCATAATTTTTATGTATAGATGCAAATTTAGAAATAAGTATCCTAACTTTGCAGGCAACTCAGTTTTTTCACCCCATTCCTTCACTCTATGTCTCCAGCAAATAATGTGGCATAAGGGGTGGGAAAAGGCAAAAAGTCAGGAATGCTGAGCAAAAGGAGCAAGGGATGCATTTGAACAGTGCAGTTTTATACATGCTTAGCTTACACAGACTGAACTCACTGGGACTTGTTTCAGAGCAGACATGTCTAAGATTACACTGTTAAACAAAAGAAAACTGCCTACTTTTTGATTACTTTTCTCATGTCTGTAAGACAGTGCAATTTCTCACATTACAAAATGCATACACAGAAGTGCAGGCACCTCTTATGAGATGATGATATACACAGGTGTATTACGTTTAACAAATTAATAAATTATTTTTTAAATCACAGACACACATATACACACACACACACATGGGTATATTCTACAGCAATGTGTATGAGTGTCACAATCAAGATTCAAGCAATATGGATTCAAGATTACTGTGATGCATTAAAATTATCATAAGAATTTTGTAAAAATGTTAAGGACTCCTAAACAGATATTGTACTCCTAGAATTTGGTGTCCTTAACAAAGCTGTTCAGAGAAATGTCTTAAAATATGTGAACAACATAGGCCAATTATGCTGCTATCAGAATGGAGATTGCTTTTGCCATTCAAATAATAACAAAAACTATGCTTGAGTTGCTTTGCAATTCATTTGTAAGTGAGAGGCAATTAATCATCAATTGACAAACTCAATCAGTGAAATTAGATTTTGCCTCTTTAGCCAGAACAAAGGCCAAAGTAATTATCAATGGTAGATGGACTACCTACTTCAGATGAATGACCTTTGGGCATCCTCATGTACTCTCTCTCTCTCCTAATTTTAAAACTTCAAGGCATTTGCTTATAAAAAGATCACTGAGCATTCCTTGGGTGCCCCCAAGAGTTTCCAAAACTAACAGAGCGATCCTATCTCACCTTGGAGATTACAAGTGTCCCAGCATGTGGTTTGTGGTTGTTTTTCTGAATGCTTCATTGACCGTACGAATAGATTAGCAGCGCTCTTCAGTCAAGAAAAGAATTAACTTTAGTCCTTTAGCCGCGTTTTCTGTTCCATCCCAAATCATTGTTGCCAGAAGGTTACCCAAAAGGTTGGCTTCACCGCTGGTGGCTGTAGTCACATTTATATCCACAGTAGCAGGACTTGAACTTGCATCCTGTTATTTATTTATTTTCTCACTGAGCTACATTCAGATTACAGTTCTGCTTCTGACATTGCTGTTCTAGTGCTTAGCTAATTAACCCACCCTCCCTTCAGTAGTGCAGCTAGGCAGGGGTTGCCCAGGTGCGTGGGGGCTTAGGGTGCCACTGCAAGGGCCCATCCCTGAAATTGGCGGCTATGGAATTTAGGCAGCTCTCCTACAAAAAGTTCAGTAACTGATTTTCCCAAAAAAAAGGTCAACAAATTTGATCAACCCCAGGTGCTGGTGGAGGTTGCTACACCACTGCCTCCCTTGCAAAAAATATATTTCCCCTCACAAAGATGATGGTAATAATAATAATAATAGTAGTAGTAGTAGTAGTAATAATAATAATAATAATAATAATAATAATAATAATAATAATAATAATTTATTTATATCCCGCCCATCTGGCAGAGTTTCCCCAGCCACTCTGGGCGGCTCCCAATCAAGTGTTAAAAACAATACAGCATTAAATATTAAAAACTTCCCTAAACAGGGCTGCCTTCAGATGTCTTTTAAAAATAGGATAGCTGGTTGTTTCCTTGACAAAGATAGCAAAGCAAATGTGCTATATGCAAAATTTTAAACAATGCCGTAGAATTAAAAGCATTTTCTTGGGGGGGGGGTTGCCACCACTAGGCTATTATGGGAATAAAAGCCCCTCCTTCCCTGCCTAACATTGTTTTCTGCATCTTGCCCAAAGGATTGTTTGCAGGCCATATTTGAGCTGCCAGGAAATCAAACCCTATTAGGACTGTAGGTATAAGTGATTGTCCTTATGACCACTTGGTTGCGTAGGTCAATTGTGGGAGGTGCTATGGGATCTTCCTGCAATGGTGTGTGGGTGTTGTGTGTGGAAAGGAGTATGCACCAGATTCTACCACAGCATTCCTGCTACAGCCACATATTGACTGGGGCATATTTGACGGGGGGCGGGTACAGTTAGTAAAGAATGTCATGATCAGTGGGTGACAAGTAAACTTGTTAGTCAGTAAAATTCCATCAATGGTGTCTCTGAAAAATTTTACAAATCACTTGGGAAGACAGGCGAACTAATATCAGTGTACTGGAAGAAGCAAGTTAACATCAACTTCGTTGGACTGGACATGTTGTGTGGATGCCTGATGATCGTCTTCCAAAGCAACTGCAGTGGTACCTCAGGTTACATACGCTTCAAGTTACATACTCTTCAGGTTACACACTCCGCTAACCCAGAAATAGTGCTTCAGGTTAAGAACTTTGCTTCAGGATAAGAACAGAAATCGGGATCCAGCAGCGCAGCAGTAGCAGGAGGCCCCATTAGCTAAAGTGGTGCTTCAGGATATGATCGGTTTCAGGTTAAGAACAGACCTCCAGAACAAATTAAATACTTAACCTGAGGTACCACTGTACTCTATTCTGAACTTAAAAATGGAAAGCGTAATGCCGGTGGTCAACAAAAGAGGTTTAAAGACTGTCTCAAGGCAAATCTAAAAAAATGTAGTGTACACTGACAACTGGGAAACAGTGGCCTGCGAGCGCTCCAGTTGGAGAACAGCCTTTACCAAAGGTGTCATGGGCTTTGAAGACACTCAAACTCAGGATGCAAGGGAGAAACGTGCTAAGAGGGAGGCACTCTTGGCAAATCCACACCGTGATCAACTTCTGCCCGGAAACCTATGTCCCCACTGTGGAAGGACGTGTGGATCCAGAATTTGCCTCCACAGTCACTTACGGACTCACTGTTAAAACCGTGTTTATGGAAGACAATCTTACTCTGCTACGAGTGATCACCAAAGAAGATGATGCATGGGCCTATAGCTCCTTAGTCATAAAAACACTCAGCATTGTGTGAATCCATGACAACTCACATTTAAAAGGAACTCAAGCAATAGTGTTGGGAAATAGCCTGGAAAGATGCTGCTGGACTCGATGCTAGAGTCACTTAGCATGACAGCTTCAAATGTTAATGGGCACAAGTAATCACTTCCACATGAGCCCATTGAATGATGAAACAGCAACATCTGCAGACAGGATACGACATGGAAAGAGCAACACCAGTGTGGGAAATTATCATGTCAGATGCTTCAACAACATGGTATCCTGTTTGCAGATGTTACCATTGCAGCATGCAATAGAAACATCTGTCACACCAAGACATTCATACAAGAAATAGCTCTATCTTAAATCCCGTTATTGTCAACAGGCACAACTAGTTATCTCTTGATCAGAAAAAAACATGTGATGTATTTGTGCTTTTCTGCCAGCTCTGAAAATCATGCTGTTGTTCTTAACTAAAATATCCATTGATATGTGATCATCCCCCCCCCCCAATTTTAGGCTTTTAAAATTGCTAGGCTGGTAATTAGGGGGAAATGACAACCCGCTGTCAAATACTGAAAGAACCTGCACTTTTCCATTGTCATTATCTGCTGCATTTGTTGGCCAAAGAGTTCTACTTTGTTCAGATGTAGAAACGGCAGATGACCAAAGTACTTATGAGACTGATAGCTGCTATCCATCTAACTTATCACTTCATGGCACCTAACAAGCGAAAAAGGAGATTACAGTCATACCTCTTGTTACGTTCGGTTCAGGTTACGTCTTTTCAGGTTGCATCCTGCGGCGACCCGGGAGTACTGGAAAGGGTTACTTCCGGGTTTCACTGCTTGTGCATGCGCAGACGCTCAAAATGACGTCATGCGCAGAAGCGGCGAATCGCAACCCACGCAGACGCGGGTTGCGTTCTGCTCATGTTCCGAAGGGGGCTCCTGGTAAAGCAAGTTAATATCTATGCTGGACTTTTAAAACATACTGCTGCATGCCACCCCAATCTCCAAGCAGCATGAAATTCCAGAGGTTGCAGGCTCTGACCCTGGGTTCGTTTTTGGAAATGAGACACAACAGATACTGTTTTTTCTTTATGATATATGGTTTGTTTACACATGAGCCTACAACGGAGGGGTTCACAGCATCAACACCCTAAATGGGTCTTGCTTCTCCCACAGTCGCAGCTTTGGAATCAAACAGAAATCAAATATTGCTCTCAAATGTTGCTCTTTCTCTTTCTCCAGCTTGCTGCTTTACTTCTAGGTCATATCACTGCAATCTCTAAACTCAGGCTTTGTCCTTCTATCTATGAGTTGAGGGAGGGTCCTCACCCAATTGCCCATCTCTCACAGAGCCCCCTTAACTTTGTTCTCTTAATGGCACATCGCCCAGGTGATCACCTCAACACAGGAAGCTGGCCTGGCTTATATTTCAACACTTGCTGGATCCAAGAATTAGGAGGATCTCACATTCAGCCTACTCACCCCCTCCTCCTGCAAATTCTTAACATTACACTTATGTCCCTAAGCTCAAAATGTGCCTATCTTGCTGAACCAACAGCTGAAATAAATGACTTGTCACTTCAGAGATGCTGATTTCACATTTCTAGTTGGTGTCAATCACATTTAAGCAACATAATTGATGGATTTTATCCAGTCCAGGGAGGAATAAGAAATTATATTCAATTGATGAGCATGTTATTATGCAGAACATAACAATATTGAACTTGGACTCCTGCTTTTAAAAATACCTAACTTTTTTCAATGTATCGACTTTGAAGAGGGGCTGGTTATAGAGCTTTCCCTTTTTCTTGCGAAAAACAGTGTATTTTCTTTTTGTGGGATTATAAATAAAATGGGTATGGTTCAGAGATATATGCATACATATATACCCCTCAAAAAACTAGATAATTATAATTATAAGCACAACTGTGAATGGTATACTTATGTGTAACATTGTAGAATAAAGACTCATTTTCACAACATCACAGTTCTCGCCAGGTAATCCTTTTCAAGTTTGCAGCATCTGCTTGGGAGAATCGGGGGGGGGGAGCATCAGTGCGCAGGCCATAGCTGTCAACCGTCCCTTATTTGGCGGGAAACTTCCTTATCCTAGCGCCACGTCCCGCTGCTGTCCCTTATTTATGATGTCCCTTAAATTTCCCGGGTTTCAAAGGAAGCAGCTCCTCTCCCTCCCCCCCTGCTGGCCAGGGAGGAGGGAGGCTCCAACTGTGTTGCTTGGCTGTGTTGCTCACCCAATAAGGAGTCTAAGAACGACTGGAGGGTGGAGCTTGCATGCCTTGTGCTGATCAAATTGGTCACGTTGCCTGGGGACTCGCCTTTGCTCAGCGCTTCCCAGCGGAGAGGTGACAGTGGTTTTCCTTGCTGCATCCCCTTTGCCGGGTTGCTGCACTGTGGGAACCACCGCTTGAGGCTTCGTTTGGCTGCTGCTTCGTTGGGCTTTCTGCCTTTGGCTCAGAGGGGCTCAGAAGCTGAACATACCTGTGCCCGGAAAATCCCTTATTTTGGCTGCTGATCCCTTATTTTCGAGGCTGCTGGTCCCTTATTTTCAAATCTGTAAGTTGACAGCTATGGCACAGGCTCTTGCACTCCTTTTTGTTCTTTCTTTCTTTTGTTTTTTCTGACTGCATTGTACACATGCAGCAATCTCCCACTGAACTCGTTTACTGAGTGCCATTTGCTTGTTGAAAATCTCACAGAAGCCAAAACCTTTCATTTTGGTCCTACCCTAACCAGCAACAGCCTCAACCTATCACAACATGTGCTTTAATTGCTCCTTCGTGGCTTCATATGCAATGTTCCCCAAGAACATGGAGCTCAGGGACCCCTCCGTAGCAGGATTCTGCCCTGGCAGGCCCGCCGTGTTCCACCTCTAAATCCTCCAGACTCCCAGTCTTACATGAATTATTTAGTTCTTTTCTTGTGTTTTCATTTGAAAGAGGGATGATATTCTTAAAACTTCTTAGAAGAGTTTTTAGAGACCTCTCATACAATTGCATTAATTGTTGTGACTGTTGTAAATTTTAAAGTGATAGTTTTGTCGAAAGTACATAACTACAGTACATATAAAATGCCACTGAACAAACTATACAATACCTCCCATCTTTTCAAATGCTAATCTCAGCACATTTGTCAAGCTTTTTTGTGATTCATTTCAGGACGTTTATTAATCTGAGGCTGTGTTTCAGCAGCAACGTTGAACACAGAACACAATTCTGATTGACAGGAGTAGTATTAAACAGCTCTATTTTGGCAGCTGTTGATCAAGCAACATCCACTGGAAGCTAAGAAGTTGGTTCTGTTGTTTGAGGTTAAAAGAGAAGCTGGAAGATCAAAGTGGAGGGAAATTAGCATTTTAGAGCCTTAGGTTTCTCTAAGCAGTCTATCAAACTGCATTTTTTAAAAAATCAGAAGGTATTTCGTTTTAGGGAATACTGTGAAGTCATGTGGTACAAAGTTGAAATATGCAAATCAGTTGAATTAGAATCCTGGTCTGATTATGATGTAACCTCATCCCCCTCCCCCCACTGTTATGAAGGAAGCCATGAAGCCTGGGTCCATTAATGAGGTGAGGTGAGTGAAAGAGATAACACCAGGGCCCTTAAATTACTGGAAAGAGCCAGTGGGCCACTAAATGCCACTGTTTCCAACCACTAGTGGAATGAAATTAGCAATAAGCAAAATAACATTTATGCAGATAACGCAGGTCAACCTTCTTCACATGCATTGTAAGGATAAAATGTATTCAACAAAAATGGTGGGGTGGAGAAAATTTAAACTGATATATGCACACATTATCAAATAATAACAATGACAGCATTTTCATACCCACAGTCTTTCCCCTCAAGCCATCAGTCAAGAACCAATTATTTAGTTTAGTTTAGAGAATGTTTATACCACTATTCCTTCAATGATTTCAAGTGGTTTACAATAAATAGAATACTAAATACATACCATTTTTCAATTAGAACCTCAGATTTCTTCAAAGCTGACTTTTGAAGATTCCTTGGTTGGATGTAACTGCAGACCTTCAATCTGTCTGTCTGTTGCTGGTTGACTAGATCAGGCATCCCCAAACTCGGCCCTCCAGATGTTTTGGGTCTACAGTTCCCATCATCCCTGACCACTGATCCTGTTAGCTAGGGATCATGGGAGTTGTAGTCCCAAAACATCTGGAGGCCCAAGTTTGAGGATGCCTGGGCTAGATAGTTGGACAGCTGTGACATGTTGCCAGTTGGATGGGGACAAAAGACCATTGACTTCCTTCACTCTTTTCACATCTCCTCTTTGAACTTCTCTCCAAACGTCTAAATCATCTCCATCTCCTGTGCTTTTGTCTCCTTAGACTTGTACAGCTCATCCTCAGAGACAAAAAGCGCTTTCCTAGAACAGAAGACAGCAGAGTGCCCTATTCAAATGTTTACTTTGAAATCTACAAAAGTGCTTCAAAAATGGCTTCAGCGTAACTAGATAGTGGTCATATCTAAGCCATACATTCATAGCACTCTTACACCACTTAATGCTTCTAGGAACTGTGGTTTGTTAAAGGAGCTGGGAACTGTGGTTTGTTAAAAGGTCTTCTAACAACTCTCAGCTCAAAATCATACAGCCCTGCAAAATTCTTGCCTTGTCACTTCTGTTACCATCATGTACTGAGCCATCAAGCAAGATCTGAAGTTAAATGAAATATTCCTTGCTGAGAATGGCAAAGCATTACAGTGCAATTCCGTATGTGTCTAGTTAGGAATAAGCTGGATTTAGTTCAATGGGACTTACTCCCAGGTAAGCATATATAGGATTACAGCTTTTATTAAACCAGTTGAGAAAGCTATGGATAGTGGCAGCACATGGGACTGTGGAATTTTTGATTCTGGCAATGGATTCATTGCCTGAGGAAACCTATTAATTGAGCTTGGATAGGCTTTGTGCTGTCTAGGTATCCCAAATATTACCTTGTTATAAAGAATCATGTGAAGTTATGGAATTATGTAATGTATGTATGGAAAAGACCAGCTCTCTTGTTATGCACACTATGATTCTTATGCATTTGCATTCGCAGGTATTGTTGTATGTGAACTTCGCTGCAATACAATAGGTTCAGCCACTGGTTCCTGGCAATGTTTCATGTAGTAACAGGCTGAAAACTTCCCGCAAGGAAGTTGCCCCACAGAACTTACCACAAGGAAGTGGCAAGTCTGAGAGAGGCTATAGAATGGACATTATGTTAAATTTGCAAAATTCTACCAATCTAATCACCTGGCAGCACTGACATCGACAGGGGACACACAGTCATTGAGTTATTAGTTCAGTACACCCAGTGCAGTGTAAGCACTTTTTGCAACACTGGTAACATTAATGGTGATTAATAAAGGATTTTTAGGACTGCTAAATCGTTTGGAAAACATTTTGCAAAATGACTCGGGGGCTGCATCCTCCTTCTTCTTCTTCTTCTTCTTCTTCTTATTATTATTATTATTATTATTTCTGTGTTGGTGTCATTGTACCAAAACTTGACATGTTGGGAAAGAAAACTGCCATTTGGTCAATGGGAAAGAAAAGCAAGAGTCTTTGGTTTTCAAGTTACACATTTAACTGAATCTGGGTTGCCCCCAAATTCTTTAAATTGGTTTTAAGTATCTGCAGTTTTGCTGTCCAGCAGGAGAGTATACGGTCTCCTTTTCTAAAAATCTGTGACTATTTGAAGGAGATAATGGATTGGACAGCTGACTAAGCAGTCTGTTGACCTCTGTAGCAGCCAGCTAGATTGATGGTCCTTTCCTTCTCTCCTGGGGAACTGAAGCATGCAAACCTATCTTTTGTTATTTTGGAAATACAGAGTTCTTCTGTAACACTTTATTGAGGAGGACTCTGTAAGATAACCTGTTGAGGGTAGCACCTCTAGGATACAATAGATGTACATCAAAGCAAAGGAGAAACGAAGAGTTCATAAAACGTGAAAGTGAGCACAGCAGAGGATTGATGGCCATGGGACCAGAAAACCAATTAAGTTAAATATTCGCCCAGCAATGACTGCTGTTCTGTCTGACAGAGAGGTGGAGGAGAACAGTATTATGGGATTCACATGCAAACACATGCTGCTCAATTTCTGTAAACCTAATGAAATGAACAGTAGATCTGCTGTCAATTCATATTTTAGAAATATTCATGACTTAGTAATAGCAGCAGCAGCAGTAGTAGAATTTATTATTTGTACCCTGCCCATCTGACTGGGTTGCCCCAGCCACCCTGGGTGGCTTCCAGCATATATAAAAACATAGTAGAACATAAAACCTTTAAAAGTTTCCCTATACAGGGCTGCCTTCAGATGTTTCCTAAATGTTATATAATCACTCATCTCCTTCACATCTGATGGGAGGGCATTCCACTGGGTGGGATTTTATTACTTGTTCTACAGTTACTTTCTGACTTGGGCCATATTAATGGGTGACTCTGCGAGGCCCTCCCTGAATTTCAGCTTCCATTTTGAAAAGGAAAAATCTCTGGCCCTTTCTACTAAAGATATATAATTCAAAACATGCTCACAATATACTACCAAATCATTCAGTAATTAAAAATCTGTCCTGCTTTACTTAGAAAAGCTCTTAAAGCATCCAGATAAGGGCTATCAAAGCATTTTGTCTTAACCAGTCTCAAATAATATATGAGATATAAAACAAGTCACTGATTATTTCATGTGACTATAGCTAGCATCCCAGTATAAACTAACACACCAGCAAACATCCAGCCCCAGTGCAGATAATATTCTCCTGTCTTAACCTCCTCTTTATGGCTTCTTGCAGTCTCCAGAACTCTCCTGGTTAGCTCCAAGATTTGAGCTGGAATGAGGAGTAGGCGGTTTTCTCCTGACTTCATGTTGTGTTTCAGAGACATAGTACAAGGTCAGGGTTGGCAACTATCATTCTTTAGTTGGCCAGCCAAAATTGTCAACCTCTGTCCCCTTCCAAAGTACAGTGGTACCTCAGGTTACAGATGCTTCAGGTTACAGACTCCGCTAACCCAGAAATAGTACGTCAGGTTAAGAACTTTGCTTCAGGATGAGAACAGAAATCGCACGATGGCGGCGGGAGGCCCCATTAAGCTAAAGTGGTGCTTCAGGTTAAGAACAGTTTCAGGTTAAGAACGGACCTCCAGAACAAATTAAGTTCTTAAGCTAAGGTACCACTGTACCCGGTGTTCTAGGTGACAGCTTAAATCTAGAAAATCAAAAATTTAGGAAGACAAAAGTACCAAGAACTAAGCTGAAACGAGCAGAACCAAACTGAATGCCTATTCTGTAATTGTATGGAATTATTATTTTTCTTACACATAACAAATCCAACTGTGACAATAAGCAGCCTCATTGTATAAAAATGAAACTAATTGGCCTTAAGAGCAATTCCAGCTCTAAAATTCTGTGAGCTGCTAAACCATCTTAACAATTAAATTTGTGGGGGTGGAGGGAGTTTATAATCAGTAGCAGACTCTGCCAACACAGGCAACACAATATCCTACATGTGGTAAAACACAAAAAATCTACTGAAAGGTAACAAAAATGCATTTATAAACTTCTTTCCTCACATTTCCTGTCCAGTATTTGTCTCTGGAAGCTGTGAAGAGTGGCAAATGCAACAAGGTTTTTTAAGGGTTGTGGGAATCATAATATTTAGATACATCCGAATGACACAGCTTTTTCCCGTCAGCATTTCTCCAAGCTTCAGAAGGGGCCAACCGCTCAGCAAAAGGTTCTAGGTTCATTCTCTGTCAACTCCAGGTAGGGCTCAGAAAGACCTCATGAGATCTGTTGCAAGTCAGTGCAGGCAACAGCAAACTAGCTGGACCAAAGACCTGACTCTGTATCAGACAGCTTTCTGTGTCCATCACATGGTACAAGATATCTATAATTGCTTCAACTGCTTTTTTTACCCCCACTAATGCTCAAATGATTTCAATGACGCTTTCATCTCCCATCCCAATGTTTCTTTCAGTGACTTAAGAAAAGTGACAGTGACCAACCATAGTCAATCCACAAATAATATTGAAAGGCATTGAAAGTACAGTGGTACCTCAGGTTAAGTACCGTATTTTTCACTTTATAAGACACACATTTTCCCCTCCAAAAATTAAGGGGAAATGTGTGTGCATCTTATGGAGCGAATGCAGGCTCCTTGGCTTCAGCGATAGCAACGCGAAGCCTCCAAAGCGCAGTGGGAGCGCTCCCACTATGCTCCGGAGGCTTCGCGTTGCTTTCTCTGAAGCCAGGTTAAGAACTTAATTCGTTCCGGAGGTCTGTTCTTAACCTGAAACTGTTCTTAACCTGAAGCACCACTTTAGCTAATGGGGCCTCCTGATGCTGCCACGCCACCAGAGCACGATTTCTGTTCTCATCCTGAAGCAAAGTTCTTAACCTGAAACACTATTTCAGGGTTAGCGGAGTCTGTAACCTGAAGTGTATGTACCCCAAGGTACCACTGTACTCAGTTAGCTGAGGTTCTGCCCTCCCCAGCAGAAGCCTGCCCCCTGCAATGTACTATTTACAACAACTTTGATTTCCTTAAAAAAAACAAAAACCTCAACAATTTTGGCTGCCTCCTCCCCACAAAAATTCCATGTGACCTACTCTGAAAAGCTGTTTTACACAGTGGGGGAGGTAATATGTTAAAAGAGGAAGAAGGGGCTGTGTATATATCTTAGTTTCCCCCTCAGCCCGTTTTCATTTTTAGCCACACCAGGCATGTCCCCAGAGTGGTTGCTGAGGGACATCTCGGGTGAGGACTGTGAAGCATGTATCTGGCCAGGGTAAGAAACCACAAACTTTCTTCGCAAGAGCCTCTTGGATTTCAATAGGTCAAAGTAGGCCGTATGCCAAAGCTTGTGACTCCAGTGGAAAGCTGGTCTGGGATTTGTTCTGAGCAACAAAGAGCTTGCTGCTGCTTCCTGCTCCACTCTTGCTGTGTCTTCTCCCACTTTGTCTTGCCAGGCCCAACCCAGCCTTGTATGCCTTCTCTTTGGTCCTTGCGGTAAATTACTTGGCAGGTGCTGAGTCAGACAGACCCTATATTATTGAAAGTGTGCAAGAACCTTTGTACCTGGCACACCAGGAACCAGATAGTTCCACTCCCCAAGGGCCTGTGAATAGACAATTCATGGCATAATAATTTTTCTAGGATCACTTTCCTTAAAGGTCTAACATGGGATTCATTGCTTCAGAACAATGACATGCAGGTTGTGTCGTGGAAGCTGCGCACAGAAAGTGTAGTAAAATATGTGATGCCAGGGTGCTCATTCTACCCAGAAAGAATGTCTTAAAGTGTTCAGATAATGGGAAATTAAAGATGTGTATAAAGAGACCCTCACATCTGCTATTTTTGAAATTCAAGGGTAACTCATATAGGGGAAGCCACACAAATTTCCTATGAGAAAGTGCATGAGCCATAGCTGTCAACCGTCCCTTATTTGGCGGGAAACTCCCTTATCCCAGCACCGTGTCCCACTGCTGTCCCTTATTGATGATGTCCCTTAAATTTCCCGGGTTTCAAAGGAAGCAGCTCCTCTCCCTCCCTCCCTGCCGGCCAGGGAGGGGGGAGGCTCCAACTGTGTTGCTTGGCTGCGTTGCTCACCCAATAAGGAGTCTAAGAACCACTGGGGGGTGGAGCTTGCATGCCTTGTGCTGATCAAATCGGCCATGTTGCCTGGGAACTCACCTTTGCTCAGCGCTTCCCAGCGGAGAGGTGACGGTGGTTTTCGTTGCTGCATCCCCTTTGCCAGGTTGCTGCACTGTGGGAACCACCACTTGAGGCTTCGTTTGGCTGCTGGCTGGGCTTTCTGCCTTTGGCTCAGAGGGGCTCAGAAGCTGAACATACCTGTGCCCGGAAAATCCCTTATTTTGGCTGCTGATCCCTTATTTTCGAGGCTGCTGGTCCCTTATTTTCAAATCTGTAAGTTGACAGCTATGGCATGAGCTATAGCAATGACTGGAGCTTGAATATCTTCCCGGGGGCTGGGGGGGGAAAGAAGTGTCTATTTAGTTCACTTACCTCCCAAAAAAATAGAGACATGTAATTTTCCCGCTTTGCATTATTACCCTGGAAGCACAAACCCTGCAGTAATGACTCACACACAATTTTCACCATTTCCTATAAAATGGGAAACCACAATATATAAACTGAGGTTGTTTGTAAGCCACATGTTCTGTACAGACAAGATTGTACCAATGTGAAGGCAGCCGCAAAAATGATATAGTTTGCAATGGAATTTAGCAGGCTAGAAGCAATAAGCAGGAACATATTCAGAAGATGACCAAGGTGTGAGAAACCAGGTATTCACCATGTACACAAACTGGGAGGCATATGCCAGTAAACATCCTGCTCCAGGAAAGACAATCCCCGCCCCACCCACCAAAAAATCCTGCCAAACTGTGCTTCCCTTAGCAATGACCCATTCCACCTTAGGGATCCCTGATTCATATTTTGCGACACAGAGGCCTAGGTGTTCTCCAGACCTAGAGTTTTCCCGTCTCACCTTCAAGTCACCCCAGAGAGGCAGTAACCCACCAGTCACCCATGAGAGCAGCTGCAAATTTATTGTCACTCCTCCAGAAAAAGCACTGATGCAACAATAAGATGCCAAACAGCAAGGAGGTTTAGCAATCTGCTCTTGAAAGGAAAAGAAAGAGGAAGGAGTAGGTGGGAATATCAGTAAGTGAAACATGGGAGCAGCTGGGCCCTCGTTTTGGTCAACGTATTATCCAAACTGTTTGCAAAGTCAGATTATAAAGATAACAAAGTGTAATTCAGTCATCCTCCGTATACATCTAACGTCCACAGGCTGGAGCTACTGCTCAAGAATGAGTGTGTGACGCTCTTTAGCAGCTAATTGAACACTGAGTGGTACAGGCGGAGCAGCTGTCTCAACTTGTGACATTGTTTTGAGTTAGTGCAAGAAATCTGAGCACTAAGCATCTCTGAACACCAGAACTGCATGGCATGAATGTAAAACGAACCCACTTCCAATGTGGACAGGCTTGAATGGGAATCCTCTTTTAAGGAATATTTGTTGATTAAAAATATGAATTGTTCAACAATCTTACAAGAGTGACTCACTCTAAATCCACAATTAAAGGCAACTGAAAGAGTTCCATTGGTTTCCATGGTAAAATGGCACAGTATTTGATTGATTGATTGATTGATTGATTGATTGATCGGTCGGTCACTTCTAAAGGTATGGTACTAACATAGAGAGAGAGAGGAATATATGTCTTCCTAGTTAACCACTGCGAGAACAGAATGTTGAACTGGAAGAGCATTTGTTGTTATCCAGCAGGGTTCTCACGATCTATTGAGGCTGCTTCCAGCACTGTCTGGAACCAACAGCTTCTCGCTTTGTGCCATTATATTTGGCCATAGCCAGCCTGGATAACTTATTACCTGTGGAGTACCTACCATGTTAGGGATGCAGGTGGCGCTGTGGGTTAAACCACAGAGCCTAGGACTTGCCAATCAGAAGGTCGGCGGTTCGAATCCCCACAATGGGGTGAGCTCCCGTTGCTCGGTCACTGCTCCTGCCAACCTAGCAGTTCGAAAGCACGTCAAAGTGCAAGTAGATAAATAGGTACAGCTCCAGCGGGAAGGTAAACGGCGTTTCCGTGCGCTGCTCTGGTTCACCAGAAGCGGCTTAGTCATGCTGGCCACATGACCCGGAAGCTGCACGCTGGCTCCCTTGGCCAATAAAACGAGATGAGCGCCACAACCCCAGAGTCAGCCACGACTGGAGGTAAAGGGTCAGGGGTCCCTTTACCTTTACCTTTACCTTTACCTTTACCTACCATGTTGTAGTAGCAGGCCAGCTGCTTGAAATCTGTCTTGTTTTAGCAGTCTCAGGCAGACAGAAAAAACTAGAGATGCAGCCAATAGGCTGCCAAATATGACTTAGTAGACTGTGTTAAGCTCCTGGATCACAAGTAGTACAGGCCAGAGTTACAGAAATTCTTGCCATTTTAGCTACACCACTTCACTCCTTGCCTTAACTTAAAGCATTTTTACAAGTGACACCAGGAATGGTGGTCAGTCTGGTATATATCACCTGACCGCCGTTCAGAGTAAAGAAAGCAGATGATTCATATTAAAATCAAATGTCCGTTCCAGGCTGTGTAGCTTTATAAATTTGATTTGCAAATACAGAAAATGCAAAAATGAGGACCCCAGTGAGGAGTTTTGCTGGTTATTGATTTTTCAAATATTTTGTTTGGTGAAAGGACCCCTAAATCTGCTTCAGAAGTTTGCCTTAAGTGTTGCTGTGCACCAAGAAAGCTTGCTTCAAACTGAGCCATTCCCAACTCTCCCTGGCCAAGGTACTGCATGTTGTACTGTTCACATGGTCTGTGGTCACGCTCATACCTCACTGGGGAAAGAACAAAAGCCAAGTCAAAGAGAAAAGGGTTAATGATGTGTACACCTGATGCCTTTAAACCACATTTGCAGCACACTCTTTCTCAAAGAATTCTGGGCGTTAATTCCCAGCAACTCTTAAACTTCAGTGCTCAGAATTCTTTGGGGGAAAGACTGTGCCTTGAATGTGCTCTAAAGGTATACTGTGTAACTGCTTAATTCAACAGTATTGATTTCCTTCTGGCAGAAGGGTGAATGGATGTTAGCAATAGCTGGACAAGGCCTGTCCAACTCCAAATATCTGTAGCAACCACTGGCACTAACAGCCATTACAAGTACCCAAAACCTTTGTAGACAAAGGGATCTCCTTTAGAGCCTATATTGGGATGGTTATGCCGTGGCTCTCTTCCTATCTCTTCACTCCCATTAGTCCTGGTTTTACCCATAGGTTGTGCAGGTAAATAAATGAAAAGCTGTACAGAGGTACAGAGTTAATAGTGACAAACTCCTGTTACTAGGCTCAACCCTATTTTTCTGGCTTAGAATTAAAGTTGTGCAGAATAACCTAGCCTTTAAGCAGTGTGTTTGTGACTAAACATGACTTTGCAATGATTAACTTAATTTTCTTATTATCATTAGTTGACTTAATTCATTGGAAGTGAGGGCTACTTCACACAGGCTTTTTTTTAGGCACACACCAAAGTATAGCCTGGAAAATATAAAGTGTGAATGAAAGAAACAGGCTTTCCATCATGTGTCTCACACAAGTATACTTGTTAGGGACCTGAATTGCTTTGTAGAGTGTATACTAGTAAGCAAACCCAGATTAGCTCCTGTGTAATTTGTAAAATGGCTGTTTACCCAGTCCTGGGGTAGGTGGTGGTTGCAGCCCATTGTGGTAGACGCTGATCCTGGGAGAGCTATGCAGGACAGGGTGGCTGGCAGTTGGGGGAATCCCCTGGCCGGCTGCTTGGATTGGCGGACTTTCCCACCTACTAGTTACTTGAATTTTGGGCTTCTCAGAGGAAAGCCTTGCCTTGCCCTCTGCTGTACATTGTAAAGGCCTTTGGCTGTGCACAATAGATAGATAGATAGATAGATTGATTGATTGATTGATTGATTGATTGATTGATTGATTGATTGAATTTTGGGCCAAGCCAAGTGGGCAGGGCTTGGTTGGGAGCGAACAGGAGTGGAGCAGTCTTCACTCTAGTCCTTTCCTAGCCAATAAAAGCCGACTGCAGCTGACCGTAGGACCGCAATCGGCCTAAGAAAACATCCTTGGAAGATGACTTCTAAAAGGGTATTATTGGTACCTAAAATGTTTAGAAGTCGTCTTTTTCCTGGCTTATGGTCACACATCAGCCAAAGATAAGTTATACCTAAATGTAGTCACTGAACAACCTGATACTGTAATACAGAACACTGAATTTAATTTCACACTTCACAGAAGGTAAGTTCGCATTTTTTCCCATTCATGTTTCTTTTTTTAACCAAGAGCTTTGTCCAAACTAGAGAATGAAATGTTGCAATAAAAAAGTTTTATTTTGTTTGAGGTAATGACATTATGTCAGCCCTGTAACTTAAGAGACCCCCAAATCATTCCACTAGAAAGCACAGGGGTGATCTCTCCTGTGGAAACTTTTATTATACCTGCACTGCTGCTCCCAGTTGTCTAAGATGACTCACTGGGTTTCTGGTCTGAGGCAAGAGCCACTGTACTTACCTGGCATCTCAAGGGGCAGAACTAAATGGAATCTACCTGATCGGCTGGAATCATATTAAGGTTGATCTGCAGGGCCAAGGGGAGAGCCAGGGCAGAATCTAGCAAGTCACTTGTGGCCACCCAGAAAATGTCCTGATACTGCAGTGCAAAAACAAAAACAACAACAACAACAGAATTAAGAAAAGGCAGAAGCAATGATTGAAATGGGTTTCCATATTTCCCAGCTCAAATCCAAATGCCATATAGGGGGAAACGGTCCCATGTATAAATTGGATTCGCTCGAACAACTGCTTTCTAAATCTCATGCAGTCCCATGATTCCAGAGTAAATGAACCAGGCTATTACTGCTTAGTGCTGACTCAATAAATGAGTAGCTCCCATTTAGCATATAGATGTTGTCTTCTTCTCCATTTGGTTAGCACATTTTACATTCAAAATGTGCTGGGGAATTTGAAAACAATTTACTAAGAAACCTGCCATATGTCTGCCCTTTGGTTTGCCTTCTGTATATTTCTGTGGAGATTACCACATCCAGATGTCAGATTAGCTCTAAAGTGTAGTGTTTGTTCAGATTTTCATATTGGTTTCTGCCACAATGCAGATTAATTAGTCATTCCAGTCTGACTGGCAACACTACCTGGGCTTTTTAGGATACTAGACCAGTGTTTCCCAACCTTTTTTGGGCAAAGGCACACTTGTTTCATGAAAAAAATCTTGAGGCACACCACCATGCCAGATGGGGAAAGGTCACTTTTTACTTATTCACTTTTTGAATAATAAGAATTATACGTCATGGGGGGGGGGCAGGATTTTAGAGATGTTTAGGTGGGGCATGGCCCAAAAAAAGGTTGGGAACCACTGTTCTAGAGCAAGTAAGAAAGCTACCCCAGAGGGGGAAGGGTGGATTGAAAAAGTGGAATGAGGACAAGAACCTATTCTTGCCAGGCTGCTGCTACACCCACTGGTCTTCCAATTGATCCAAATTGGGTCGCAGTGCCAAGTGCAACCGTGCAAACTATATGGCCAAAGATTTAAGAAGCTGGTCCCCCAAGTGCAATGTGTTTGGGTTCAATGTGGAAAAAGTTGACAGCGGCGGGTCTGCACTTGGAGGGCAGGAGCTCTGCAAGGTTTCCAAGGCAGGGATCGACGTCGGGAACTGATGTGCCTGGGATCCTTTTCGTGCAAAAACACACCTACACTCTGCCCGCTGAGTCACGACGCGGAAGCCTCTGTGGTTGTTTGATGCTTGTTCAGCATTTGGTGGTCATTCTGGGGGGCTGGGGGGTGTCTGGAAGAGGGGCAGCCCCCTGCCAAGCCCCTCGAGGCCCTGTCTCGGCTGCCCCTCGCCTCCTTCCCACGGCTCCCGGGGCTCCTTCCAGAGAACAGGAAGGCCCGCGACCTGGGGCGTGTGTATCCCCCCCCCAGTCTCGGGCGCCTTCCTCACCCGTTCAGCGGGGGTCCCAGGGGCTCGCAGGCGTCGGTTTCCCCCTCCGGGACGAGGCGCAGGACTCCCGCCAGGTCCGCCCGGCACTCCCAGGAGCAGGCGGCCGACAGGCGGCCGGCGGGTGCAAAGCGGCCGGCGGGTGCAAAGGGGCCTCCAGCGGCGGGAGCTTTTGCGACGCCAGCTACCGCCGCCAGGCTGCTGCCGCTCGCCATGGCAAGCAGGAAGCCCCCCGGGCTCTGGGCGCCGAGAGGATGCTACGCGGCGGGACCATACGTGGGCAGCGGAGAAGAAGAAGGGCAGCGGGAGAGGGGCGGTTCTCGAGGGGGGAACTCAGCTTCCCAAGATCGCGGGGCTCACCGGACGGTTCTTCCCCGCAGGAACTTCCGCCCTTCCGCAGCTTCAACCGTAGACGTATTAGCATATGATAGGATGAAAGCTGGCCATAGAGAAAAGGCGAAGTTTGGCTGTCCGCAGCCTGGATTCCCGGGTTTCTTTCGACGTTACAGCCCCGTGACGTCAGCACCACGCAGGCAGCCAGACGGCGAGAGCCCCGCGCTGGGCGGCCTCTCCTCGCCGCCGCCGCCCCGCCTCTCGCCGCCCGACTCGCCCGCCTCCCTCCCACGGCACACCAGGCAACGTCTCGCGGCACACTAGTGTGCCGCGGAACACCGGTTGGGAAACACTGTACTAGACCCTCCAGCCTTTAGTTCTTTCTTTCTTTCTTTCTTTCTTTCTTTCTTTCTTTCTTTCTTTCTTTTTTGCTTTGTTTTCTTTGGATAACTGACCTCACAGCTGCTTACCATACATCACTTTTTAGGCTTTTGGGTGCATGATAATTTGTGGCAGATTACCCTTTTTTGCTGTTGCATCATGGCAGCCCTGGTGCAAAAGTATTGAGGATCTAGAAATGAGATGTACTGAGTGACTTGGTTGCCCTAGAATCATATGGTGTCAAGAACCAGCAAATTAGCTCTGCAAATATCCATCCTTTAGCACGCGCCCATAAGGTGATCTGTTGCTAAACAGCTGCAGTTATAAATCTTCCACCTTTCTGAAGCAAATGCCTGCTTGATCCTGAGACCATGCATAGTTGACAAGCTCCTGCTGCCAAAGGAGTGTCTAGATCTGTAAAGTGGGGCTTGTTAAATCGCCACAAGCTTCTCTGTTTCAGCTGTTTATGGTTTCTCATTAGGAATGGGTCCATTAACCCTCTGTCAACACATTTGTTGGTGGGATAGAAGCCTGGATTGCCTTAATTGCAATAAAAAATATGTACTTTTAGATAAAACATTTTAAAAATCTGTGGCGCTTTGAAGCCCCAAATTACATTGCATCAAAATTTTAACGCCATGGCTAGATTTTTGAAACTACAATGGAATATCTTCAAATACACTGTGACACTAAAAGGTTTATACATTTTTTGATTAAAGAAGTTGTTCAAAATCAGAACTGATCCTGATATTTTAGGGCTAGAGATGCAAGCTTTAATCATTTAATTAGCAGATTAATTAACTAAAGGTTTAGTTAACTGGAATGGAACTTCAAAATAATGGCACACCTAATACAGGTTTTGAGGCTATTTTGGTTCTGGCATGTTGCTGTCACAGGGAAGAGAAAGGGAAATGTCTTACATTTCTTTTCTTTTTAGCAATGAGTGGTCATTTTTCTTCATTAAGCTTTCAATTATTGTACGCTAACCTTTGGTATCTCTAATATTCCATTTATTTAAATTTAATGAATCAGTTGCTCATAAGCCAGCAGATTAACGAACTAGAAAGTATAAAATCATTTATTAGCCATATTTAAAACTAAATTTTAAAAATGGAATATTCAGAAACTGGCACAGTCATTATTAGTCTGCCTATTTATAGCCACTGAAGTTGCAAAAAACCCTGAAATTTCCTGTTCTTTATAGATTTTGTAGTTTACAAGTCTCATATCCACTTTTGCCAACCTAATGTGAATATTACATGCAATTTTAGCAGTATGTAGTGCTTCCCTGTTTGAAAAGTTTTGCCATTAGTCTTTATTTGCTAAATATCCTGGGACGCATGTATCTCAGACATTTCACCACTCTGAGTTCAACTAAAGGTGTAAATATTTAACAGTTTTCACAGAATTCCATTGGGAGAACTGACTATTTAAGTTCCTACCTGAGTAATTGCAAACATAAAATGTTAAAAGAAAATGTTAATATGAAACGTTGTTTATCCAAGTTTTTCTGGAGGTAACAGACTTTTTGTACATTTCTAATAGATGTGACTTAAGGCCTTGATAGGGGACGCAGGTGGCGCTGTGGGTTAAACCACAGAGCCTAGGACTTGCCGATCAGAAGGTCGGTGGTTCGAATCCCCGTGATGGGGTGAGCTCCTGTTGCTCAGTCCCTGCTCCTGCCAAACTAGCAGTTCAGAAGCACATCAAAATGCAAGTAGATAAATAGGTACCGCTCTGGCGGGAAGGTAAACGGCGTTTCTGTGCGCTGCTCTGGTTCGCCAGAAGTGGCTTAGTCATGCTGACCACATGACCAGGAAGCTGTATGCCGGCTCCCTTGGCCAATAAAGCGAGATGAGTGCTGCAACTCCAGAGTCGGTCACGACTGGACCTAATGGTCAGGGGTCCCTTTACCTTTACCTTTAAGGCCTTGATAATGGATTATGATTATTGTGTTATGATGTTTAGACCAGGGGTCCCCAAACTGTGGTTCATTGACCGCCAGTGATCCACAAGTGTCATTCAGGTCGTCCATGGTGTGCTGTGGATTTCGGGTTGAAGACAGGAAATGGAACATCTATTGCAGTAAATACCCACCTTTTTTAATTGTATTTTTAATGCTTCTTTTATTTCTTATGTTGTGTTAAAATTGTAATACAATATATGAGGAATAAAAGGAACAATGTTAATAGAATTAAAAACCATACAGCACCTAGCAGAGTGCATTACAATTGCTACAAAAGGCAGAATAAATCACGAAGCTGTTTGATAAGCAATTTTTAAAGTTGTTTGTAATTTTTAAAGTTTGGGAACCATTGAACTTGACTATTAGAATTCTGCTTTTAATATTTGTTATTGTCTGTTTGTATTATTGGGTACTATGGTTCCTTTTTGAAGGCAGAATGGCAGGATATGCATGAATAAACATGCCTGTAAATTCTTGAATAATTTATAGCAGATCCTTCATGTTTGCTGCCTAAGGATACTATCTGATAAGGTCCTTTATGGCAGTGCTGGATGTTCCCAGAGATGTGTAGCTGCTGCCAAACAAAGAACATCACTAGAAACATGAGGTTTAATTATAGGTAATTCAAAGCATCTTCCATTTGACAGCTGTAACATGCTCACAGGTCTAGTAAACCACTGCTGCATCTTTGGGCTGATCTATACATTCAGAAGAATCACATGATACAGCTTCTCCTGTACTGTACTGTACTGTACTGTACTGTACTGTACTGTACAATATACATATGGGACGCGGGTGGCGCAGTGGTCTAAACCGCTGAGCCTCTTGGGCTTGCCAATTGGCAGGTCAGCAGTTCGAATCCCTGCGACGGGGTGAGCTCCCGTTGCTCGGTCCCTGTTCCTGCCAACCTAGCAGTTCGAAAGCACATCAAAGTGCAAGTAGATAAATAGGTACCACTCCAGCGGGAAGGTAAACAGCGTTTCTGTGTGCTGCTCTGGTTCGCCAGAAGCGGCTTAGTCATGCTGGCCACATGACCTGGAAGCTGTACGCCAGCTCCCTCGGCCAATAAAGCAAGATGAACACCGCAACCCCAGAGTCGGCCATGACTGGACTTAACAGGGGTCCCTTTACCTTTACAATATACATAGAATGATCCTTCACATTGTACACAGTCAGTGCACAAGTAGCACACGAACAGTGCAATAGCACATACTTCAGTGCAGTTCATTTTTTTAAAAAAACAAACATTTTATTCTTTGAAAAAGCAAACTCTAAAGGTGGCTAGCATGAAACCCCCAGGAGTTACCTGTCTGAAATTGGCAGGATTAACCCCCTCTTGAGGGGATATCATGTCTTCACGTTACATGCACATACGTGGAAAAAACCAGGGAAGCTAGGACCATGTTAGTTCTTCAATGAAGCCAACGGGGTTTCTGAAGATTTTTTTTTATTGGATATGGATGTCAGGTCAGGCTGTGACCAGATTGTTCCAGATCAGATTGAGGCCAATGTGAATTTTTGAATCCGGTCCTGAATTGCATGAGGGGTTGTGTGCACAGCCATATTGTCCAAGAACATTAATCACTAACATGTGGGGGAGAACAAGATAGAGTTTGTTCTTAATTCCATTTGGATCGTGTTCACAGATTTATATTTGGAAAATACATGTGTACCATGTCAGGGGGGGAATATTATAACTCCTAGCAAAATGACTGTGTTTGATCGCCATTAACAATGTTGTGTGTTCTGCAGAAGACCAGCAACAGAGAATTGTAATGTTTACTACTAGAGGATTACTGTGTGAGTAAAAATATTTCCATCACAGTTACACAAGGGTGCAGCTTAACTTGGTCGAGGCATGCCTTCTATACTCTTCTCTTTGCCTACTCAGACAGGATACATTTCCTTTTTGTCATGTTATCTCCCTGGCTTTAACTAAGTCCTTTCCTTTTATAGTCTCAGAGGTTGTTGAGCAGTATTCCTCAGGAATACGACAATGGAAACAACCGTATATGGATTCTTTAAAAAAAAAAAAAAAGCTCTGCTGGTGCACATACATCAGTCTTTTAAAAATGTGCTAACGGTAGCCAGACATAGGCTGCACAGTAATTAATAACAGAATACATTAAAATATGTTCTCAAGAGTTCAAAGGAGGCTACAATCACAGGGGAGGGCAATAAACAGCTGTGCAAGGAAAGGCAGTATCCTTTATTTCCAGTGTGTTTGGAGGTCTATGACTAAGTATATCTTGAGAAAGAATATAAGTCCAAAAATGCAGTTGCCAGGTGGCAAGTGGCCACCATAAATCTTTTTTCTGGGGACCACCTGATCTTGATTGCTTAGCACAAGTTGAGAGACTTCCCTCCCCTTTTCTGAACTCTTCAAGCATCGCAAGGACCTCAGAGGCAGGAAAGGGCTCTCACTGCAGCATACAAACTTGCATGCCAGGTTCCCCTTCCTTCAGGACATGAGGAATCACCTAGGAGGCCTTTGCTTCATCACCAAACTCTCTGCAATAACCTCTCAGTTCAGAGGCATCTGTCAGTTTCTTGAGTTTGGGACCAATGTTAATCTCAAGGGTGACACTGTTGGATATCCTGGCTTGGTAGGGATCCAGCCCCCAATTGGCTTCACTACGCTAAGTTCTGCCTCCCAAGTTCAATACATTGGCTGCCCTGTTCTCATTCACCCAGCTTTGTGGATGATAGAGGAAAATAATGCTGCTGACAGCTACTGATGAGGTCCATTTATGCTATATATTGTACAGCCAAAGAAGGAATACACACACACACACACACACACACACACACACACACACACATATTAAAGACAGTGAAATGATGATGATGATAGGTACTTGCAGACTAGCTGCATTGTATAGTAGGGCCAATGCATTACATAGCTTTGCATTCTCATTACAACTCCATATTTCAAGAAACAGTTTAGACAGATACACAGCTTAGCAGGTCTCGTGTAAATCCAGCAGAATTGAAATAGAGTATTTAATAACAAACTGGATGATGGCCCCAGATGATGCTCTACCATGTATACCATAGTGCATGTGCTAAAACATGTTTTGAAAGGTGTGTTCATTGACATAACATTGTAGATGTCCTAGAAATATAACTATTTGAGGTTCCCTGCCTGTCTTCATTTCTTCAAAGATATATATTTGCTTCCCATAATACATGAAGTGACCCCAACTGGAACCACCTGACACCAGTGTTGGCACTAAGGAGCTGATGTGTACTAAGGATGATGCTGAGGTCACGTTACTCTGTTTCTAAGTTAACTATCTGTATGGACTCACAGACTAAATCAAAGGCAATATTAAAATAACATTAATATTAACAAAGGCAATGTAGTAACATTTTGCATAGCACTTTGCAAGTGCTCAAGCCCTCTTGCATACATTACCTAGTTGTGATACTTATAACCCTATCAAATAGATCAGTATTATATTACCCCCCATATTGCACACTGGGAAACCGAGGCTGACAGAGAGACTTTTCTATGACCACCTACTGAGTTAATAGTAGGAGAAAGATTCAGACTGGAGCCATCCAGACTTTGTGTGTACCGGTAACTCAGCCATGTAGACACTACGTTACATCATCTGTAAATGGGCAACTGGCAGTACAGTGGTACCTCAGGTTACATATGCTTCAGGTTACATACACTTCAGGTTACAGACTCCGCTAACCCAGAAATATTACCTCGGGTTAAGAACTTTGCTTCAGGATGAGAACAGAAATAGCACGGCGGCAGCAGCGAGAGGCCCCATTAGCTAAAGTGGTCTTCAGGTTAAGAACAGTTTCAGGTTAAGAACGCACCTCCAGAACGAATTAAGTCCATAACCAGAGGTACCACTGTATTAGGCATTAATTTAGGCCCTGGGAGCTTCCCATCAGGTCATCAACATATCCTCCAAGTCCAAACCCAGCAATCCAAGGCCGGATTCAGGTTTGATGAGGCCCTAAGCTACTGAAAGTAATGGGGCCCTTTATATGTCCAGCTGTCCTTTGTCAACAACAAATTGTCACTGCTTTTGTGTGTTGAATATATGCTATATGGTAATTTATGGACCTAATAGGTATCTAAAGCCATTTGCACATGCACAATGTAGGCACCCTATATATAGAAATGAGCAAACCAGTGATATTTTAGGGAGCAGGCTAGCAGGGGGGCTCCATTACTGACATCATAGGAGCCTACACAACACAAAACACTGTTGCTGTATGTAGGTTTTATTTTATTTGTTTTTTATCTTATATTTTGGAAATGTACATCCAGTTTTTTCCCCTCTTTACATTTTTTTGGGGCCCCCCAAGAGAGTGGGGCCCTAAGCTATAGCTTGTTTAGCTTATACGTAAATCCGGCACTACAGCAATCTGTTCCATGCACCTTGGGCATGACTCAAGAAAGGCACAAGCAAATGGCTCTTGAACTCTTCCCCCCCCCCCACTGTGAATTGTAACAGGAGCTTGGGCAGGAGCAGAGCCTATATACCTCAGTCTCTCACCCCAAGAAACAGGCAAACATTTCAAACCCCCTTTCCCTGTGAGGCAGTTAGCACAGCTAATGCCACTGACCCCACCCACCCTTGGGTCAATTAAAAATACATTGTTATCCCTCACCCTCCTGCTTACAAACAATTGTTAATTGGTGATATATGAACTGAGTGATTTCAGATGAGCCCTTGAATCCTTTTTTCTTTTCCAATTTTCAGGATTTTAAAGATAGCCTTATAGGCTCAGATTAAGCAGAAGCTACACAAATATACATAGTACGTGTTGAACTGTGAAAAAATGTGTGAGAGTGAATATATGTGTGTGTATACATATATATATATGGCAATTCCGTAGAATGGTTATTTGAGGGTTGTCATGACCAAGCTTTTATGGCTTTAGTTTAACACATGAGTAGTTTCCTGGGTAAGCTTTCACTTTAATCCCCATTTCACGGCATGAAATAATATGATATCCCCACACAGCATATTTCCCATTCAGAGGGAAGCTCAGGCAATTCTCATACGCTTGCATAGCTCAGTTACCGTATGAAACTTCTGTGGCAACTCAGTTGTACTGCAAAAGAGGAAGAAGTAGTAAACCTGTTGAAATACATTCTTAAACATAGTTGTTGCTGCTGCTGCTGCTTTGAGGAAGCATGTGGGAAATTTGCACTTGTGAGGCTTGTGTCGTTTTTTTTAAAGACAGAATGTCAAAATATCCAGCGTGTTCCACATTTAACACACAGGGCAGGTTAACATGCACTGAGTAAGATTCAAATAACAGGGTTTTTTTCTGGCCAAATTAGATGTTTAAAGAGAAATGCAGCTGCTATTATCTCTTGTCTCTTTCCTTTACCACATTGAATGCAAGCAACATACGGTGTGGGGTCATTGTACCACGTGTCACCTTGTCCTTATCTCACATCAGCAGGGTTGTGGAAGTGAACCAACTCACAGCACAACATCGCATGGACTTTTTATTAGCTGTGGCAAGAAAGAGTTAAAAACGTTTAAACCCTTGGGAATATGGCCTTAAACTCTTTCAACCTGACTGAAAGGTCATGTCTACATTTATACCTATTTAATGGCCATGGCTTTCCCCAAAGTATCTTGAGAACTGTAGTTTGGTGAGGGCGCTATGGCTGTGGGCAGGATTCTTGCATCGCAGGGGGCTAGACTATATGACTCTTGGGTCCCTCTCAACTCTGCAATTCTATAATTCTGTTAGATATGCCTCGACACATGGAGATTCTTTGGGGTAGAACACTTGTGAGAGTTACAGGTTTTGAGGGACCCATGGCAAAGGTTATGTCAGTGTCCCTCCTCCATGAGAGCACCTATTTTCTTCTCTTTATCATTGCATCCATTGCACTTTCTCTTGTATCTTTCTCTGGGCCTCTCAGATGCAAGCACCTCTCACTGTTCGCTCACTTGGACAATGCAAATGAGAAGGTTTCAATAGCAAGGGGCATTAGGTTCCCAAGTATTGGTAGTAACCCTCCATGGGCCTTGCAGGTGTGTCCAACAACACCAGCCCCCGAAACCTAAGTCCTGCACTGTATTATCCCCGATAGGTCCATGTCACAATATGATGTGTAAGGTTAGCACTCTCATGCATCCAGATAATTGCTTATCCAACTGTTTTGGATAGCTTTGTTTAACTATAACATGGTAGGGCAAGCGCTCTCTTTAAAACACAGAAAATTGTTCCCCATAAATCCCTTCCATGATCAGAAATTCTTATGAAGTGTCTTGCTGGGATGTAGCCATTTCCTGCTTGTTAACATAACTAGTGGTTACTGGTTTTAAGACCTTGAGAGCTCAGAAATAATAAATATTAAAACTTTTCTGCCCACATGATGACATCTTCCTGAACTTTAGCAGATTGGGTCCATAAAATTGGTGATAAATCAGATGATGCTAGATCTTTCACATCGCTTTGTGTATACAAAAGCAGATATACAAACAGCTCAAAAGTCTGCCACCGCCGCAGAAAATACGCTAACAAAACGTCAGCCGCTGCCACAAGTATTACTGCTGCCGAGTCACTAGCTTAAAAGCCTGAATGCCCCCCCCCACACACACACCCCAATGTTCCCTTGGACCAGTGTTTAGATGTTTTATATAACCTGGAACTTTATAAATGTCAATAGAATAAAAGCCACTTTTAGACTGATTCAGCTGAGTAGGTGCAAAAGATTTTTATTAAGCTTGGAAATGTTTAATTGCTGGGAAAACACGGAGCTTAGATACAAAAATACTGTTTTCTTCTGGCCAGACCCTCAACTTCTCATCAATCAATCCTTGACAGATACACCACATGATGTGGATATAAACATGAGTGTTCCCCACACCACCATCCTTTTTGTACCAGGTTGGGATTGTAAAGCAAAATAAATTTGGTAAATTTGACTCTTTTCATATTAGCTATGAAGGGACACGGGTGGCGCTGTGGGTTAAACCACAGAGCCTAGGACTTGCTGATCAGAAGATCGGCGGTTCAAATCCCCATGACGGGGTGAGCTCCCGTTGCTCGGTCCCAGCTCCTGCCAACCTAGTAGTTCGAAAGCACCTCAAAGTGCAAGTAGATCAATAGGTACTGCTCCAGCGGGAAGGTAAACAGCATTTCCGTGCGCTGCTCTGTTTCGCCAGAAGCGGCTTAGTCATGCTGGCCACATGACCCGGAAGCTGTACGCCGGCTCCCTCGGCCAATAAAGCGAGATGAGCACCGCAACCCCAGAGTTGGCCACGACTGGACCTAATGGTCAGGGGTCCCGTTACCTTACTATATTAGCTATGTCCATGTTGGCTTACAATCCCAACATAGAGAGATACATGATAACCTGATGGAAAGAATAAAGAATAAAATCATCCTGGACTTCAATCTAGATGCCAAAAAAATGAGAGACAAATATCTATAAAGTTCATCTATAAAGAACAAGTCATACAGTTTTGGGTGTGAAACCCAAGCAGAATAAAACATATGTATATGCATACCTATTATGCACACGGAGAGAGTGCAATATGATCAGTATGATATAAGGATTTACAAAATCAGTACATGGAAAAAATACTGAATTGGAATATGAACTCAGAAGAACTGACCAACAACAATGAATGATGAAAAATATAATCAACATTGTCCTAACTACATGCTCCCTCTTGCTTGTGGAGATAGTTACATAACACAAAGCTCATGACTTCTGTTATCAGCCATGTGTAGTGTGAACAAGCAGCTGTACAGGTAAGTGAATACTCTTCTGCAAAATGGTGATTGCAATAAGAAAAATCCTCACCACAGTGTTTCAACATTTACAAATTGCTAATTGCCCGGTGCTAAAAATATTGGCAATATCTAAAGCAGTGTCAGTGAAGCTCCACTGGTGCAACAACGCTTCTATTTCCTCCTCTTCCCCCATCTTCTCGGGATGACCCCCCAACTCCCTGGAGCTTATTTCAAGGGTGCCGGGGGGGGGGGGCTGCAGGGGAAAGGAAGGGGGAAGTTCCATTCTGCTACTGCAAGTCTTAGGACATTAGATACCACCCCATTAACTGAAGAAGTCTTCCATCAAAGTTCTGGAGAGGCTCAGATCTGTGTATGTTCAGTTGGAAGTATATCCCATTGAATTCAATGGGGCTTTGCAGTTTTAAAGAGACAGAAGTACATTGGACCACACAATTGCATGTGCCTTAGCTTAATAATACAACAACCAGTTATTAATGTATTTGATAAATGCAATCACCCCTTTCCAGGATCAAGCACGTTTTTCGAATGACCAAAGATATATTTCACTTTATTTGAACTAGCTGGTAATGTGATTTCATTCATAAATTATTATCTAAATATATATAAAATTCAGTACCTAACATTCCCTCATTCTAGCATTACCAACAAACAGAATGTAGAATGTATCTTGGTATCTGAAGACAGCAGAGGCAGTGAACAGGTTTAGCCTTTGCCCCAATGATATTGCCAACTGCACACTTTTACTGTACAATATCCCATATGAATGAATGATTTCTATTCACCTGTAGGGGTGAAAGTAGGTGACGAAACCAGCCCTTTGATTGTTGGTTGGCTCTGTGATGGCAATCATTTTGGGCAATGCAATGTGTCTTTGTCAGGGTAGTTCATGAAGGAAATCTTAACACTCAAATGATCCTTGAAATATACACTTCTGTGTCTTGCTAATGATGGGCAATTTCATCATTTTAAGCAGCAGTGAACTGAGCATTTCTGATTGTTTCGAAAAGAAACAATCTCTTTTAACCCTCCTGTGTAGAGAAAAAAATCAAACTTGTGGAAAAATTTAACTATGAAAATCTTCACATCTGTTTTAGAATTATATTTATAAAGGCACACATTCAGCCAAACTATTTGCTGCTTACTGAGCACTGACCTCTTAAGGAAATAGAGAGATATTACATCTCATAATATAAATCCCCTTTCCCAGTGCCCCCGCTCTGCAAATATTACTTAAGCTCCAATTTGTTTTCTGTTCCTTAGATGATTCTGCATTTTGATAGCTCAGGAAATGATGTCACAGTATTATGCGCCAGGAATTCAAACACAACATGAAAGCACTGAAGATTGCAGAACTGAGTCTTATGTCATAATTTGTTTCTCTTTTAAAGCATTCTGCAGCCATATCCCCTGTTCCTTGTTGCATGAGATACTAACATATGAATTGAATTCACAGGATAGCTTCCAATTTGATGGATTCAATTTTTGCGACTGCTTTCTTTTTTCTCATCATACTGTAAATAATAATAATTCCGCTATTGGTTACCATAGTGAGATACAGTACTGCTAATTAAAGGTAATAAAGTTTCTTTGGTGTTCAGCAACTGTTGATTAATATAAAGGTAAAATATCAGCTAAGCTAATTTGAGGGTTTTAACCTTCTTTACTTGAAAAATGCAATGGCATCTAATGTAACTCTGATTATTCTTTTTTTCTCTCCATGAGACCACCTTATCAAACTTGCAAATAGGTTGAATATTTTGTTAGTCTTTTAAAAACAAATGGTAGTCGGCAGTTGCCAGAGTGTAGAAAAATGACCACCTTTTCTGCCCCAATTCAGTCTACAGCACCACTTTTCTGTTACGTCAAAATCAGGAAACTTCTGTTGCACTACAAACCAGGATCTTATCCGGAAGGTAGCTCAGAATTATCTCAAATGTCTAAACCACTGAGCCTCTTGGGCTTGCCTATCGGAAGGTCGGCAGTTCAAATCCCTGCGATTGGGGTGAGCTCCTGTTGCTCTGTCCCAGCTCCTGCCAACCTAGCAGTTCAAAAGCACTCCAGTGCAAGTAGATAAAAAGCTACAGCTGCGGCAGGAAATTTCCATGCGCTCTGGTTTCCATCATGGTGTCCCATTGAGCCAGAAGCATTTTAGTCATGCTGGCCACATGACCCAGAAAGCTGTCTGTGGACAAATGCCAGCTCCCTCAGCCTGAAAGCAAGATGAGTGCCGCAACTCTATAGTCGCCTTTGACTGGACCTAAACATCCAGGGGTACTTTACCTATATCATGTTGCCTCTTAGCATCCTGATTATCTGACAGTGCAATCCTATGTATATTTAGTCCAACATAAGGCATGTTATATGGGACGCAGGTGGCGCTGTGGGTAAAACCTCAGCGCCTAGGACTTGCCGATCGCATGGTCGGCGGTTCGAATCCCTGCGGCGGGGTGCGCTCCCATCGTTCGGTCCCAGCGCCTGCCAACCTAGCAGTTCGAAAGCACCCCCGGGTGCAAGTAGATAAATAGGGACCGCTTACCAGCGGGAAGGTAAACGGCGTTCCGTGTGCTGCGCTGGCTCACCAGATGCAGCTTGTCACGCTGGCCACGTGACCCGGAAGTGTCTGCGGACAGCGCTGGCTCCCAGCCTATAGAGTGAGATGAGCGCACAACCCTAGAGTCTGTCAAGACTGGCCCGTATGGGCAGGGGTACCTTTACCTTTACCTTTAAGGCACGTTATCTTCAAAAATGTTCAGGAGTAGGAACATTATTAAATTTAAGAAATCATGTATTTTATGTAGGATCAGAAATGGAATACCATTGTTATAGCTTCAAAATAAAAGCTGCTCTGCTAACTTATTTTAGACCGCTCTTCTGCTAATAGCAAGTTCGCACAACTTGTTTACATTACCCAAATGTTATAGGTCACATTACCGAAATGAGTGATTATCAGACTGTGAGTCAGGACACTCTGATGTCCTACGACTATGAAAGGGGCAAGCCTTGAAAAAATAAACTATGTTGGTGTATACACCATTTGGTACACTCTGAATGTGGAGAACAACAGATTAAATGAGCACTGATACTCCCTTCTCTCTGCCAAAATAGGGATCTGACATCATCCTGTGTGAGACAGTAAGGATGAACCAGGATACCCTGATGCAATGACTGACAGGTACACGGAAATCCCAGAAGCATCATCATTACCCAGAAAGCACAGTCTTATCTTCGAATTCTAAATGACTGGGTAGAAGAGAGAGCAGGATACAGTGATGCATAACTAATCTATGTATCTGGCAAAGCAGATGTCTGGCTATTGCTTTGTGGGCTAGTTAAAAGAGTATACATATATCGTATTTTTCCATGTGTAAGACGATGCTTTTTGCTTTTAAAAAAGGCAAAAATTGGGTGTCATCTTATACATGGATAGTGAATGCAGAGGGGGGACATGCAATTAATGGCGGCAGCAAGCAGGAGATTGGCAGCGGCGATGGGGCGGGTGATTGGTGGCTGCAGCAAGACCTGCTGGTGATTGGCTGCGACTGTAGCAGTTGGGCAGGCAATTGGTGGATGTGGCAAGGCGGGCAGGCGATTGGCAGCTGCAGCAAGTAGGCGGGTGAGCTGTTGGTGGCTGCAGCAAGACCTACTGGTGATTGGTTGTGACTGTAGCAGTTGGGCAGGCAATTGGTGGATGTGGCAAGGCGGACAGACAATTGGCGGCTGCGGCAAGGTGTGCGATCTGCAGTGGCTGTGGCAAGCGATTGGCAGGGGCAGGTGGGTGAGCGATTGGCAGAAGTGACCTCCTCCACCCCAAAAAAGCTAAACAACTTAATTTCTTAATTTTGGATTTTTTTTAAAAAAGGGATCGTATTATACATGGGGGCGTCTTATACACGGAAAAATACAGTATATTTCTTTCTAGATAGGTAACTGGGTTAGTCTGCTACAACAAAAACAACTAAGCCCTATGTCACCTTAAAGATCAACAAATTTGTATGGCATAAACTTCCATGAACTAGAATCCAGTTCATCTATTAATCTTAAGACACACGCACTCTACGTGTCCTATGTGTGAAAAGTACAAGAAACACGAGTCCAAGTACTAAAAGATAAAGTCAGTCTACCTTCTTACACATCTTGATTAAAAAAACAACACTTGATTGTAAATGCAAATGAAGTTCCATGTTAAAGCATGCATCACTCCTAGTTCAGGAATTTTCTGAAAAATCTGAAGATGCTGACATCATTACTGTTCTTATGACAACAAGGAACATACAATATCCATGCAATACTGGTCACTTCTTTTCTGAAATCACTTGAAGTTAATCAGATTAAGGTGTCGAAGAACTTGTACTGATATCAAGATTTTATTCTCTTAGAAGCCAGTCCACTACCTTCCCTTTCTAAAGGGTGCTGCGGCTTTCTTTTCACTGTTTATTTACCCAACTAGGAGATGAAACAAAACTTGAAAAGAGACAGCAGTGATGTCAGATCACTGCTAAAAGTATGTAAACTGCCATAGTTGCAGTCTTTTCAGCTACTGGCTGCCAATATGCTCTCGGACCCAAATCAAACGACTTGGGGTCCAAATACTTGGAGTGACTCTCCTTGCCACATCAAGCCTGGTGATATGCTGAGAGAGTCCTGCTAGTGGTCCTGTTGATGAATGAAGAGTAGTGTGCATGTGTTTGTGTGTTTATAATGTATTGCAGGGCCTTCTTGATGGTGGCACCCTGGTTATGAAAGGAGGTGTGATTGGCTTCCTCATTAGATAGTTTTCAATGAAGCCTTGAGACAGATCTCTGCTCAAATCCTTGATGTTACTCATGAGTCTTGTGCATTGTTGCGTTTGTTTTATGAACTTGCATTTTAATTTTTAGTACTGGTTATGTGGTTATTGTATTTATTGTATTAATTTTATTAACTGCTGCCCTGGGGTCTTAATGAATGCATGGTGGCTAATAAATTGAGTAAATAAGTAAATAAACACTGAAATACTATTAAACCTGTGATTGTGGCACCAGATGAGTAGATATTTTGCATGTCCACCTAAGAATGGTATTGCTCGCTTTCCACATGATTCTTCTATAATTGCTAATGTTCACAAAAACTGTACTTTAATCGGATAATACACTAACACAATACAAACAAGTGGGGTACAGAATCTCTTTCAACTACCAACATATAGCCTGGTTCATAAGATGTGTAGCAAGATTAAATCTGTTGCACCTAACAGAAACAGCTCATGCTAACATGGGAGAACTTGCTTTTTTGAGACCTTGGAGTGCGGCCCTGCAAATATTTACATGTGAACTAAACAAATGTCTTTCTTATACAGAGCTCTGGATCTAACCCAATTTGTGGGATGCATGATCAGGATCTACCTGTGTAGATCCTATATAGTTTCTGCTAGCCTGTGGGGCTTCAGGTGATGGGGGCTAATCAGGAAAACAGCATGGGAAGAAAATATTAACCCACCCCCAGCACCGCAGCCTCAAGCCTGTTCACACACACCAGAACACAACCAGCCAATCAGCTTTTATAACAAACAAATCCTAATTTCCTGATCAGAAATATCCTGACTCACATCTAGTTTCCATGCAGCATAGCCTTAGGTAGTAGTTGGTGCTACTACTTTTATTCTATCTCACCCAAAGTTTTGTGCTAATATTTTTTATTGATTGTAGTTGTTTTTAAGTGTTTTATTTTGTAGTTGTAAATAGTATGGTTGTGGGCTTTTTAAAGCCAGCTAGAGAATAGTAATAATGGGCAGCTATGCAAATTTAATAAATACATTAAATTAAATTACAGTGGTACCTCGGGTTACATATGCTTTAGGTTACAGACTCCACTAACCCAGAAATAGTACCTCGGGTTAAGAACTTTGCTTCAGGATGAGAACAGAAATCGTGCAGTGGGGTAGCAGGAGGCCCCATTAGCTAAAGTGGTGCTTCAGGTTAAGAACAGTTTCAGGTTAAGAATGGACCTCCAGAATGAATTAAGTTCTTAATTCGAGGTACCACTGTACTGGGATAGATTGATCCATGAAGCAGCTCTGTATAGGACGGTTTTATAAATAATGCTAATCAATAGGATGGTTCTATGAATGAGGCTCAGAATCTTTTCAGAGTATGGTATTTTACCAAAAAGAAGACTTTTTTTTTCTCCTGTGCTTTATTCATGTTAGACCAGGCTTCCTCAACCTTGGCCCTCCAGATGTTTTTGGCCTACAACTCCCATAATCCCTAGCTAGCAGGACCAGTGGTCAGGGATGATGGGAACTGTAGTCTCAAAACATCTGGAGGGCCAAGGCTGAGGAAGCCTGTTTTGGACACAGCAAGTGATATACCACCCTAATACAATAGAAAACGACAGAGATCACTTTGCTGCAGGGGACAGTTCCCTCCTCCTCAATCCCCAGTAATGTGTGCTGAAATTGATGTGTCGAGGAGGGGGGGGAATACAGAGAAAAGCTAGCTTTCGGTGGTTAGGAATTCGAAATGGAACAGGAGCTGTGGAAAGGACTTATTAAACACCTTGCAGTTGCGTAGGTACCTGTAGGTTACTGTGAGAACATCAAAACATATGAAACAGTTATACTTGTTGGAGCAATTCTGTCATCAATAAAGGTGTACACCCAGATGCATCATTAATAGGATTGCACTTTAAAGCTGAAATTCTAGAGACAGGAAGTACCATAAGTATCCCTATTTTGGTCCAGGATGAAATCCACAGGGGGGGGGCAAAACTTTTCTGCCCCCACCCCAGTATGCCCAAAGAAACCTCAGCTGGGATCCATGATGTCACAAAACGGTGCCTTCTGGAGACTTTATTAAGCATGACTGTTGATCCACAGGTTCTAAAGCTCCCTTGCTCCCCTGTAACACCCACAAAATTGGCACAATTTTATGAAAGAGAGTGTGTGTTCGGGTGGGGAAAGGAAATTCTACTAAATGCATGGAAATTTCCATGCTGGGGAAAGATAAAGGATGAGAGAAGATGATGCTGTGTTTAGATCAACACAAGCATATGAATAAGTTTTTCTAAGTACTACAATGTGCCCTACAATAACCCTGTTGCTCAGTATTGCTATCCTCACATAGCAATCCTCACATAGGGAACCTTGCACGATATAGTAGTCCACCAAGGGAGCTTGTGGGTTAAGAAGGTGAACTTTGAAACAAAAGCATTATCTGATTCACAGCTCACAAAAATCTCCAGTTTACACTGGGAAGTGTAATATTGTTACTCTGATTCTGTTTACTGATTGAAGCTTGTTCTAAATAAAATCATGTGAATTGCTGCCTTAGCCAAAAGGCAATAGTAGGTGCAGGTCTTCTGGCCTGATCCAGTTAGGCCTCTTAAGATTTCCCATAAAAGACCAGACTAGATGAAACAACCCTTCTCTGTCTTTAAATTTTGGTCAAGGGCAGAGAAGAGAACTGGACAGCTCTACTGTGCAAGCAGAGAGTGTTCAAACCCTTTCCAGGTCCGCTATTATACCAACACTTTCCCACTTACCCCTGGGGAAACATTTGTGCCGGGCAGGGGTGCCAACTTAAATAAACTATTGGGAGGGAGGGCAGTTAAGTCCCGCCCTACATAATCGATCGCACGATGTTGTGCTCGCACACCATTTGAATGGCAGTGCCTATCAACTTGTGGGGAGGGGCAGCCCCCTCAAATATTTTATTGGGAGGGGACGAAGGGCATAGAAAGCTAAGTGACAGTGGCCATCCTCACACCCATCTCTCTAGCAATACCAGCTAAAGAACAACAAGGCCCCTGGCATAGATTATATTCCCGCAGAACTTCTGAAGACCAACATTAGGTGGTGGGCCCCCCTATTGGCAACAATATTCTCCCACATTGATTCAACAGGCCTATTTTCCGAAGGGTGGGCTGAGGCGATAATCATCCCAATTTATAAAAAGGGCCCCACATCAGACCGGCGAGTTAACGACCTATTAGTCTTTTACCTATACCTAGCAAATTATATGCAAAACACCTCTATATCAAATTAATTAGTTGGATGGACACTGAGGCCATCTTGGCAGAGGAGCAAGCTGGATTTAGGCAAGGCAGATCTACCATAGATCACTGTTTTGTCTTAGCATATCTTACTGACAAATACGCCAAGAAAACCTGTGGGGTCTTATAGGCAGCCTTCATTGATTTGAAGGCTGCCTTTGATTCAATTTCTCTAGCACTACCCAATGGGAATATTTTATTTCAAATGGAGAAGCATTTAAAGCCGTAAATGGCCTCGGTCCAGTATACCTGAAGGAGCAGCTCCACCTCCATCGTTCTGCTCGGACACTGAGGTCCAGCGCCGAGGGCCTTCTGGCGGTTCCCTCACTGCGAAAAGCCAAGTTACAGGGAACCAGGCAGAGGGCCTTCTCGGTAGTGGCGCCTGCCCTGTGGAACGCCCTCCCACCAGAGAAAAATCAAACTTTTAGAAGACATCTAAAGGCAGCCCTGTTTAGGGAAGCTTTTAATTTTTAATAGGTTATTGTATTTTAGTGTTTTGTCGGAAGCCACCCAGAGTGGCTGGGGGGACCCAGCCAGATGGGCGGGGTAGAAATAATAAATTATTATTATTTAGTCACTGAGACCCCTGCATTCTGACGTGACAGCCAATACACGGGTCTAGTATGGGAGGGGAGAGAACTAGGCCCGTGTCCTGTTAGGTTGTACTAGTTTTTTGTTTACTTCAGAGTGGTTTTTTTTGTGGGGGGTAGGAAGAGAAGAAGACACCCTGGCTAAGAAGCAGCGCCCCCCCCCCATCACTGGTTTAAGAACTGCCTTATCCAGCTGCAACTGAAACCACAAGGTGTTTCCCTCGGCACCAGCCGGAGCGCGTTTCACGTCAAGCCCAGCCCGGCGTCGCTTTCCAGGCGCAGCTGAGGCGACCTCTGCCGGGCTCTGCCTGCCTCGGGAAGAGCGGCCCGCCGCTGCCGCCCCTCCCCGCCCGCCCGCCCGCCCACATTCCCACACCCTCCTTGCCCCCAGGGGCTGGACGAGGCTCCTCCTGTCCCCGGCAAGCGGTGCTTGCTTGCCTGCTTGCTTGCTTGCGTGCGTGTGGGTGCCTGGGGCGGGCAGAAAGGAATCCCCCCCCCACGCAACTTTTCCTTCCTCCTTTTCACTCCCTCGCTCCCCCTCCAAAAAAGAAAAACCCAAAACGCGGAGGGGGGGGCAGAGTTTGAAACCAAGCAAGAACTCCTTGCGCCGAGTTTCCTCTCTCACAGCAGTCCGAGGGATGGGAGCCAGGGCAGCAGAGTGAGAGCCGCCGAGGCAGCTGCGGGTGCGCAAAGAGGAGCGGAGGAAAGCGCGGGGGACTCAGCCACCCCCGAAGCCCAAGCGGAGAAGAGCCGAGAGAGGAAACTTCTTCTCCCTTTGCCCCGCCGCTCTCGACTGGAGGATCGCTCGCTCCGTCCGCGCGCCGTTGCCAGAGGCCAGCGAAGGTTGCGAAGGCGCAGCGGCAGCAGCGCTGGACATGAGCGAGTCGCGCCGCCGGGCAGCGGGGAAGGAGCGCGGGGCCGCCTCCGCCTCGCCGCCGCTCGAGGGTCCCCCGAAGAAGCGGAGAGGCAAGGGCAGAGGAGGGGGCGCCGGCCGGAGAGGCGCCGCGCGCGAGGAAAGCGGGCCAGGTACGTCTTCCATGGAGGCGAGAGAAGGAGAGGTGAAAGTACCTGGGCTGGGGTTGAGCACACAGGTGGCGGCGGCGAGGGGTAACTGCTCTGTCCGGGGGGGGCTCTGAGGGGTCAGCCGCACGTTAACTTTCTATCTCTCCCCCCGGCCCCCCCCAAAAAACTTTCTCCTTCCAACTCCACAAGCCCCTCTGGGGGGAAAGGAGGCGAGAGAGCTTCTGCTCCCAACTTTTGGGGGAACCCAGTGCTCCCCCCCCCCGCCCCGTGAGCGCCCCACGCTCTCCTTCGGCCTATTCCTTTCTACCAACATGGTTGGGTCTGTGGAGATATCGGTTCCTCAAGTCCGCCTGCAGCTGCGCGCCTAAGTCAGGTGCCCGTCCAGGTGGCGAAGGAAACCAGGCGCGCGAGGTTATCCTCGCTGCTTGGCAGGACAAACGCAGGCGAGTAGCTCTAGGGAGCTGCCGTACGGATCCCTTAGGAAGGGGTCGGCTGTGATAAGGGGCGATGTGTATTTACCCTTTGATACGACTCCTTTTCCTCTTGGGTTGAGGGATCATGTCTGAACAAGTCTGGTTCTCTTCTCCCCACCCCCACAGCCTAGCCTTCCTGCGTACCTTGTAAGCCACCAGCCCTAAAGTAACTCGCTAGGGAGCAAGCCACGTTGCACCCAGCAGAACTTTTGATTACGCATCCTAAGGATTGCGCCACACAGGGACAAGGAGCCAGGGAACGTATTCTTACCCTTCAGCATCTTTCAGGTATCTGGTGCATAACACCTGTACAGTTACCTCACCTGGATGCATTGCCATCATCCCATAATGTGCTCTAGCCTCCCTTCTGTATTCACAAAGTGATAAAAGTATGAATCGATCACATTTTTTACCTGCCCTTTCCCTTTATGAGTTCAGGGCAGCGTCTTTCAGATGATCTCGTTTTGTTCCCTTAGCCCCATGAGGAAGATGGTGACTTGGCCAGGCTTACCTGTGCAGCATAACTCAATGTGGGATCTGCCTAAATCATATACGGAGGAGACCCTTTGAAATTAATGGACTAACAAGTCCAGTTACTTCATTTGATTAATAATAATAATAATAATAATAATAATAATAATAATAATAATAATAATAATTTATTATTTATATCCCGCCCATCTGGCTGGGTTTCCCCAGCCACTCTGGGCGGCTTCCAAAAGAATATTAAAATACTGTGATACATCAAACATTAAAAGCTTCCCTAAACAGGGCTGCCTTCAGATGTCTTCTAAAAGTCTGGTAGTTGTTGTTCTCTTTGACATCTGGTGGGAGGGCGTTCCACAGGGAGGGTGCCACTACCGAGAAGGCCCTCTGCCTGGTTCCCTGTAACTTGGCTTCT
Organism: Podarcis bocagei; assembly: GCF_964188305.1. Lineage (NCBI taxonomy): Eukaryota > Metazoa > Chordata > Lepidosauria > Squamata > Lacertidae > Podarcis > Podarcis bocagei. Next base: position 32,003,094 of record NC_138143.1, read on the forward strand.
CGCAGTGAGGGAACCGCCAGAAGGCCCTTGGTGCTGGACCTCAGTGTCCGGGTAGAACGATGGAGGTGGAGATGCTCCTTCAGGTATACTGGACCGATTAGGTCGTGACTCTTAGGTCCATTGATTTCAGCTGGTCTACTTTGAGTATGACCTAGCATGATCCCATCTTTTGACTCATGCCTTCCATATTCAACAGCTTCTACTACGCCACTCTTGACTTTTCTCCAGTTTTTATATATTTCTCTGGATGAAGTAGGAAGAGTCTCTGATTACACATGCAGAGCCACAGGTAGCAGCTCCAATTTAATTAGCACAGAGTTACAGAAAGGCGTGGATTGTATGCATGTGCTGTGTTACTCCAGTTGCTGAGGGCACAAAGTGGATTTTGCCATATCAATGCATGATTTTGGTTAAAGTTTGGACTCTTAATAACTGGATAAATGTGGAACAAGAGGAGACTGGTCATTCTTAAGAACTGATACATCAAAAACCACCAACACTGCCTCTCTTATACCCATTATATCCATAAATACTTTGCTAGTGGCATATAAATTTTGCATTAAAAACTGGGCTAGAGCACTGCAAATGCTACACTGCTGGGACTCTTCCAGAAATAGTTCTAGCTGCCACAACACCTGTAATGTGCTACTGAAAACACTGGTGAGATTCAGCAGTCTTTTATTCAAGAAAATACATGGTTTTGTGAGAATATAGTATCTCGCAAGTCAACTGACACCATAGTAGACAATAACGCTGGGGAGGAAACCGGCTGAAACATTTACTTGAAAGTTAGTCCCATTAATTTCAATGCTTTTACTTCAAACAAGTGTGTTTAGGATTGCAGCCAAAGTGCATTTCATCATTTCCAGTGAGATACAAAATCAGTAAAGTGATCCTCAACTGAATTTACTTCTGTGTGACTTTAAACCTTGAAAAGTCATAACTCCAACATAATTTTGCAGCATGCTCCCTTGAGTTCAGTGAGACTCCTCCCAGGATTGTAGCATTAGTCTGATAGAGAGAGCTGATGGGGTAGTTAAGCATGTGAGCGGGGAAGTCCTTGTTTGAAATCTCACCTCAAACTCCTGGTAGCCTTGGAGAAACAATATTCTCTCAGCCTCAGTCCTGCATTTACAGTATGGAGATAATACGGACCTATCACGCAGGACAGAAATGATTTAAGTTAAGCACTTTGAACGTTTGAAATGTGGCATATAAATGCTAAATACTATTTTTATATTTTGTGTATTGTATTTCCTGAGGCCCAAAGCAGCACTTGCCCTTTCATTGGGTTTATTCTTAATTTTTTCAGGTTCACAGATGTGGATTCCAAAATATGTTAACTTAAGGAAGTTCATCTGACCCCTCCTTCACCCTCCAGTCCCCTAAAAAGTCTGTTGTGGGGGGGGTGTGGCTTCCAGAGCAATGGAGTTTAAAAGTCACACAATGTCAATCTCCATCATACTGGAAGTTTGCTAGGAACCGTATCACTATGAAAAACTGTTTAATTGTTGTGCTCCAAAGCTTTACAACTTACAAGGCTGGGGAAACTTAATGATAAAAAGTAAAGCTGCAAAAGGAGCTGCCTTTTAATTTAGAAATTCATAGATCTGCTCACAAATCCAAGCCCCTTTTTAGGCATTCAACTTATGGTTAACACCAACGCACAAACAGAGTCGGGTTCTACTGAGTAGCCCCTCCCACTGGTGTATGTGTAATAGGCTGAACATCTGGAGTGAGATACTTTGGTGTCTACAGACTGCCATGTGATCTGGAATCCCAATGGCTTAGGTTCCAGATTGTATAGAAGCTGGTTTAGGAGAGAGCTACTACTCACTTCAGTCACTTGGACACAGAAACACCTAGAGGAAGGTCTAAGGCAGGGTGGTCCAACACATGGCCTTTTTGGGGGGGGCAGCCCTCGGCAACATTTGACAATTCCCTCCTAGCCCTTGTGCTGCCTTCCCAAAGTCAGGTGAGCAGGGAACTAGGCTTGGGGAAAGAGGCATGTGGACTCCTTAAAGCCTAGTTAGCATTTTCCTAGCTTTGGGAAGGAGGCGGAAGCGCTCTAGGCCCCTGCAAGGAGCCTTGCATTTCCTTCCCCAAGCCTAGCACCTTGCTTTGGGAAGGAGGTGAAAGGGCTGGGGGGGGGGGGTGTCCAGTGTTGGCCTCACTCGCCCCCTCCCCACGTTACAAGGCAGTGTGCAGCTGGTGGGTTCCGTGTCAAAGTACTCTTGCAGCCCACTTGATATGAAAACTTGGACCACTCTGGTCTAAGCAGTGCAACCCTACTTCTTGCTTATGTATTGGTGTTAATCTTTAGTAGCATGGCCAGGTAGGTTCATGTCTCCAACACTCATCACTGAACAACTTTGAGCTGGCACTTTCTTGTCAAATAATGAAGGGGAGATATGTGTGTGTGTGTGTGTGTGTGTGTGTGTGTGTGTGTGTGTGGGTGTGTGTGTGTGGGTGGGTTTTGTTGCACTCTGTTTAATGCAAATCCTAAATTGGTAGACTTCAGTGCATTTTGAGGTGTTTCAAGACGGACTGCCAGTAGGACCAAGCTGTTTATATTAATGCCAGTAAGAATATGTAAATATTATGCCAATAGACAGTCGCTATAGAGGACCTTGGGGAACACTTCTAGATAAGGACCACTTTTTAATGGAATTTTCTGTTTAGGAGCAGCTTTGCAAGATAATGTTGTAAAATACTGCCCTCCCCTGTTGTTTTCTCAAACTGTGTTAATATAATAATGCCAACATTGCAAAAGCCAATATGCCATTGTACTAGGCGGTAAGCAAATCCATGGGGACAAGTAGATTTGATCCTGAACCTAATATACACCTATAATCTTGTTTGTTTTGAGGAAACAGTATGTTACTAAATACTTCTTTATATTAAGCAGAGGCAGGAGAGATGTCACTCTTTTGCCTTAAGCAGCTTTTAAGTTGTAAGCTGAAAATATTTTCAGATAGTATTTTTTATTCTTCTTACGTTTCATGATATCATTTTCAGGTGATGGCAACAGATACTGCTGCTAAGTAATTAAATCTATGGAAATAAAGTTCTGAAATAAGCAAGCTTATTTAGAACAGCAGTTTATATATACTCTGTGTTTTTAAGAAGTGCAATGGAGAATTAACCATTAAGAAAATAGAGTGGGTTATTAGAATAGGATACAGTATTGTATGTATGGAAGGAGGGACCATTATACAAGGAATGCAACTACTTATCTTCAGAAGGTTGAAAATCACAGTGTAAAAACCTTTAAAACTAAAAAAGATACGCAATTAAGATTAATCAGACAATAGAAAAATTCAGCAATTTTATCAATCTGAAAAAAGTTAATAACTCAGATTTAAGCCTCCATTCTAAATCCATCATTTGGAAGTAAGTCCTGATTTTAGTGTTGGTTTGAGGTCAATAGCGTGCAAGAAACAAATGAGGCAGTTCTAAACCCTTGCTGTTTCTGCAAAAGAACAACAAACAAGCTGTAAATTCTTGACAATGCTTATAAAACCTTTGTTAGCCACAGATAAACAGTTCAAGTTAGATACGTTGAAGCTAGAAGGCAGTGCAATAGTTTGAGAATAGGATAATTTGTATTGGGACATCACTCCAAATTGATCTGAATGCTAGGTAAAGGTAAAGGTACCCCTGCCCGTACGGGCCAGTCGTGTCCGACTCTAGGGTTGTGCGCCCATCTCACTCAAGAGGCCGGGGGCCAGCACTGTCCGGAGACACCTCCGGGTCATGTGGCCAGCGTGTTGAAGCTGCATCTGGCGAGCCAGCGCAGCACACGGAAATGCCGTTTACCTTCTCGCTAGTAAGCGGTCCCTATTTATCTACTTGCACCCGGGGGTGCTTTCGAACTGCTAGGTTGGCAGGCGCTGGGACCGAGCAACGGAGCGCACCCCGCCGCGGGGATTCGAACCGCCGACCTGACGATCGGCAAGTCCTAGGCGCTGAGGTTTTACCCACAGCGCCACCCACGTCCCTTAGATCTGAATGCTAATGTTACCCAAAAAGATGATCTATCTTAACTTGATAGTTCTGAAGGCAGGTGGATGTCCGCTTGTAGTTATTCATCTTTGACATGGTATGCTCAGATGGTTTGGTGCATGCAAGCTTAGCCATAAAGTGGTCCTAGAACATTATCAGATAATGTTTTGAAAGGTTTGTTGAGTGTTCAAGGAGGAAGGAGACTTGTCTCTCTTTTGACACGTAATTTTGATTGATCTGCAGCTACAATATTTCTAAACAATGTACATAGGCTTTACAGATGCACCTAACCACAGAGGCTAGTGTTGGTACACACACATTTTCATTTATATAAATAAGGGAGCATTATAAGTTCATGTAAGCAAAAGAGACTAACAAACTCATCTAGTTATCCCTGAATACAGCTGTGCTTTTGCTGTCTTCCAGAACTAAGTAGGGCATCACATATGTACATAGTTCACAGCATCACACCCATTCAAAATACAAAAGAATTAAATACTTTTCTAAGCAACTGAAAGCTAATGACTTGTGCCAAGTTGCATCATGTGCTCAGTTTTATATACTAGCATGGTCAAGTGTACTCAAACGCTAAACTTAGTATTAAAAAAAACAAACACCAAAAGCCTATGCCTGTTTTAACTATAAACATATTTCTTTCCTTTTGAGGAAGAGGGAAAGATTAAGTATCATTAAATATGACACTCTAATGGCACTGCCTGATATTCCAATAAAACTGAAGAGGGGAAATCTGACATAGCAGGTGAAAGAGCAGACTATGCTAGTATGAAAGAATACTTTGAAAACATTGCATTTGAAGTTGTATACCTGTTGTATCCATCTGGCCATATAATGTGTTTGATAGATGCTGTAATCCAGACAATCCATTTATGCATCCACAAAGCACTCCGCACATGCATAAGAATATTTTTCTCCCTTTTTTGACCCAAGACCCTCACCTCCCACTCATGTAAATGTTACAAGGACTTCACAGTACTACTAAATGGGAGGGGATATGTTCTATCAGAAAAAAGGGAACTTGATGCACACATGGCCTTTCTTGGGCCACAGCCATTCCTAGTTAGCATGCAAGTCCTCTTTTCTTTTCGCTTGTCCTGTCCTTCTGTGCTTAGAGGATTTCCTTAAAATTGTAGCCATCATCTTCTGTATTCCTCTTGCCAGTTGTTTCCATGAGATTCCTGGCTCTCTCCCCAAGATGAAATGTAATAGTTGTGGGGAGGTGACATACCTTTGATTCTGCCAAGAGTTATAGGAATTACTGAAAACACATATATCCCAGGATATTCAGGTAAGCAGAGATTTCATTTGTCATCTCAAATTCTTAAATCTCTTCAGGCATTCTGGAAATATATCATGTGAGAGGGGCTGTTGGAATGTGTGTGCTAGGTGCATCGATCTCTCCTATCTGGGAGCCAGTGTGGTGTAGTGGTTAAGAGCGGTGAACTCATAATCTGGTGAACCGGGTTCGCTTCCCCTCTCCTCCGCATGCAGCTGCTGGGTGACCTTCGGCCAGTCACACTTCTCTGAAGTCTCTCAGCCCCACTCACCTCACAGAGTGTTTGTTGTGGGGGAGGAAGGGAAAGGAGATTGTTAGCTGCTTTGAGACTCCTTAAGGGGAGCGAAAGGTGGGATATCAAGTCCAAACTCCTCCTCCTTCTCCTCTTCCTCTTCTTCTAACACTCTCTATGAGTTGGAAGTTGACCGTATGAAATGGGAAGCCCACTTCTGTTTGTGTAGGGCTTCCCATGTGATGTGCAACTCTGAATTTTCTACAGTTCTGCACCATGTGGGGAGCTGCCATAAATACAGGAGGATTCTTGCTTGCACTGAGACAAAGGTGGAGCCAGCACACTCATCTCCTTGAGCTCCCTTCATGAGCTATGGTTTTGAATGCCTGAATAGACCTTGAGCATTGTGTGTTTCTATTTGTAGGGTTGTCATATGTCCGGAATATTCCAGACGCAGACGGTATTCGGCCCTCGTAAAAAGCTCGACAACTTTTGTGTCCGGGTTTTCACTTTTTGAAATACGGCAACCCTACTACTTGTGCCTTTATTTTCAGTGACACAGATATAAGGGGTGGGATTTAACTGAGTTGTTGCATGCATGGAACAAGGTCCATTAATTCAGTGGTACTGCCCCTCTCACCTCACCCTTTCAAACTCCTGGGACCTCTTTATTTTCCGCTTTGGGGAAAACCCCAGAACAGGCTTAGGGAGCATGTGTGGAGTGGAGAAGGGGGAAAGTTTCATTGCAAAAGAAGACCTTGTTCCATGCATGCATGCATACTCCACTTGCCCACCTAAGTTCTTTAAACCCATTTCTTAACAATACAGCTTTCTTTAGCCAATTGGGGAAAAGTCACTTTAAAAATTGCAGATTATACATAGATTTTCTTACTCTGTTCCATGGTGAGATCCTTTTGGAATATGGATTAATAAAGGCATTCAGTTATTTATTGGTGGCTTCCTAGCTATCATGCAGACACTCCCAAGTAGTAAAACGTGCATTGAAGAAGACTTGAGTTCCACACAGCTCTCTCTACAGCTGACTGAGCGGAGAAACTAGTCATGTGAATCCATCCATAAAATGTCTATAAAAAATTAACTTATGAATCAAAGGTGATGGTTAATAAAACCATTTTTGTAGGCCTTGGAATTGTTTGGTCATTTTACGTAACGGGTACTAGGTAAGGGGCACTATCTCAGGTTCAGTGGAGCTTGAGTTTCATTGAAATCAGTGACACATGACATAATGCTGTACATATGTCACTGTTGGAGAAAGCTTGCACTTAACTTTTCCTTCATCTTCATATATGAGATTATATGATAGTATGGGGCACATTCCAAATATTTGATGTAATATTTCTAGGGCCATTTGCAAAAGCAGAGATATTTAGTGTAGTCGTCAGCAGTCAGCACTTCCAGACTGAAGTTTTGTTCTTTCCTCCCCTGCTAAGCTACTCAGTTAGGGAGCGGTGGCACGTTGGAAGTGATTCTGTGTTACAGCAGTTCCTTTCTGTAGCTTGATACCTTATGGAAGGGGAGTTCTCCATTGTTCTACCTGTTCATTCAGCACAGTGCAAGCAGTAGATAGTCTGTGTGCATTTTCCAATTTTTGTTGTAGTACTAACAATTTAGGAAGAATGTAAAACCATGAAGACACCCCATTAACTTTCTCATTCCCTATAAGTCCTTTGTGGGCCTTAACACATATTGTGTTAGTTCCCCCCCTTTCTTTTTTGTTGACGTCTTCCAGAAAATGGATGACCCACCTAGCTACTTACTTGAAAAAGTTTCAGACCTACCCATCCCCTCAAAGAGGTTCAAGATAAGACCTTATGCTCTAATCAAGTTGGATATCAATTTTGTCCACCATTACTATAGACCTACATATTTTCTGTGACTCTTTCTATATTGAAGTGAATGTTCATGTTCTCTTAGGAATCTACCTGTTTGTATGCAAGAGAGAGGAGACATACTAATCAAATAATGCTAATTGTGGCAGCGTATCAGCAAGACCTCTTAAGGACTAAGCAGGATGGTATAGTATGGATTTGTGTGCAGACCTGCAGTTGATACAATTTTTAGTGGAAAGGATGCATACATATTTTTGATTCATAGCTAAAACTGTTCATTGTAGCAGGTCAATAAAAGACTTCAATTCTGTGTTTAATATTTTACTCCTGTTTGCTATAGCAATCTTGAATTAAACACTAGGTTATACAACATTGTTATACAGTGGTACCTCGGGTTAAGAACTTAATTCGGTCTGGAGGTCCATTCTTAACCTGAAACTGTTCTTAACCTGAGATACCACTTTAGCTAATGGGCCTCCCGCTGCCACTGCGCCGTTGGTGCGTGATTTCTGTTCTCATCCTGAAGCAAAGTTCTTAACCCGAGGTACTATTTCTGGGTTACCAGAGTCTGTAACCTGAAGCGTCTGTAACCCAAGGCACCACTGTATTAGGTGTGATGGCATAAGATATAACTCTGACTTTGTGAGGCAACAGCTCCTTTCTTACAGAGAATATGCATGCATGGTCCACAGTAGTCCAAAGGGGGAGAAAAACCAACTTCTAAGCACTTTTCTGAATTGGCAGTAGTACGTGCATTGAAATAAATGTCAGACTTTAATGTGAGGAAATGTGGAAGGGTTTGTTGCTGTGTTTTATTTGTTGCTAATACTTCTCTTGCCCTCAAATGTTCTTGAACAAATGGATTTAGCTTGGCTTGTTCTTAAATCCGGAAAAAATTGCATCTCCATTCAATGGGACATATTAACACTTGTAAGTACAGGTGGCGGAAAAACTGAGAGGCTTGGAACTGCAAATCACTTGACTCCTTCTCTCCAAATGATATCATCAAACTGTTATTCTAACCAAGTTTGTAAATAAGCTCAACAGTTTTGCTGGGTATCTTTGAACTTTAGCAGAGTGCCCAGTATAGGCAGTTGAGATTCACAATGACTGGTTCTAGAACTGTATATGCTAGATTTATGTAGTTGCAGAATTGCATATATGCTGCAGTTCTGTACGTGTATATTTCACAACAAGACCCTTTGAATTCTGAGCAGATACGTTACACTGTAATGGTCTCAAATTTTTAGCCTCAAGGAGAGGGTATACCAAATCATTTGCTAAGAAAAAGCAGCCTATTGAATTGACAAATACACTTAAGCCTATAAACATAATTCAGTGTGTTCAACTTGTGCCACAAATAAAACTTTGTAAAGAGGTTCTTATAATACGCAAAAGTTGATGTAATTTACTCCAGATAGTAGTAAATCTGATCTAAATATACAGGTTGTGGGGGGAGAGTAGAATCCCATGAGGTAGACAATACTTTATATAGACTTTATGGCAAATGCTTGCAACCAAATCAGCTCCATGTGTACTGATTTCTACTTTGCATTCAGTCTCTGTGTTGGACAAATTTGTCTCCATGCTATCCATGCCCCATGCTGATACCAGGCTTGTACAGCAAACCATAGAGTGCAAATCACAGGTGTACAGCAGTCTTAGAAGCCGCAGTTCCAATAATATTTATCACTTTTATTCATGTAGAAGTATTTAAGCTCAATGGAAGTTGCAAGTAAATTTGTTCATAGTAGGAACCCAACTGCGTATCAGACTTAGACTGGACAGAACACAGTTTTTCCTTCTGTCTGGTATAAGTCCAAAGTAACTCCAGTGATTCATCATATGCATGTGGTTTACATTTCCTTGAAACCAGTGAGTACTCCTTGACCACCAAATGTGTTATAACATTTCCATTATAAATACAGTTCAGGGGGGAATATGAAGCGAGAGGGTTTAGAAACAAAGGGGAAAGGATTGGAAAATGACAAGAGCATATCTGGAATCATAAGTTGAGGTTGTAGGAGTGCCAGCAACTAATCACCAAGTGACAGAGCATCCTCGTGTCTATCAGCATAAGACAGAAGTGCATAAGTGCATTTTGAACAGTTCCTCTCCAGGGTATGACTATGCAGTCAAGTGCGCTTTGTCAAATCCCTATTCTACATACCTGCCCACTTGTGAGATCGCAGTAAAGTTTACTTCACTATTAGTCTGAATGATCCAGGTTCTCAGTATAATTGTATTATTTATATGATGAACTTACGATTAGCCACTGTGCCTCCTGAATATTCAAATATGAGGGAAAGCTTAAGGGAGTCTGAAGATGGCTGGAGGGGTTGGGGTGCACTAAAAAATGAATGGTTGTCAAAAATGGATATATGGAAAGTAATAAGATATACTGTGTGTGTCCATGGAAGATGGAGCTATAGATAATTGATAGAAGGGTGAAAGATTTAATTGTGAGCATCACCACAGCCATCAACAAAAACTGTTTGCTGACTCCTTAAGAGATGCATTAGACATTGTGAAATCTAACTGAATCGTCACTGGCTTATGTACTCAAATCCGCTCAGGCAGTTTCCTGTAACTAAATCAGTCAAGTAATGATAAGCAACTGCTGGGTCTTCTTTAAATGTTAGAAGAAAGATGTGTCATGTCAGATAATTGCTGAAGAGGCCAACTTACACGATCCGGTAAAAGCATGCCTAATGATAACCTCTTTTTGATATTTCTGTTAATATGTTACATCAAAATTTAAAAGTCAGTTTTACATCTCTTTACATCTGAGTTTGGGGTGGTGGGGGAGTTCATTTTACTTGAGCCAAGGGCATTCCTGAGATGGAAAAGTAATGCACACTCCCATATTATAAAGCAACAGATAGTGGATCCTATATGAAGCAAGGTACCCAAAGCCATTCTTATTTATTATAGAAATGCTTGCTAGAATGGCACTGTCATGGAGTATTGGAACATGGGTGGCTGCATTCTGGCCAAATTACCAGCTAGAATGAAGCATCAGTTCTGGCAGTGGTATTCTAGCTGCCTATACATTTCTAAGCCAAATTCAGAATTCTGGTTTTAATGTACAGGACCTTGTATGCCTCAGGGCCCCAATCCTGCACAGAACACCTCTCCTAACACGAACCTATCCAAACTATGTTCATCACCTGAGGCCCTTCTCCATGTGCTCCTTTTTTTGAGACATCTAAATGGTGGCAACATGGGAGAGTGCTTTTTCAATTGTGCCCCCCTCCCCAAGCTATGGAATGCTCTTCCTAGTAAGCCATCTGGCACTGACTTTAATGTATTTTCAGTTCCATGTTAATACACTCTTTCCAGGCATTTGGTGGATTGTGACTAGTTACCCTACTGTTGATATTTTTAATGTGTTGGTGGTGGTGTGGTTCTTGAGGTTGTTGGTTTGTTAGTGTATTGGTTGCTATGTGTTTTAACACTGTTTTTATTGTTTCTGAGTTATTTAGCCTTTTTTTTTAATTAGGCGACTAATGCAACAAATAAGTCAAATTGATAATATAAAATAACTGTAGAAAGCTGAGGGACTTTAAATCTGTTACACCCAAACCCCAGACTTTATTACTGTCTTCCATTCTGAGTGCATGTCACAACCAGGCTTGCCTTCCGTTTCACCCCAGTATAATACTCTGATCAGGCCTCTATGTGCGTTTCACAGGCAAAAACTTATAAATTGTAGAGCTATACCCTTCACTTTGGAGTTAGCAGTGTGGACTTGAGAGAGCACAGTTAGCTGCTTTTGGCTGGAAGGTAGAGAGTGTTGTTTCCTGACTCAGCAATTGTCTTTTATTTTAGGATTTGCTTCAGCTCGTAAGATACGATTGTGCTTTCTTATTATGCCAGCTAGTTTAGAAATAATTATTTTCTAAGTTTATTTAACTGATTGCAGTTTGTGTTAGGCCAATAAATCTAGTTGTTCAGTTAATTACAACTGGTGTGGTCTGATCCAAGGCTTTTCTAATTAACCTGCTTATCTAAACCGAGCCAATATCCTTTAAGAATGAATGAGTGCTGACCTCTCTTGGAGAGTTAGGTGAGCAGAGAGTGGGAACTGACAAAATGATGACTCAATCCACTAGTGAGACTTTTTCAGCCCATAGCAATGGGGTGCTGCTGCTCTGTTAGCCTCATTTATTGTTGGTTTAGTCCCAGTCATAAATGTGGAGAAATTAGACCCTTATTTGGCTCTTCTTGTGACTTCTGGGGTGCCAAGATTAGAAGACTCTCCAGGACCCAATGCAGATGCGAACAGGTGAAGGCTGATCATTTATATAGCCAATTAAAGATATATGTTTTAATGTTATGTTTTTACCTAAGGTCATAATAAAAAGTTCTTCTACTACTTAAAAATATGAAGTAGATAACCAAGGAGGAAGAGGTGATTTTTTTACAGTTGGTTTTACCATCTTACTTATCTTTATTCATTTCAACAGTTAATGTACAGCTTAACACCTTGGTATCTAAGCAGTGTACAGTAAGATTACAAGCGATAAGATAAAATCACTTAAAACTAACCATATAAATCAAAACATTTACTTAAAATGCTTGCTTAAAAAAGGTGTACTAGATGTACTAAAATCTAAAAAACTATAATTTGCAGCTATCACATGCAGTGCAGCAAAGCAATAATGCCTACAGAATGGCTAGCCAGCGATCTTCCACCAAGGGTTCAATGGACAATAAGGCGTTGTTCAGTCTGTGATCTGAATGAAAAGAACATATTTGCACTTGCTAAGAAGCTGCCAATCTCTCTAGCCTTTCCATGATACTTTTTGTTCCTTGTGCTCTTAAATTAATGTTAGAAAGTGGGCTACAGTTGACTACTAATACGTCATTTAGAATAGAAAAAACATGTTAAAGGTGCAGAACTCTAGAAAACTTGGGAGAGCTATGTCAGGTGTGTGTCTCAAGCTTGTCTCTGACCAGTATAGATGTACAGTATGTCTGTGTGGCCATATTCTGACTGCTTTATACACAATTTAAGATGGTGATAGGAACATTATCCTAACGAGTGAGATAAAGTTACCTCTCTGAGAATGGTAAAGGTAAAGGTAAAGGGACCCCTGACCATTAGGTCCAGTCGTGACCGACTCTGGGGTTGCGGCGCTCATCTCGCTTTACTGGCCGAGGGAGCCGGTGTACAGCTTCCAGGTCATGTGGCCAGCATGACTAAGCCACTTCTGGCGAACCAGAGCAGTGCACAGAAATGCCGTTTACCTTCCCGCTGGAGCGGTACTTATTTATCTACTTGCACTTTGACGTGCTTTCAAACTACTAGGTTGGCAGGAGCTGGGACCGAGCAACGGGAGCTCACCCCGTCGCAGGGATTCAAACCGCTGACCTTCTGATCAGCAAGTCCTAGGCTCTGTGGTTTAACCCACAGCGCCACCTGCATCCCTCTGAGAATGTTAGGCCTTTCAAATATTGTTTCTACAAAGAAGCAGAGAACGATGGTTTGTCCTATTGACTTTATCCTTGGCTGCAATCTTGTTTAGGATAGTACTTCGAATCATAGAATCGCAGTTTTGGAAGAGGCAGCAAGGGGCATCTCATTCTTGTGTAAACCAGGATAAAGAGTGAGTAGGTTGCAGCTACAAGATTTAGAAACTTGTGTTCTCTCTTCCAAAGGTCCCCCTCCCCTTTTTGTGACTCAGTAGTGGGCATTTGGAATTAAAAACAAACAAGTCATGATACCACTGGTCTAGTGTAGAGGAAGAGCAACCACACTCTCAAATAAGATACGGCTAATTGTTGAGGAGAAATAATCTTTTGAAATGAGTGACAAATTAATCTCAGAGGTGTTTTTTCCTAGTAAAAATATTTATATGCTCTTGGCACTCCTGCCCTGTTTTGTTTGAGGAGGGAAAGTTAAAGCCTTTAACCTGGATGTAACACATGAACGACTTCAAATATGTCATGAAAAGGGTAAAAAACAATTTGATAATTAGTCTTCCCCGAAGTGTTTGAATACAGACATCATTTGAGAACTAACTTTACCGCTCAATCTTATTTTGCCTGGAAATGACAAGAGCTACTTGGCTACAGCCAGTGGAATGCAAATAAAGTGGTAAGGACATACCAGCACTGTTGCAGCCCAGCTCTACAGTCAATAATATTTGTGTACAGAAAGACAGTCCCTGTGCAATAGGCACAGAAACTATTCTGGACATTGTGCAAATATTGATAGGAGAGAAAGGCAGAGCATATTTTGTGTCTGGTGAAAAGTTGAGGTTTGTTAGCTTATGTAAGGTTTTTTAAAACAAACAAAAAGAGATAAAAAGCTGACAATGCATGCATGTTTTTTTTTTCCTTCTGAGAAAATGAAATTCTTACCCCCACCCCCCAAAATTAGAAGCATCTAATTTTATTCTGTAAACTGCATAGGATTGACTTTTCTCTCCCCCCCCCCAATAGTTACCAGTATTTCCTGTTATAAAAACCTCTAGCTCAATAATTTCCAAATAAAGCCAGATTGGGGTGGGGACAAAATAAATCCCTGTTACTTTTCAAGGTTCAGGAAAAAGTGGCACCCAGTGAGCCTTTTTAAAAAAATAATTGTGTAATAGTGTGTCTGTGGCAGGTGCTTAACAGTAGACAGTGAGGAACAATACTTTCAGCAGACTGCTGAGTGTTCTGGAAATGCTATGAATTCTTACCAAATCAGTGTGCTGTTAACATTCCAAAAGTAACAAGACTGAAGGCAACTTTAACAGTGCTGATAGTTTATCATGTTCCGTTTTGATACAAGAAAGCAAACCAAGTGTCAATAGTTTATGTGAGTCACTCAGGCAGCGCAAAAAAAAGCCTACATGGATGTCACTGGTCATTTAACCCTCAGTTACTTTCCTCTGCATGCTGTACTCTTGTGGATTTGGTTTGTTTCTGCGTTAAGTATTGTTGCAATGTCGCAAGGTTGGGATGAAGTTGTCCTTTCTTTTATAGTTAATATAAAAGCTGGAGCCACCTTCTACTTGAATGTCCTGCCTGCTGGAGTTGCTTTTATTTTTAATTAATCTTCTCAGCATTGCATCGGAACGCCTTACTTTCTTTTTATCATTACTTTCAGTGATGCAGGCTTTGTGTAGAGGGGAGGTTGGAGTCTTTAAGATTGTTTGAAAGGAAAAGTAGAGATGCTCCTCATATTTAACTTGGACTGTGCATGCCTTGTACCCTTATGAGAATGTTGTGTATGTAAGTTGTAAGAAACCTTAAAGTAGTCTTCTATGTATGGGACCTGAAAGGGAATGCCACTTGTTGTGTTAGACAACATACAACTTGCTGTATTGGACATTGGTCTTAGTACTAATTATAGATAATATAATCTTTTTCTATTATACCATAACTTCATATGTAAGCTATATGAAAATTACATATTAGGGATTATAAATACCTCCATCAACAGAGAATTTGCTCCAGGTAACCATGTAGGAAAGATTTTAAAATGTCCTTTTTTCTTTTTACTTCATGAAGAACATGTTCTTTGAGCAAGTGGGCCAGTAACACTTGTGGGCTTCCTTGCAAAGTTGCACATCACAGTTGGCCTGGTGCCAAACTGGAAAGAGAGTGCCTACCTCCAAATGATGTGTCACTGATTTTTCTGTTGAGAAAGGAATACATTTGGTAAAGCTAAAAAGGTAAATGACCCCTGGACAGTTAGGTCCAGTCAAAGGCGACTATGGGGATGTGGTGCTCATCTTGCTTTCAGGCCCAGGGAGCTGGCGTTTGTCCACAGGCAGCTTTCTGGGTCATGTGGCCAGCAGGACTGAACCGCTTCTGGCTGCAGTGGTACCCATTTATCTACTTGCACTGGTGTGCTTTCAAACTGCTAGGTTGGCAGGAGCTGGGACAGAGCAATGGGAGTTCACCTTGTTGCGGGGATCTGAACCACCAACCTTCTGATTGGCAAGCCCAAGAGGCTCAGTGGTTTAGACCACAGCACTAACTACATCCCTCTCTTATAGCTTCCTAAGATCTGTCCCCACTGCAGTGTCACAAAACATTCAGGACAAACATTTTCAGGCGTATATGGTAGTGCAAATGTGTATCATCTGGAATGATTTGCCTTTTCCTGGTGAAATCTCCTGGTGGAATCAATTCACATAGCCTAAAAATGGGGTGGTTGTTGTTTTAAGTAAGACGTGTAGGAATCTAGAATGGCATTTCTCTTATTGCAGTCTGGCTATCACATAATCTTTTAATGTAGCTACTCCCCTGGCACATTTTTCTGGCCACCAGAGGGTGCTCCAGGAGCAGCACATACCAAAACACAACCTTTTATACACTTACTTTTCCTATACTCGTGTAAAATAAGAATTCAAAGGCCAGGCCTTGCATGTTCCACACCTCGTGCTTAACATTTTTCAAAGATTTTTAATCAATCCCCAGTCACTAGCTGTAGTATATATATATATCCACACAGAGATCTTGGACTACTTTTTCCTTTAAGTCTTGACTTTTTATACTATAGTCTACTGCCTTTAGTTTGAAGGGGTTAGGAAATGCTTAATATTCAGGGGGAAACGCAATTTGTTTTCTTACTGCAATTGTTATCAGGCAGGCAATAAGACTTAGTGCGTTGTTTTCAGTT
The DNA here is from genome assembly GCF_964188305.1 of Podarcis bocagei. Classification (NCBI taxonomy): domain Eukaryota; kingdom Metazoa; phylum Chordata; class Lepidosauria; order Squamata; family Lacertidae; genus Podarcis; species Podarcis bocagei. Next base: position 32,019,098 of record NC_138143.1, read on the forward strand.
GAAACAATGGTTTTTAAAGTCTTCCCGCCTCCCCTGGTTAAAATTGTGGAGCACATGAAGTTTAAATACTTAAAACAAAGAAAGAAATGTGTTTAAACCAGTAACCAAGCAGACGGGGAACTGTTAATATGAGAATGTCAGACTGTAACCATAGGTTCTTGCAACAGTTGGTATTCTGTAATGTAGGGGTAGTGGAAGAGTCCTTGCTAGTTTCCACATACACTTTGTAAAACCCATTGTGAGCATTTACTCATTGCATGAGAAAGTGCCTAAGCAAACATTTTTAATCATTAGTGTATACAACTGCAGGATTTTGGTCACATTGCCAGGACATGCCAGGCCTTTCAGATCACTGTGACAGCAAGGAGGCAGCTGCTTTCACTAGACAGCTGTTCAGCTGTAGAGTTAGCCTTGCGTATTTTACTGGAACCATATAGTTCCATGGGTTTTTTTTGCGTTTGTTTTATGTGCATCAGGAAAGTTTACTAAAAGGCTGTTTTTAAAAAGTTGCCATTTTCAAAAAGTTAAAAAGCTCAACAGATCTATACTGGTGCACATGTGCATACATGTACTTTCACACACACATGCACACACAGGTGGACTGGATAGAAACACAGGTCTTGGCATGCATTATGATCCGATCTCATGTGATATGATTATGGAATAGGTTCAATGTGAGGTCAAAGGGATGTTCATGAACATGCTGTCCTTTTTCATCTCAGATTCATTTTCTTCAGCTCCGCTCTGGTATTTATGTTTACTTTATATTTCTGCTAAGGGGAAAGAAAACCCATCAGGGATTGCTGAGTGTGTGGCCAGTTTCCTTTCTTCTTTGCCTTTATCTGTATAGACACAAGACTATATATATATATTCCAGTGGCCATGTTAGTCACTTTCAGGAAAATCTTATCAGGAGCCCTGTGACACCTTTGCTGCCAAGGAATTTGCTGCCAAGGAGTGTGGTGGAGTCTCCTTCTTTGGAGGTCTTTAAGCAGAGGCTTGACAACCATATGTCAGGAGTGCTCTGATGGTGTTTCCTGCTTGGCAGGGGGTTGCACTCGATGGCCCTTGTGGTCTATTCCAACTCTATGATTCTATGACCTTAAAAACAAATGTACAGACTTAAGCGCAATAAAAAATGCAGTCCATACATAAAATGAAATCTTAATTAGCAGGTATATAAAGGCGAAAATTGTATGGTCAGAACTGAATGACAATGAGATACGAAATAACAGGATAATTAGAACTTTAAAATATGTTACACTGGCAAATCTTCAACCTTTTACAGTAGCAGAGATTATTGTAGTGAGCTAGGAAACCACTTGAAAGGAGCAGTCGTAGATAGATGTGTCTCATGTTCTTCATAATTCTGTCTTAAATCTGCCGACACTTTTGCCAGGAGCCATCTTTCACAGTGCAAATTTATGTTCTTGTTATGGTACGCATAATATATTTCATGTTCTTTAAAACACTAAAGTAAGCTAAAGATTAATAAAGTTATAACGATTTTATATAGTTACATTTTTTTTACAGTGCCGATGTATAAAACCACCCCATGACTTAAATTTCCTGTAAATTTCATATCTCTAGCAACTTTATTCCAGCCACTTCATCTGTGTGTTTTTTAATAGTCTTAACTTTGGCTGATCAAAGTGTGTAGGTATTGATCTCAACCTTAGGTCTGATTCTGAAGTTATTACAAGCTGCTTTTTTCCCAGACCAAGTTTAGGCATTATGTGCTTAGATCAGCAATACTAGCCAGAGCTTCAACTAATAAGGAGAGTAATTCCCCAGCAATACAGTTGTTGGCCTGAAGTGAAATTTGACACGGGGAACTTCAGAGTTGTCTCCTGCAGTCAGTTTTAATACCAAAATGGTTGTGTTTTGAAACCTATCAAAGGTAGCTGCAATCTGCTATTATGTTCCTTAATATTATTATTAAAAAGTAAAGGACCCCTGATAGTTAAGTCCAGTCGCAGACGACTCTGGGGTTGTGGTGCTCATCTCGCTTTACTGGCCAAGGGAGCCGGCGTTTGTCCGCAGACAGTTTTTCCAGGTCATGTGGCCAGCATGACTGAGCCGCTTCTGGTGAAACCAGAGCAGCACACAGAAACCTTCCCGCCAGAGCGGTACCTATTAATCTGTTTGCATTTTTGGTGTGCTTTCGAACTGCTAGGTTGGCAGGAGCTGGGACTGAGCAACAGGAGCTCACCCTGTCATGGGGATTTGAACCGCCGACCTTCTGATCAGCAAGCCCAAGAGGCTCGGTGGTTTAGACCATAGCGCCACACGCAAATGCACTCTATGTGGTTGGTATGGAAGCAGCAGTTAATGCGGAATCATGAGGCTCAGCTACACATCTGCAAATAAAACGTTTTAAGAGTGTTTTAAGTACAATGCACAACGTGGCAGTAGGTAGTGATGGTGAGCATTATGGAAAATTCAATGTATTTTTTTAAAACACTTTAATAAAAAAAAATCAGAACAATATTTATATGTGTGTAGCTTCCACCCTGGGGTGTGGTTACAGACAGAAGCAAAATCTTGTCAGCATATTTCACCTCTGCCCAAAGATCTGCATTGGCTGGCAATTTGCTGGCAGGCCAAGGTCAAGATCATACTAGCATATAAAGCTCTTAACAGCCTGGGGCCAGTTTACACAAGGAGTGACATTGCCCCCCACTCCGGTATGCCTGTTTAATAGCTTTGATCATCAGAACTTTGCAGCCTTGCACTTGTCCACTTCACATCTGTAAGTCATTGTAGCAGGGCACTTTGTGCTCTGTCGGACACCAAACGCTTCTGTTGTGCTGTTTTAGATGCTTGCTAAAAACCTTGGTTTTTACATGACTAAAACATGTAAATAACATGTGTGCGTGTTTTTAAATCTTGTTCATTTTATTTGTACATTGCTTCTGCCTAGCTGCTTAAAGGGTAAAGGGACCCCTGACCATTAGGTCCAGTCGTGGACGACTCTGGAGTTGCGGCGCTCATCTCACTTTATTGGCAGAGGGAGCCAGCATACAGCTTCTGGGTCATGTGGCCAGCATGACTAAGCCGCTTCTGGCGAACCAGAGCAGCACACGGAAACACCATTGGCAGGAGCTGGGACCAAGCAACGGGAGCTCACCCCGTCATGGGGATTCGAACCGCTGACCTTCTGATCGGCAAGCCCTAGGCTCTGTGCTTAGAGAGGCATAATTGGCCCTTCTATGCACTGCCTCCTTCCAATCTGAAATATAAGGGACAGGGCCTTTTCAGGTGAGGTAGAACGCCATTTTAGAGAAGCCAGTTTGGCACTGTTGCCATTGGCCTTTCACCATGTTGTAAAGATGTGTCTCTTCCATAGAGCATTTGGCAGGAGAGCTGTAGAATAATTAAATATTTCTTTCATTCCTGGCTAATTTCATCTTTTTGGCAAACCCTTAACAATATTTTGCTTTGTTGTAACAAGTTTACTGAGATTAATTAGTGGGATATATGCATAGTTTGTTTATTAAAACGTACTTAAGTATAACAGCAGTGCACAACCCAAGGTAGCTAATACGTCAGTTTAGGTGTGGCTGCTTTGAGGCCCCTTGAGCTATATTTTGTCTTCAAAGGAATTTTATCATGCTCCCTGCACCAAATTTGTATCCATGTGTGGTTCAAAAGGGGGGGAGGTTTCTCATTGTATTGGTGCACAAAAGGCTTACCTGCCCTAACCTTTCTAGGAGCCACAGGTGAGAGCTGAGTGCAGGGTGGGGAGCAAAGGTGGACAAACTAACCCCAAATGGAGCGTGACATGTCCCCCACCAGAGGTACTGCCACCCCATGAACCCCATCTTGTTCACATTATATTTGCCAATGTTACTTAATATTTCCACATTGTGTGCGCATATTCCTTTCCTCACAGAAGGAAGGAAGAGGAGCTAATCCTGAAACTGTTTTCAGGACTATGTAGAAGGTAATTTAATTACATCATAGACCCTGTCACCACCTAGGTTGGGGTGGTGGTGGTGGAAGAAAAGCCTGTGTTTTAAAACTCTGTTTAATTTACTATTTCATTAAACCTTTGGCACTTTAGTGAGCCAGGCTTCCTCTGGGAATGGTTCTGTGAAATTTGTCAACAGCTGAATCACACAGATTTGGAAAATGTTACTCTTCTTAATGAAGAAAAATAAGGACTACCGAAACAGTTTCATGATTTACTCTATTTTTGAATTAATTCTGCAATAATAACCTCTTTTTTCCCTAGAGTGATGTGGAAAGTCATCCAAACCTGCTCAAAAGCAAAAATTTCTATTTCTGAAAATAGCTAGTTTCCTTAACCATTTCCTTTGAACTGAAATTGATTCAGATTTCCCTTGACAAATTAGATGTCAGGCATCATTAGGACTGGCTAGTTTCATGGTGGATTTGTGACTAATGACTCCCACTCTGAGCACTGACTATCAGTTTTCATGGAAAAAGTCACAGTCCAGAACAGAAAGAGAATAAACAAAAGTACGTAGCGAAATGCTTTGAACATGTTCTCTCTACCCCACCCCCAGCTGCCCCAGAGAAAAAGCTTGAGGTACTGAGAGAGAGGTCTGAGGCCACTTAAATTCAAAAATCTTGTCCTGCATAAAATCTTAACAGTAGTATAAAGGTAAAGGGACCCCTGACAGCTGAGTCCAGTCACAAACGACTCTGGGGTTGCGGCGCTCATCTCGCTTTAAAGGCCAAGGGAGCCGGCTTTTGTCCGCAGACAGTTTTTCCAGGTCATGTGGCCAGCATGACTAAGCCGCTTCTGATGAAACCAGTGCAGCGCACGGAAACACCTTTTACCTTCCCGCCACAGCAGTACCTATTTATCTACTTGCACTTTGACGTGCTTTCGAACTGCTAGGTTGGCAGGAGCTGGGACTGAACAACAGGAGCTCACCCCATTGCAGGGATTCGAACCACTGACCTTTTGATTGGCAAGCCCTAGGCTCTGTTGTTTAACCCACAGCGCCACCCACGTCCAGCAGTAGTATAGGTAATAGTATTTTTAAGTAATATAGACAGCTTAGTGGGGTCATTTTCTCATTGATAAATAGGAAATTCATCTGTCATTGTTAACATCAATATTAATTTTGCCTTTTCTCCCCTCACCCCAAGTATAGGTGGGGGTTTTTTTTGTCCTTTTTTGTGATGGGATTTGAACCTGGTTGATGCCACATCAGTAGTATTATAAATACTGAGAAACTATCTCGGGCCTCAGATTCATGACATGCACTTGTTTGTTTTCACACCTTCTGCACCTATTGGGAGCCGCTATCCACGTTCATTTCCCAATACATGTATCATAAAAAGGTGGCAACTGCTGGCTCCTGGAGGAAACATAACCCATTTGTGAAAACTGTATGGACTTCTGCCAGAAACGGAGGGTGGGGTGGGATCACCTCTAATTTTCTTCCTGTCTTTCTTCTTTCACTCTTAGTGGCATTTGAAATGACCTAGGACTGTGTTTTATAAAGTTCACTTTTTTGAATTAAAATTGAGTCGGCTCTTCACATTTTAAACCTAAATGTTAGCTTTTTGTATGTATCAGAATAAGAATTACCTTGCTTCAGAGAAGCCAGCTGTTTGAAACAGAAAAACAGTTACTTCTTTGGTCATGGCTTCTTGTCATGGAAAAAGGTGGGATATAAATAATAATAATAATAATAATCCCAGAGCTCATGCGGAGATTCAGCGGTTAGCCTCCTCTGAAGACAGATAATTCTAAGTGCGTCTGCATTGGGAGTGAGTGAATGATTCAATCACATCCAATACAGAAAGCCACAATAAATACCTGCCCCTAGGATAGCCTGCTAAGAAATCATGCAGAGGTACAGTGGTCACGTCCTCTGTTGCTCATTACTTTGGTCTCATGTGAGCCTTATTTGTGTGGAGAGAAGCACACAGAGTTCACAGAGCACACTGTTAAAGAATTACTGATGATGATGATGATGATTATTTATATCCCGTCCATCTGGCTGGGCCTCCCCAGCCACTCTGGGTGGCTCCCAACAGAATTAAAAACACAATAAAACATCAAACATTAAAAACTTCAGATGTCTTCTAAAAGTCAGATAGTTGTTTATTTCCTTGACATCTGGTGGGAAGGCGTTCCACAGGGCAGGCGCCACTACTGAGAAGGCCCTCTGCCTGGTTCCCTGTAACTTCACTTCTCGCGTTGAGGGAACCACCAGAAGGCCCTCAGAGCTGGACCTCAGTGTCCTGGCTGAACGATGGGGGTGGAGACGCTCCTTCAGGTATACTGGGCTGAGGCCGTTTAGGGCTTTCAAGGTCAGCACCAACACTTTGAATTGTGCTCAGAAATGTACTGGGAGCCAACGTAGGTCTTTCAGGACTGGTGTTATGTGGTCTTCCATTATAATGACTTTCATAATTACCCAGCTGTGTCAGTGTTAGAAACTCAGATATATAAGCTAGGTTCCAAATGGCACCTTAAACCTAGGTTACGGTCACCACAACAGAATATCTATTCGCCAAGGGGGTTGGACTAGATGACCCATTGGGTCCCTTCCAACATTAATTCTACAATTCTATGATCTCAGCTACATTGCTTGACTGTAGCCTGCTCTTACAACAATTTACTTGTCCCAGTATGCAAGAAGGAGAAACACACACAGTGGAAACACAAATGGTATTAACTATGGACTAAAGCAGTGGACCCATGCCAGTTGCAAAACACACCTGGCTCCTGGCTAATTTCTGCCTCTGCTTGTTATTCTCAGCCTTGTCAGCAGTGCCTAGATATTGTTGCAATTTTTGTGGAACTTTGAATTTTCAGAAGCAAGTTTAGTTTTGTGTAGGCAGAGAGTATCTTTTAAACTAATGACTGCCTCAGAATTTTGTTGGAGAACAATATGTTTGCCCACTGCTGTACCTCTTTAAAACATTAAACCTTCAGTTGAAAGCACAATGCTGCAAATGTTTGAAGGAGGACTGTGAAAAGGACATTTTATGGCAAACTCTTTGTCAAAGAAGGGCTGGCATTCCATTTAAGTACATCATATAGAAACTTGTTTAATATTGTTCCATTGGAGAATCAATTCATATGTTTTTTCTGAGTATACTTTTATTGTACTATGGCATAATTCCAGAAAGCTGTTTTAATTGATTGGTGAATTCAATTTAATACACACAGAGAGAGAGAATGAAAGCTGTGTATTGCTACAAATATAATAGAGGTCTTAAACCAAGCTATTCAGTAGTGAAAGCTTTAAAAAAGCACTACAAGTCCTTTCAGTTACTTTCAGAAATGCATTTCTCTACGTTCCATCAATCTACCACTAAGATGAGGATAGTTAATTCATTGCCTCTTAATAAGTAAACTCTGCAGAATAGTCTTCTGAAAATGGATACAATGCTACATCAAGACATTTTTAGTCTTAATTTGAGAAATATTGAAAATCAAGGGTTGATTACAGGGAAATTGTTACCTTCCCAAAAATATGTGACTTCATACAGTATGCTTAAAAGACAACCTTGAACTTTCCTCCTTCGTTTAGTTCACATAAGCCTCTAGGTAGATCTGCTACTTAAAAGACATTGCATAGGTTGGTGAGCATGCATGTTCAATCTTTGTTGACTGTGATGCAATATCACATGATTGCTTGCATGTATGAAACAGCCATTATAGATCAAACACCACAGAATTTTCATTATCACTTCAAATAAATATGGAAGTAATGATTCTCAATGGGGAAAAAACAACCATACACTTATCTCTGAGTAATCAAAGCAATGAACAAGCATTTATGAATCAACCATATGAAAGCTACATTGGAATAGCATATTCTACAGAAAAGGCTGTGGAAAATTAGCAAGCAACTTCATAGTAATTTCCACCATTCTTCACATCCCACTCCCCAAAACTGTAGATGAACTCAAAGCCTAATCAGGGCCATAAGTTTGAGTCTGGCACAGAAACCAAATTCTCTACCTGATGAGAGCATTTAATTCGTGAATCAAGAGCATATGGGAACTATACACCAGATTCTAGATGGGCTAGCTACATGTCTTCATCTGTACTGGAGAAGAACCTTCCATTGGAGAAAGCAATTATCCTATATGCTCAGAAGTTTGTTTGCTCTTAAAACTGGGGAGCTTGAAAGTTTTACTCTTTTATTTCCTTATATAGCTTTGTGTCTTCTTGGTTTCCCCTCAGTGTATATCCTCCTTCTAGCCTCTCTGTGGGCTCATCCAGTTGATCAGCAACTGCACAGTACTCTCTTTTCATGTGGGACATGCTTACTTGAAAGCATCTCTTCTGTAACTTAATACTACAATAGGATCTATAATCTTGAAGTTTTGTTGTGGGTAGAGATTTTTCACATAGAAGTGCTTTCAAAGAAGTAAGTCATGTGCAGCTTTAGATGTATTTTGAGAAGACTGTACCACATCAGGTAATGCATGCTTGATTATGATGGGGAGGAGATTATTATATCCCATACAGCAAGCTCAGTGTTTGCCTCTATCTCCCCCCCCCCCTTTTCTTATTATTTAGATTCTGGGTCTAGGGCTTGCTGATCAGAAGGTCGGCGGTTCGAATCCCTGCAACGGGGTGAGCTCCCGTTGCCCGGTCCCTGCTCCTGCCAACCTAGCAGTTTGAAAGCACATCAAGTGCAAGTAGATAAATAGGTACCACTCTGGTGGGAAGGTAAACGGTGTTTCCGTGCGCTGCTCTGGTTCACTAGAAGCGGCTTAGTCATGCTGGCCACATGACCCAGAAGCTGTACGCTGGCTCCCTCGGCCAATAAAGCGAGATGAGTGCCACAACCCCAGAGTCATCTGCGACTGGACCTAACAGTCAGGGGTCCCTTTACCTTTACCTACATATGACAGAGAACTCTACAAGCCACATTTCCTCCCCCCCCCCAATTTAATAGAACAGAAAACTTGAGAGACCAGTATTCAAAACTAGTTCAGGGCGAAGTAAATTTATGGACTCTGACTGAGTGGTTTAGGTAGGGTCTTTTAGGACTTGCCATGGAGGAAATGTGAAGGGGGAGATAAATTAGTGCAGAGTTCTTGGGGGCAGCGGTGACACAAGTTGTAATGAAATTAGACATGTAGTGAAGGGGAAGGAAACTAAGGAGACTATGTATGAAAAACTTGGAGGAGGTTGAAGCAGGAAGATGGAGCTCAGTGGGAGCATGAGGGGAAAAGAGAAAGGATGTGTGAGTGAGGAAAGATCTGTAGCGAGGAAAAGTGAATGCAAGGGAGTAGAAACTGGAAATGCAGCAGCAATTGTGGGAGGTATGCATTGCTTATGAGAGTTGGGGGCTCTGTAAGGGGAGGATGGGGCTGAAATCATTTCAGGGGGCCTTGTTGTGCTCTCCCCTACTGTACTGAAGCCAAAATTCTTCTGCTAGACCTCATCCTTAATTTACTTTACCTAGCCAAGAAGTCTTTATGTGCTCACTATGGCAACAAGGACTCTTTGCTTGTTTCCTCCTGAAGCCAGTATGAGCATGGCAAGTCTGTCTGACTGTGGGGAGAGCAGCTGTGCAGCAGAAGGAAGTTGCTTGACTGCAGTAATCGTGTTTGGCAGGTCAAGGGTGATTCCTTGCCTGCGGGGATTTGTGCAATGCTGTGGGCTAGCAAAGTGGTGTTATAATAACCCCCAGATGTTTCCTCTACTTTCAGTGTATATGTTCTGCATAAGCCTAAAAATTAGTCCTAGCATAGGAACAATGCGAATTTGACCATGGGAGGGAGAGAATAGCTGTTTGTTCCTTAAGAATTACCTTTTCTGCACTGTATATATCCCTTCTTAGTACTGATGGCTGCCTGCTTCAAATAGAAATCTTTCAGTATATTTCTTGCTTGTGGCATGTCCCCACAATAAGCCATTCAATTTCGATTTCATTTGAACACATGCGTAACACTCTAGAACCTTTAGATTTTACAGTTCAGGATTTGTAATTGATATTTAGCCATAGCTAATACAAAAACCACCAAAAAGCAGGTTTCCATTTCTTTGTCATACTGATATATAGACAGCTTGATATGCTAAATCTTCTATATTACACCACAAAGAATCTAGCATAAAACTGGATGGCGTATATAAAACCGAGAGAATCTCTAGTTTAAAACACCAACTATGTTAGCTTTTGTAGTTCAAAGTCTTGATAGGAATTGTACCTTTGCCCATCTTCCTCTCATTATCTCCCCCCTTTTCACTTACTCTCATGTGTTGTCTACATGTTAAACATCAAATTGAAGAAAACTTGCTAGGCTTTTTTTTTTTTAAACTAACTCTGGTTTGCATGAGATGGATTTATATAGTTGAAAAATTTGAGTTTCTAATGCAGAAGTACAAATCTTGTCCCTAATGATATATTGCTGTCTTACTGACAGAAAGCATCTCTGACAGTAACTATATTTAGCAGCCTCTATCTCAGTGCAGGTTTTCGTAATCTTATAAACTTACTTCTTTCCTGTGATGAATTGCAGGAGTTTGCATTTCCTTTTGAGGCTTTACAAACCTACTTTCATACTAGTTTCTTTTATTCTTTATTGTTCTTATACAGCACAGGCCCCCTGGGTAACCCAGAAAAAACTAATAAGAATAAAATAACAGAATAACTCTCCAAATGTGCTTTTTGAATTTCTTCTAAAGCATCAAAGTCTGAAATATTACATTGTCAAAATTTGATTTAATCCTGTCAAGATATTTTTTTTGGGGGGGGGAATACTGTTATGCTGTTTCATTATATCATCTACAAATTCCAGACAGAACCACAGCCTAGATAATGACTTGATCTACACTCTGCAATAAATACTTGACCTGGGACTCATTTTCCTAGAGCAATGTGTGTCCCTCTGCTTCTCTCTGTGTGTGGATTCATAATTCTACCAGCAGGGGGCTAATGATGTGTAAGATTAGCAGAGCTGCTTTTCCTTTTAAAAAGAAAAACCGCCCCAAAACATTTCTATCCCTTGCCACCACATTTCTCTTTCTAATCACTTCCTTCTAAGCATCTTCCCATTTCACTTTTGTCAGATCAATATCAGTTTATTGATCAGGTTTACTGAAACAAAATGCTGGAGAATTTACTGGCTGTTGGATCATAGGCTCATAATTTGTAGAGTTGGAAAGGAGCGCGGAGGGCATCTAGTCCAACCCCCTTCCATGAAGGAATCTTTCGCCCATCGTGGGGCTTGAACCCACAACCCTGTGATTAAGAGTCTCGGCTCGATCAGCTGAGCTGTCTCAGGCTTGTCCTTGCTTTATCTAACTGGGGCTCCACACTGAACTATGGAAAAGGCAAACACACCTCATTGAGGACTCAGTGTAAGTAATCTGCCTCCTACCTTGTTAACTATGTATTGGGGAGAAAACAATATTGATTAAAAACTAAGCTATCTTCGATAAAATAAGGTTTCAATGTATATTCCAGTAAAATTAGAATCATCCAAATCTTCATGGTGCTTACGTTGCATATATTTAAGCTTTAAATATACAGGCTCAATAAGATTCTAAACTACTCTAGTAACTGAGCCACCAGCCAAGTTAGCAGTGGTGCTCATATTGATTTCCTAATAAACTGTTTTTTGCTGCAGATAAATGCACGGCATTCCTAGTAATTCCCTTCAGTGTCCTTTTCAGAAGCATCTTTACAACCATAAACCTCCAACGATATAAGTTAAGGCAGCTTCATAAACCATTAAGGAAATTAAGGCAGGATACATTCTCGTAGAAAAAGCCCATTGAATCATGCATGTGTATTTAAAATACTTTGTTGGGAAGCAGTGGAGCAGATATTTGCTACCATTTCTCTTCTCTCCCAACCCATAACGTCCTAATTGCCCCAAGTTAGAACAGTTTTCTAAATGCATTGCTTTTGCTGAATTTGAGCATTTAGAGAGGAAATACTACAACATCAGCAATGCTATGCCAACAATTATATTACACCATCGTTACAGGGATGTTGTGCTGGCATTGCAAGTAAATGTAGCTTAATGTATGTTTATATTCAAGGCGCCAATAAATAAATTAAGATTGTCTGAACAATATTGTTTAACTTGGGAGGTAAACTCCAGCTGATTCACACTGCTGAGTTTCTCATTGTGATCAGGTACACAGACACAACTGCATAGAGGTATCTCAGTGTACAAAACGGGCGACAGATACAGTAAGTTCACAGACATTTCTGTCACAGCTACCCTTTTTTTGCAATAATGCAGATGGCTGTCACTTTAATTGCAAAATATACACTGGTTCACACTAGCTTTCTCTATGCAGTTGTGTGTCTGCTTAAATGATTACATGTAGACATTCAGCAGCTGTTGGTCAGTTCTTACTTAATACTTTTTTGTGACATGATAACTACTGACCCGTGCTAGGGATCATGAGGAAATGAATTGAAAATAAGACTGTCAGTATAACTATGCCATTATACAAATCTATGGTGTGACCACATTTGGAATACTGTGTACAATTCTGATCGCCTCACCTCAAAAAGGATGTTGTAGTGTTGGGAAAGGTTCAGAAAAGTGCTACCAAAATGATAAAGGGGATGGGGTGATTCCCTTAAGAAAGCTTGCAAGGTGTGGGACTTCTTAGTTTAGAGGAAAGGTTTGTAAGAGGGGACAGAAGTTCATAAAATAATACATCACACAGAGAAAGTCGGCAGAGAAATTTTTTCTTTCCCTCTCTCGCAGCACTAGAACTTTTGGACATCCAGTGACGCTGAGTGTTGGAAGAGTCAGGATGGATAAAAGAAAGTACAGTGGTACTTTGGTTGTCAAACTTTATCCGTTCCGGGAGTCTGTCCGACTCCCAGAACCGTTCAAAAACCAAGGCGCAGCTTCCGATTGGCTGCAGGAGCTTCCTGCACTCAATCGGAAGCTGCGCCGGACGTTCGGCTTCTGAAAAACGTTTGCAAAAACTCACTTCCGGGTTTGCGGCATCCGTGAGCCGATTTGTTCAGGAGCCAAGCAGTTCGACAACCAAGGTAAGGTAAAGGTAAAGGGACCCCTGACCATTAGGTCCAGTCGTGACCGACTCTGGGGTTGCGGCGCTCATCTCGCTTTATTGGCCGAGAGAGCCAGCGTACA